>NC_141765.1:44387391-44750724 GCF_982258835.1 Parasteatoda tepidariorum | reverse complement strand
TCGTTAGTTGAAAGTCCTTGGAAGAAAAAAGATAATCGGTTTAATTATGCATTATCATAAGCGCAAATGCGCATACACTTATCCAAGTTTGATTTAATATTTTAAAAATATAGAGATTATAAAAAGCTTCCCGGACTATCCATCAATCAAAGATAGGATTAGTGTAGACATTAAAGTAAAAAATGCTTAGAACTTAGTTTAAAATTTATATATAAAAATTGTATTTTGGTGTAACTTACACAAAGAAACCAAGCAATGATACATAAAAAATTGCTGAAAAAAAATATGCCTTTTAATTAAAGTAAGTTCTTACAATTTTTAAGGTTCAGAAGTTTTTAATCGAATATTACTTGCAATAATATCGTAAGATACCTTGTTAATTGGAAATCTTATTTGAAATAATATCAAAGTAATAAAAATATAAAATATCTCGATTGTTGTGATTGAGTAACATTAAGAAGTATGGAACATCTCCAAGAAACATAAAATTTTTTACGGTGAAATAAATTTAGATGAAATCACCGTACTGTATAGTAATTATATTTCTGATTATAAAAAAAAAGCAGATTTCTGGTTAATAAAACTGAAATATGCTGTATTTAGACCATTAATTTGGTAAATTTTCCGTTCATATGATAACGGTTTGTTGAAAAGTCTGGATTTCAAAACTATAGCCTTTATTACCACACATTTATTAAAAAAATATGAATCTGAAAAGTAAATTTAACCGAATAAATGGTTTCATGACATTCTCTAAGATATCATGATAAAATTTCTAAATTTCACAATTTTTACTAAATTTTATCACAATTTTTACTAAATTTTATCACAAATTACAAAACCATATTTTGCTGTTAATTTTACCAAAATCATTACCTAAGTTCTTCAGTGAAACTAACCGAGCTTTTTTGAATCCCAATAGATCCAGAAGCAAGATAAAGGATAACATATACTGGTAGATTTTACCATAGATTTCTTCAGAATATATTATTGCATAACTTAATTATAAAATATGTAGGGAAGGGGAAATATTATTCAGCTATTATATGAAAATGTTATTATAACAACACTCTTTTTTGTTTTGCTTACTTTTGTTTTATTTTATATTACTTAAAATGTCTTCAGTTACATGATTTATTACTTTTAATATTGAATTTACCAAATATTTTAAATTTTTTTTTATAAAGATACTTCATTCTTTTCTAGATTGTTAATGCCTATAGTTTTAGCATATAAACTTTACTACATTCATTTGCGCAAATAATTATAATGTCAGGCCTTAAAGGATTAATTTTTTTATTCTTATTTGAAATATTTAATAGTTTTTTTGTAAAGATGCATCATTACCTCCTTAATATTACTGTACGTTGTTTTGTTACTTCAACTTCACGAACCAAACAAAAGTATTCATGGGAGAAAATTATCGCAACGCTTAGCTTTTTTATATGTTTTATTGCTTGAAATATTTAAAAGTTCTAAACAAAAAAAGTTATATCAATCCAAGATAAATTATTTCAATTGTTTAATTACATGAACTACACTGAACTAAAAACAAAAAATATTCGTTTGAGAAAATATTCGTATTATTAATTCTTATGTGGGTCTTATAACTTGAAATAATTTCAAAAGATAGACAAGCCATTCCTTCTTAAATAACTAATTTCAATTGTTTTATTTCATAAACTTTCAGAGAGTGCTAGACATTCATATGAGCAAATAATCATAACTCTTAGCTTTTTACGTAGATTAGAGCGTAGATTACGTAGATACGAAGATTAGAATATTAGAAAAAAAAATTTCTTCCAAGATTATTAACGTACATTGTTTCATTGCATACATAACACTGCACTAAAAATAAAATATTCAACTTTCTAGGTCTTACATGGGTTTTATAACTTGAAATAATTCAATGTTTTCAATACAGGCGTATCATTCCTTCCTAGAAAATTAATGCTTACTCTTTTATTTCATAAACTTGCAGAGAGCAAAAGGATTATTCATGGGAGCTAATAATCGTATGGCTGAGCGTGGTGATCACAAAGATATAAACTCAGTTTTCGTTCTTTTTCTTGGAATTTTTAAACTGAAACATTCAGAAAAAGAAGAATCACTAAACCAGTATGTATCTAGTGTTCAGAAGTGAAAAAATATCCTTTTCACAGAGATACAGTCAGACTTTTTCGCAAACCACTGAATCTGTTGATGTCAATTCCACAGTTTTGGACCGGAATTCCGGGGAACTTGAGCCGAAACGGAATTTCTTAGGACTCGGAGAAAAAAAATAAGTAAGAATACAAAACTGAAAGCGAAATACACTTTTCGTTTGTTTTTATATTTTTGAATTTTGGATAAAAACAGTAGAAGAAAGAGATGTCTCCCATCGAGTCAGTCTAGTTTTTTCAGTTTAGATGTTATATTCAAACGGAAATGGAGACGCGAGGGAAATATCAAATTCGAAGAAGTTGAATCTTCCGTTTTCTTAAAGTAAGTGGTTGGGGAGGTACGGGAATAAATTTTAAAACAATCCGCTACAGCTGCTCATTTTACGTTACTATGTAAAATTGCAGTTTTGAGTTCAATTTTCAATCCCCCCTTTTTCCTTTTTAGCTTCTTTTTTCCCGTTCAACGTATACTAATCTTCAGATAAATACCTCTAAACATGCAAAGCTTTTCTATTTACTAGCTGATGGAAAAAACTGAACAAAATTATTTAATAAAATAAAACTTTGATTTCCGTAATAAAAAAAAGAAATACTTTGAAGTATTCGCGTAATTTATCTGAGATAGTTTTTGACATAAAATTTTATTTTTCTTTCCTCTGAAGTATTTACCTAACGTATTTCATATTTTATATACTTACGTTTTTGTTCTTCATGTGGAATTGAATTGCAAGTACATACAACTGAAAACACTGAAATAAATATTTTTTTATCTCAAAGAAGTAAACTCCAATCGTTTAAATTTACTTTTTCGTTTCTTTTATTTAAAAAACTATGTTATGTATTAAGTGGTTATCATATTTATCCAAAGCACTAAATATTTGGTATCAGTGCAGATGCAAACATTTTTTTTTTAAATATTATCTTCACTCATCTTTTGAATCAAAGTTAAAGAATGAGTGAATATGCTATTCTCTATTGTTCTATACTTCTCTACTGACGTGTCATATTTACTCTTTTAAGATTAAACACACTTGATTTCATCAGGAAATTTATCATGAACATTTTTCAAAATAATACTAATATACTTTTAAATAATTAAGTTTTAAAAAAAAATTTCCTAAAAAGCTCAGTATAATGTAGGAAATTCGTTAAAATTTTGTCATTAATTATAAATTATCTAAACTTCGTTTGAAAATATTTAAGCTCCAAAGAAAAAGTAATTACCATCAGTATTTTAAATGATTATTCATTTATTTTATTCCACAGTTGCATTTATAATATTTGAAATATTTATAATATTTAAAATAACGCTAGCAATCATTTCATATTTTAAAATATTTGCATATTTGTCCATATTATCAGCCCATCATCATATGCATTCTGCATATAATGATACAGTAACCAACATTTTGTAAAATATTCTTTTGTGGACGTCAAGCAAAAAAGATCTTATTACGACAAATGTTTTATACAGAAATTAGTATGTACAATTTTGAAAAAAATAGTTACGTTAATTTTGCACTAAAAACTGCACATATTTTGCATGGCATTGATAAAAAAATTTAAAAAAATAAGCGGAGGGTATTAAAATAAAGAACCGAATGTGTAGGCAAATGATTTATAAAGAGAAAGCATTCTACCAAATTTACCCATTTTCGAAACTACCAGTTAACTTCAAAAGCAAGTTTCTACAATTTTTTTGAATTTAATAATTATAAGTAGCCTAAACAAATCCATATTGCAAAGCAAAAATGTCGCTTTACCTCTTCTCATCATTATTTTTTTAGTCTAAATCACTTTGTGTATTTCTTGGAAAGACTGTCTTAAAAAAATAATGGGTCTATCGAAACAAATGAACGTTAGTGAACTAATGTATAACGAAGCTAAAATAAGAAAATTTCAAAATACATAATGAACCTAAAATAAATATCTTAAAATACATAAAACCCAAAAGCTTTTAGATCTCTTTTTACGACTGATATTTGATGCTGAAATGGTAGATGCAGTCTTACAAGCAAGAGCTATGCCAATATTGCACTAAAATACTTAACTTTGCATGCGTTCGAAAGAAATATGCACTGTAAAAATATGTTAAGGAACTAAGGTTTATATGTTAGAAAAATTTTACAGTTTTTAACTAGCAGCTGGGTTTGTCATGCGAAACTGTAAAACTTACGAAGTAAATCCATCGCTACAATGTTTGTTTTTTTCATACAAGAACTAGTTTTTTTCTCAAAAATTTCAAAGTAATTCCATTGTCACAACCATTTTTTGCAGTAAAAGAACAAGTTTTTTGTCGTAAAAATTAAGAGGGAAAAAAACCGTCGTCACAGCAGATTTTTACTGTATGGAAACAAGTTCCTGTGTAAAAATTATGAAGTAAATCGATACTCTGTACCAGACATGGATATTTGATGTCTACTCTGGTAGGCGCAAGCCAAAAACAGATTTCGACACCAGTCATCACTGGGACTTGAACCCGGGTCACCTCATCGAGATACACCCTTTTTGGGAAACTATCCCCTGCATCAAATTTGCTCTAGTTTTCATTATGAAAAAAAGTCCTCACCGCATAAGTCTTGCATATTGAAATCATAATTATTAAAACGATTGAAATTATAGCGGCCCATCTTCATAAAAATAAAAAATAAAAGCAAGGATTTTAAAAGAGATAAAGTTATCGAGCTTTAAGCCAAACTGTATGACAAAAACTATAATTTGAAATGACGGTTTTAATCTGTTTATGATTAGAGGGAAAAACAGTTTTGCCAACAAAACAACTTTAAACAGTCAAATTTATGAAGAAAGTCCATAAAACAGGTATTTTTAGCAGTGCGAAAAAAGAACATATATGTTGAAATTAATGAGAGGTAATGTAAATATTATCCTACTCAGTATGTTTATTTGAATATTTGTTCGATAAACATCGCTGTAATTTTTAAATCACTTTTAGCTACCTGAATGTATGTGTGCAAACTAACTTTCCTTTGAAATTATACTTGCGTGAAAATACGTTATTTATTATGTAACTTACACCAAACTAAATATGCCAATGCTTCAAACAAACTTAGTTCTTAATAACATGAGGATTGAGAATTAAAATAATGAAATCCTGTCGAGCACTTTTGTGTTTGTTTCAACTGCAAATAATTTAAACTCAACATACTTACTTCTAGCATCATCATTCTGTATATTTGTGCATCCTATGGACTAAACAAATTAGGAGATTCAAAGGCATCATCATTTGCATTATGAAGACATAATGTACGTTACTTCGGTGTAATGAGTATAATTTAAATCTGACTGCATATTTGTAGAATAAGTATCCTCTGGTGCAGTATTTAGAGTTGATTAAGTCCTGAAATTAAATCTGAGAGATAAATTCAATTTGTGAAGATCACTAGTTAAGTCACTGTTAATATTAATTCGCAACAATGAATAGAATGGATTACATGTGACCTTTCGCATGAATTATAACTATTTATTCAAAAAATGATGTCTGATATTTACTTATATTTAAATATTGTCCATAAATGATATTATTTAAAGCCACTTAAATACGTTAAAATTATTTTTAGATGTTTTAATTACAACGAAAATTAAATCTTCTTACAGTAAACAAAAGGGAAAATTAATCGTTGTTTGGAAAATCACAGCTACAATTCAACGAGTACAAAGTGAAAAAAAACCTGCTTTACCTTTCCGAATTATATTGTTTATATAATTGAATATTTGTAAATTTGTTTACACCATAAAAGATAATTTCTTTAAAAATATTAAAAATTATTATTAAAATTTCGTAAATAAAATATAAATAAAATTACCTATAGTTTTAGTTCAAAATAAGCATATCAAAATGTTAATTAATTTACTAATTATTTTCAAACATTCACTCAGGGTGCGGGTTCTTTTTATCGTAAAATCCATTTTTACCGGAATATATTACGAAACAAAAAAAAATCTGATATACTGCAATTTTTACAGTAATAATTACCGTAAAATCTCTAAATCACCCCATTAAATAAATATTACTGTAATTTTTTTTTTGAAAAATTAAGACCTTAGATTGAAAATTCGAAAGAAAAACTTTCGTATTTGTTTTAAATAATTATTAAAATTATTTGATTTAAATCAGATTTATTTGTTTTTTAAAAACAATCATTTACAATTTACATATAATACTAAAATATTTGCTTTGTAATTGATTATACAACTGAATCGAAATATTTTTTGAAATGCGTGGACTAAAAAAATGAACAAAATGCAACCGTTAACATATTGCGTGTAACAAAAAACGGAAGAAAATAATGCAGTATACTATATATGTCTTGATCAGTCATAACAGATTTCGAAATATTTAAAAATGACTGAATAGGACATAACAAAATGGAAATAATGATTTATTTAAGTAATCGAATTGTGAAATAAAATGTGTTTTTTTTTATTTTTAAATTATTATGCCCACTGTAAAAAATTTCGAATCAAACTACTGCAAAATGTACCGGCACTCAAGGTGCTGGTATTTTTTACCATAAAATCCATTTTTACCGGAACATGTTGCAGAACAAAAAATCTGATAGACCGTGATTTTTACAGTAATATATACTGTAAAATAACTGAATCACTCTAATTAAATAAATATTACTGTAAAAATTAAGGTATAATACTTAAAATGGCTACCTGATTTTACAGATAATGCACCCAAAGTGATGATATGCTATACCCTTATTTGGTCAGGATTTTTTAGCAGTTCATTAAAAAAAAATAACGACTTATATATTCTTTAAATAATATGTTGTTCATAAAATTAATTTCCTTTATTTCAAAACAAAATATTTATCTCCTAGAAGTATCAATGTTTTTTTTTTCAAAAATAATATTAATGCAATTTTGTTTTACTCTTATATTTACTAGAACTGAAATCAACTTTATACCTATTATTTGAAAATTCAAATATTAAAAGAACTTTTGCAGAAATTTACATAGTACAAAGCTCTTTCTGTACCGAGGGAATGATAAGTTAAAGCAATAAACCATTCTTCATAAACTAACGACTCACAGAATAAAATTGAATAGAATTGAATATCATAGTTTTAAAACCTTAACGATCGAAATCAAAGGATATTCTTGCATATATATACTAATGGCATCTATATTTTTAAGCTAAATCCATTTATATTACATAAATTACAGTTACGCTAGCTTATATACTTAGATAGTTTTATAATCGGATTAAACATGCGAATAATTGCTTTCAACTGAATTATATTTTAAAGATTATAGTGAATACTTACTTTCTAAGCTAACAGCATTTACAAAATATTTCACAATGTATAAACTTCAAAATGTATTTAACTTGTTTAACCTAGAAAGATATAATAATAACCTTTCAGTTTGAATAAGCTCACTTATTAAGAATTATTATTTTAAAATGGATATTTTATATACTAAAATAGTGGAGTTAAAACTCTGGTTTTAATTTGATTTTATAAAAATTTCTAAAATGCTTTCAATGTAAAAATACCTTCTGAATTTCTTCAAAGATAATTATTCAAACATCTTTGTCTAAACAATAGCATTAGTTATAATAAGTAAAATATATAACAAGTCATTTACTGTCGATGAAACTTTAATTTAATTAAAATTTTAAGATTTACCATGTTTGCTAATCTTATAAGCTTGAAACATAGATAGGTGTTTAATAGTTTTTCCTTGCTTGTTAACAAGATGCATTTATATACTAAAATTTCTCAATAATTATTTCTTTATAAAGAAACACTCTATAATGTGCTAAATTTAATATGTCACTATGCAACTAAATTATACAAGTGTAGTCTAATTTATACAAGTACATCATTAAACAGTCTTCATTTCTCCAGTTTGCAATACAAAGTACTTTTTGAAGAAAAAAAAGGATCTAAGTACGTAGCATTGATGAAACAATGCTCACACATTTTACAAAAATTTCCTTCATTATAAATTACTATAAAAACCTCTATCAACATTATACTTATTACTGATTAATGCGCGGCAGCTTGAATGACTGTGGTTATAGGTTTTGGATTTACAGCTTTTTTTCGTGTCATTTAAATATTTTAATGTTTTTTACTATGAAATAATATTAACAAATACAAATTTATTTTGTTAAAAATTTAATCAACCGACATCGTATTATATATCTTAGAAAGTTAGTATACTCTATAGAACTACAATACTTTAGAACTCCTTCCAAAATAAAGAAACTTAAAAAAAAGATGTTTAAAATTTCATAAAAAAAGTTTTACTTAGCTCCAATTTCTACCACTGACTCTAAAAACAGCAATAAAGCGGTTTATTTTTGTTTGAAAAAGGAATATTTCATATTCTGTCTTTCTGAAAATGTTCTCTAACGCTCAGACAGCTCTGAAAATAAGACTTATTTTACTCTATTTGTTGCTTTTCGCCATGGGTGATGTTTTTGTCACGAAATTGATACGTGCTGAACGTAGCACAAGATAGCTTAGTCCCCACGCTGTTCTTTGCATGGTGCTTGGATATAAAAATTCACAAAAGCTCTCCTCCCCTCTACAATAAAGGAAGCATAGAAGCCCAACTGGACATATCTGGATCGATGGTTCAAAGCAGAACATTTGTCCTCTTTGGGACATATCAAGGGACGACAGGAGATAAAGCGTTTGCGTGAATAGAGGTCAACAAATGTTGCCCCACTTTAGTGGTCATCGAATAAGTTTTTTCTCCCTCCCACAACTGGATCTATTTTTTCTTCCTTCGGGGAATAGAACAGTCAAACAAAGTACACACGTATTGTATTCACGCCTAAGTATTGCAGAAAGTGTCACATACACAGGATGAAACATTTGAAGAGCAAGATACAGAGTAATAGATTAGGGAGTTGGTGATGACGGAAACAAAATTTTTGGAAAGAGATGTAATAGCCTTTTTTTGTTCACTTTATCTCTTGTCAGAGCATTCTTCGAGTGGAAACTGTCTTAGAAGTTGTTACAAAAGCCAATTTCTGGGTGATATTCAACAGATGAAGATATTGGATATTAGAAGTATTTTAAACTTCTTGGTTTCTGATGTTGTTATCTAGAATAGATAAATAGATTCATTTTGTGTTCAAATGTGCTACGAATTAACTTATTTTTAATCTAAAAAAATGAAAAGGAATTTTAAGCAAAGAAGACAGTTTATTGTTATGAATGTTGTGAACTAATTACTTTCGAGCACATGGCATGACTAAAAAACTAACAGTTAATACGTTATCTGCACATGAAAACGTTGAATATTAGAAATATTTTACAATTCTACTTAGTTTCTGATATTGTTTTTTGGAATTGAAAAACATATTTAATTTGTATCAAATGTGTTACGAAATAACTTATTTTAAATCTAAAGCAAAAAAGAAAAGGAATTTTAAACAAAGATGACATTTTAGTGTCATGAATGTTATGAATTAATTACTTTCGAGCACATGGTATGACCAAAAATCTAACAGTTCGTACATTATCTACAAATGAAAGCATTGACTATTGGAAATATTTTGCAGTTCTACTTAGTTTCTGATATTGTTATCTGGAATTGAGAAGCATATTTAATTTGTATCTAATTTGTTATGAAATAACTTATTTTTAATCTGAAACAAAAATCAAATTGAATTTTAAACAAATATGACAGTTTACAGTCATAAATCTTATGAATTAATTACGTTCGATAACATGGTATGACCAAAACACTAACAATTGGTACGTTATCTGCAGTGAAGACATTGAATATTAGAAATATTTTACAGTTCTAATTAATATCTGATATTGTTATCTGGATCTGCATTTAATTTGGGTTAAATTGGATACAAAATTGGTTATTTTTAATCTATAAAATATGAAATTATACAACGTTGGAACTTTAATGTTGTAAATGTCCTGAAATAAGTACATTGTTTTAGGCAGTATGACCAATCAAATAACATTAGATGGTGGCTGCATTTGATGCAGATGATGACATCAGATAGAATAAATGTTTTGTATTTATTTTCACTTTCCCTTGTTGTTATCGGAACAGGAAAACATATTCATTATGTGTTAAAGGCATTGCGAAATAAGTTATTTTTAATCTAGAAAAGTAAAATGAAGATTAGAGAAAGATGACAGTTTAATGCCGAAAATGTCAGAAACTAATTACTTTCGCTTACGCGCAGTGGGACAGAAAAATTAACACAAGTTGATTCATACAATGCAGTTAAAAATTGCAAGATAAAATTTCGTGAAAAATGTGTTATATTATGACAAGGTTAGTGCAATAATTTTATTGTAATCTAGAAAATCGCAAATTTATATACTATAAAAATATGATAACACATTTGGAAGAAATCAAAGTAAGCCATGATTTTAAAGTAAATTTTAAATAGTGTTAAATTAAAATAATTTAAAATTATATATATATATATATATATATATATATATATATATATATATATATATATATATATATATATATATATATATATATATATATATATATATATATATATATATATATATATATATATATATATATATATATATATATATATATATATATATATTAGAATCGTTTCCCAGTGATTTACAAATACGCCATGCACTAGATTACATATCATACATGGAAATATTATGTTTCATGTTACAAAGTTAAATCGATAGAAGAAATGACATCCGTTGTGCAATCCTAATAGCTTTCTGATATTGTTATTTAAGATATTAAATAAATTCTAGGTAAAACTGAGTTGTCGAAAAACGACATAAAACTTTATTTTAAACTTCAGCTGATAAAGATTATATCATCATTGTCATACTACCTAACGTTATAGTTCATTAATCGTGTATTCAATACTAAGACGTTAATACCCGGAGAAAGATATCATTTTTTTTTTAATTTTCTGCCAGAAAACATATTTAACTCAGTCACTAGAATTTACCCTTAAATAAGTTGTTCTTCTGAGAATCCCTATTATACACAGTAGTTAATGTGATTTCGGTTAATGTTATCAATCTCTTATTGTTATCAAAATAACCCGGTCCGGATAAGTGCATAAGAGCTCATTGCATTAATGTTAAAGAGAGTCAAGCTGAAATTACTTTTCCAATCAGCCAAACACAATTCAAAGTATCTGTGACATTTGAAAATGCCAGGTTTTGCTATTTACCTACGGTGCACACAAAGAACACGTCAAACGAAACATAATTGATTGAAATAATGCTTTTATATTATTGGCAAACTACTTTTTCTAAAGATCATAGGGCTTAGACCGAAGATAAAAAAAACATTGTTCTATATATTGAGGCATAAGTTGTACAGCATGCATTTTTTACTACTGATTATTTTTAATTTTTAATAAAGAAACTTAAATAAACCATCCACAAATATATTAGAGATTCTGATCAAACATCGATATATATTAAAATAACTTCAAAAACAACTGCTATTTCAGTTCTTATAATCAAGATCAGTAACTAAATCCGTATTTATAGTGTTGTTGCTTGATTTATAAAGTTTTAAATAATTCCTACAACAATATTTTACAAATTACGTTATTTCTCGCAAACAATTAACATATTTTAAAAGCATTAAATAGACGGAGAAGGTCTAAAAAAGGTATGCCTTCAGCGTATTGTAGCTACTTGATATCCTTTTTAATACTTTATATAATATGCATTTAAAAAAATACTATTTTTTCAAGTAGGACGCATAGAAATATTTCTTATTTAATTGTTTTACATTGTTTTATCAGCTTACCTATATCCGCTAATTGTCTACAGCAAATGGCTTTTTATTTGATTTTATTTTTTCATATAACCTAACAAAGCTAAAAAAAAAGATTTATATAGTTATAGCTTTAGTACTAGATACAGCTATACATTGAAAATATATAAATTTGAAAACAACCTTCAAAAACGATATAATTTATGCTATCCTTTTGTATCAAATCTATTTTCTCACATATGAGATAAATTTCTTCTTTGAGATCCAATTACATTTTTTAACGAATATTTATTAAAAAAGTTTTATTCGTTTAAAAACAATTTTGTCTGAGAAACATCTTGGTGATTTAGAAACATATTTAAATTCAAAAACAAAACTGTATGAAAGTTAATGTATGACAGATAAATTTGTTCTATCTCTAGTACATTTTTTCATAAAAACTGCCTCTAATGAATGTATTTCTGATGTGCGTAATTAAAAGAATTTTCGAGATATGAATAACAACGGAGCCTTAATGAAATAAATGAAGATTTAACTTAATAGCTTCAGTCTCCGAAGGCCCATTACTTCAATCTAATTATTCCTTTCACGAAAAGAATCATAATTAAATGTAAGTAGTCTAAGAATGAATAGTAACATTGTAAAGTTTTGTTTGTTTTTGCAAAAAAAAATCAAGCAATATTTAATTAATCATGTCTATTTAAAGATAAAAGAAAAGAAATGCATACAATTAAAAAACTTCAAGATAAAATACTTATGCCACCAGACCAATTATCGTGCATTTGATTCTTTCTGAAAAGATTTTTGTTGCTCAAATCATGTTAAATAAAAATTAACAAATGACAAATAAAACCTATATTTATTGTTAGACCTTTGGGATTAAGCATGGAAGTTTACTTTCTTGTTATAAATAATGTTAGCTTTTTAATTTAAGCAATGCAAGCAGTTATATAAAAAACTCATAGTTATAAAAATAATCATTCATTATATTCCAAATGCAATAAATATCTTCTTCTTTTGAGTTATTATATCACCATGTAATAATTTGAATAAAAATTTCGTAATTTTAAGGTATTTTACATTACACTTGGTCATTCTTTACAGTTTTAAAAAAGGAAAATAAATCAACTTTAAATTAGCTTTATTATAACATTTTACGACATCGCTGAAGAAGTATGCAAATAATTATGTAGTAGTATCATTATAAATTTAAAAAATGAAACAAAGTAAAATTTTTGAATTATTTTATAAAATTCAAATTACTTGCTTCATAATAAATTATTTGCAGCTACGCATTCAATTTTCAATTAAATATTATATTAGTTATTTTTATTAATGTTTTTAAAGTTTAATTTCATTGTATTTATAAAATTCGTTTAGACACTGAGATCAGAAATAGGAAATATATAGTAATACATTTTCTTGGCTTATTTATTAATACTGAGTAAATAGTAACATGACTAATATCGTTGTGCGTGATAAATAACGACTATCTAGGGATAAAAAGAGACTAGCTAAAGCGATATATTTCCCCAATATCTATCTATAATTATTCAATAAGTTTTTCTTTTACTTGTATATGTCCCCAAGCACAAGAAACATTCCATTTCCTTTACTAACTAGTGACTTTTAGAATTATCTTTGCATTTCTCTCTAAATTCAACAAGCTATTGTGGCTGTTTATTTGTGCTTATTTCATGTATTGAAATCAGAGCTGGTTTTCTAGAGAAAGTTATTTGAACCATAAATGATTTATTCAAAAACGTTATCTTCTACTAAATATAGTTGTATAGCGAAATATAAATAAACTTATATCATTAATTTGGTTTTAAAAGTTTAATTTATATTTAAAAAATTAGTATCTTGAAATATTTTTGAATAATTTAATAAACAAAATTTTTTTTTAAATTATTATAGCCGTATTTGTAAAAATAAATAAATTGTGATATCATACAGCCATTTATATTTTTTAAATATTTTTTAGTTCTTGAAATCTCATCTGAAAAAAATTCGTGCTTAATCAATAAATTTGTGCTTAATTGCATTTGCAATGAAAGTTCCGGATCAAATTACGGTTAAAAGCACTTAGGGTGCCCCATCCGTAGAATCCAGTGTATAGTAAAATATTATACATTTTTTACAGTAATATTTAAATTAGAGTAATTTAGTGATTTTCGGTAATTATTACTATAAAAGTTACTGTAAATCAGATTATTTTTTCGTAAGATGTTCCAGTAAAAATGAATTTTCTTCTAAAAATTATCGGCACCCTTAGTACCAGTCCCTTTTTTTGATTTTTTTATGGTATAGATGTATCGGTATGCATAAATAAATTGTGTTATACATATAGCACAAACAGCCATATCTCTTGAAATCATACAATTTCTAAAAGGATTCAAAAAGGCTTCCGTCATATAATTTGAAATGATAGCATTTTGGCAAACTGTGATGAGTTTCTGAGACGTTTTTACAAATTATTTTTATAGCAAATATAAATTCCACTATGTTTTCTAATAAGAGGATACAAAAACTATCAGAAACAAATTTTAATAAGTATTTAAAACTTTATAACACTGTCTGAAATACCAGAAAATGTTACGGTAAAAAGTGCTAGCACTCAATGTGAAGGAACTTTTTAACGAAAACTTTTATGAAACAAAAAGTCTTATATATCGTAAACTTTACAGTAATATTTACTCTAAGATCACTGAATCATTGTAATGAAAGAGATATTACTGTAAAAGTTAAGGTATAAAATTCTACGATATAAATGAATTTTACTGTAAAATTAATTTTACGGATGCTACACTCAGTCTAGCAGTACTTTTTAGAAATCAAATATTTTGTCTAAAACTATTTTGAAAGTACTCAAATATCTCAGAAAACTAAATTTTGGGATACATTTTCAGGTTTTTTAAATTTTAATTTGTATCTCAAACATAATTTTAATAGAATTTCAATATGTGATGTAGTAAGAAATAGTCAAAACTCTTTTAAAAAAAATAGCACGATAATTTCAAAAAACACTTAACTTTAGCATTTAATTCTTTTTCAAAATATTTTATATATTTAATTTTATTTTATATCCGTCGTTGAACAGCCGACCCAATTTTTGGATTTACGACTACTAATGTTCAACTCCGTAGCCTTGTAATTTTGAACCAATCCAGAAGACAAGGAAACTCCTGGATCAATACCTCCAGAGGTATTGATTTGTTATGGGAACATGGAGGACTTGCATATTCTATGCATATTCACTAATTATAACGATATGTTCTTATTTGATATAAATAGGTATATTTTGTATTTCAGGGCAAGAAGTTCCCCTACATCACGTGTCCGTCCATGGCTTATTGCCCCCAACAGCACATTTCGTGACATACGAAGGGTCACTGACAGTACCTGCTTGTCACGAATCTGTCACTTGGCTAGTGGTCAATAGGCCTATATACATAACAAAGCAACAGGTAAGTGCATCCATTTACTCTGTGATAAGCCTCAATTTTCTATAGTTCAAAAATATAAGTATAACAATAAATCATTTGTATTTCAAGTCATTATAGACTTTATTTCGTTTTTTGTTGAACCACTTTTGTAAATCAAGAAAATTGAAAGCAAAAGACAGTAAACTGAAAAGACTGAATATAATCTTAAAGTTTTTTTTATCTCTATTTAATTAATGTGAAGGCAAAGAAACTAGATGTGAGTGGCAAAGAAACTAGATGGAATGCCCATGTCCTTTATGCTTTAAATATATTGATAAATTTATAGAACTCCAAAACATAGGAAATATTCATCTATAGAATAGAAGAGCTACTACTAACTTCTATATTTAATTCTTTGTTCTTGCACTCTGTTTGATTTCTTCAGAGTTTAAAATTGTCCTTTTTTATTATTTAACTTTCCGATATATAATTTTATGAACTTTGATGTTGAGCTATCACTTGCAGATATAAAATACAAGATACACGAAGACTTTTAATAAATAAATCATAAACGCTAAATTTTTAACTTCAGTTAACTTCAGTCGTCGAATTGTAAGGTATATGATGAAAAGTGGGAAATATTTACTGTGCATAATGCTGAATAAATTTTATTAAAACAGCACTATTCAAGAATGAAATCATAACAACAGTAGATGATTTCAAAGTCTTTCCTCGACAAAGTATGGCATTTATCATCGAGCAAAATATGGTTGTAAAAGAATAATGAAATAATACAAATGTGCCTAATTAACACTAAGTATTTTTCTCAATAGCTATGATTTACTTGCAAACCTCAACAGTACGCTAATTTCTTACAAGAAAATTAAAATAAAGTGCTCAGTGCTGCAAAAGCTCTAAGTGTATTAAGCTCTAAAGATAGCTCTAAAGCTGATAAAGAAAGCTCTAAATATATTAATATCATCACAAAAAGCATGTTAATAAGAAAAAAACTTTGTGAAGTAGACAGTCTGTATGGCAAAACTGAACGTTAAAGAACAATAGTTCGTTTTAAATAGTTACTGGCTTTAAACAGACATTAAAGACTAAATAAGCAGTAAAAGATAAAAAAAACTTCTAAAAAAATTAAAAAGAGCAGACGTAGAAATTAAACTATTTGTTATGTCTAATAATAATTTTAGCTATTTTCATTTTCTTATATATTTTGTAAAGATTACATTATTTTGCATTTTTGGTTTTATATATAAGAGTAAAAAGATGTTCAAACAATTTTAGAAGTTTTATGTAATAAGAAATGAAAAGGCGGAAAACAAATATTTGCTTAAGTGATAATTCGTGTTGTTTTTATAAATGAATAAATAAATATCCTTAGAAATAAATTGTAATAAAATTTATGAAAATTCTAAAACAATTTTTTTCCTGTTGTATCAATGAAACATGTTTCCTTTATAAAATTAAGTTTTATTGAAACTGATGTAAAAGTAAAATTATGAATTAATTCTTAACAAATAGTCTAAAATACTTTCATAATCTATACAATTTTGCTTGTTACTTGCGTATGTCTGCAGTTTTGTTGTTATTTAAAATTCGCATGTTCTTTCGAATGGTATTATTTTAGAAATACATAAGTTGAGTTTAGAAATTAGTATTATTTTTAAAATATAAAATATAATAAAATTATTAATAACAATCACTTTTTTTTCTTTGAAAACATCGTACAGACACTTATGAAGTACATACAATAAAAAAGACAAATTTTTATTAACCCTTCTTTGCAACGAATGTATGTTTATCAAAATAGTATAATATATATTATATTAGTTAATTATCAATTAAATTGTTACATTGCTCTAGTTCGAGAAGCATATTTGTTCCTGTAAATCATATAGATATATTGCTCAGTATCAGAACTTTTGCAACGGATTTTTTTTTACCATCTAAGTTTTATTTCAAAATTTTTTGAGCTTCACGCTCACTGCTTTTCTGGCGCAAAATTCTACTTTTTTCCTCTTTTATTTAATGAAGAAACAATGCATAGAAGAAAAAATAACAAACGATTTGGCCTAAAGGTTTATCGTAGAGTGCTTCAAAAAAATTTGTAACTTAATTGCAAGCTTTTTCTTTTTGAGAAAAGCGTGTTTTCTTTGCAATAAATACCATTATAAAAAACAAACTAAATTGGTTTATACATATTATACTAGTGTGAAGTTTTATACCAGATAACATTTCATTTATTTTTTATAATTAAATAATGTTCAATATTTTTCACTTCTGATTTTCGGAATTGGTCAAGATAACTTGCATTTAACTTGAGTTTTAGATGTTCAAATGCAACATGTTTTTTATTTTGAACCTTTTCAATATTTATCGTGTCACATTATTTTCATGATTTTCAAAAATCTTAGAAATCAGATATCATAGAAATCTTAGATTTTCTAAATGCTAATTAGTTCAATACCTGGCATGCTGATTTGTTTCTAAATGCTAATTAGTTTTGCCATAAATTTCTTTAATTAAATTAAATAATAAATGTTTCATTATAATTACTAAAATTTATGAATTTTTAAGCATTTTACTTAACAAATAAATTTCAAGACAATCGTTTTGAATGATTTTCTTTCTATTTAATTTTTCTACTTATGATCTTCTCGGCATCTTTAATCTTCACTCAACTTTTCAGTTATTGTATTATTTGTGTAAACTGCCATGTTCATATGAAAAAACACAGAATTCTTAATAGTTTTGACTTATATTTATTTATTATTAGTACCATTATTATTATTATTAACATTATGATTTTTAACATTATTATTGTTAACATTATTGTTATTAACATTATTATTATTACTAAAAATTTTTGTATTCTTCTTTTCTATTTTGATACAAGCAGTATTTTTTGCGTGAAAAAGCTTAAATATAATTTCCTTAACCGTTTTGAATAATCTCAAATATAAAAGCTAAAAATTATAAACTAAATTGACGTTTTAGTGAATTATATTTATTTAAATCGGTTAAAAATAGAATCTTTTTATAATGATATCAGAGGTAAACATTTTTCCAAACTGCGTTATTTAATTGCATTTAAAATCCTGTTCTTATTTTGAAAAATAAATTATTTCTTTCAAAATATTAAATATAATTCTTTTAAATTACTCATTCCTTCAAATTAAGTCAAATATACATCTTATTAGACATCTGTAATTACGCTTCGTTGGAAAATGCATAAAGAAAATGATATTTTTCAATTTACTTTTAAGTAAAAGTAAAAAGTTCCCAAGAACAACCATTTAGAAAAGAGGTTTGAAGTAGTTTTTTTAGATTAGAATAATAATAACATACCAAAAAAGGATAGTTTATAAAACGCATTTAAACGCCTCTTCCTGGAATCATTTGACCTAGCTTCCAACCAAGGAAATTTTTAATTTTTATGACACCTGAGGGGGTACATTACTCAAGAGGTAACTCAAAAAATCGAGATTACTTTTTATTTGTACAACGGGAATTAAATCACCTGAAGCTGTTTGAGAATTGTTATCTTTTATGACGCGAAAGAAATTTTTTCTTCATTTCCAGTAAACCTTAATAAAGCTTATTCACTTTTAAAAGCCCTATAATATCTGCGCAAGCACAAATTTGTCGTCGATTAGCGGCGGAAATTCTGAGAGAAAAGCTCTTGCATAATAACAGCGACTGAATTACTCATAAATCTAATTACAGCTTGAGGCGTATACTTCAAATCTGCATTAACAACAACTGACGATGTTAATGCAAAATCTCTTTCATTTGGTGCTTTATTATCTTTCCCAAGGGTTCGGCCATTTAGAGAAATCTATCTGGTAAAACTTTTCTCTTTCTAGTTCATCTTATCATTTTGGAACGATTCGGGGCGTTTGCAACTTAAACGAGTTGTTTAGAATTTTATGTTATTGATGGCGAATTAACGAAATGGAGTTTTTAACAAATGAGTGGTGCTTATGAGCATATGTTTTAGTAAGCAATGTCCTTGGAAAATTTATCGAAAGCATGATCTTAAATAAAGACAGATTCATCCGTCGATTCGGCAATTGCCAATCAATGTGATATTTTGATGGTATTCATTATCCCTAAACATTTATACGCCACTCTTTTGGTGAAAGTTTGAAACTGAATAATTTCATCTCAAAATTTATTACTCTCTTTAGCATGATTACTTTTGAAGACTCTCACCAGAAATAATTCTTTGAAGTATTAATTGTCTTTTAGCTTTAATACAATTTTATTTAGTGAAAAGAACCAATAAAAATATCTAATACAAAATTATAAATGTTGAAATGTCGCGGCAGTTAGGAGTAAGGATAAGATGTGACTAATTCCTCATCGTCGTTAACTTAAAAATATAAATTGCACTTTCGCACTCAAAGCGAAAATCTCCTCTTTGTCTATTAATTTTCTTGTGAGTTAGTAGTGAGTTAACTCTGGCCTCTCAGAAAAATCATCTTAATGTTGTTTTCAGCAGCGTGCAATAGAGTGCAGTTCAAACTTTCTGCAATCGTAATAAAATGATAAATCATGATTCAGCTCAATTTAAACCATAGTATCATACAATTAAGTTTAAGAAGAACAATATTATGGTTCATTTTATTAAGGTAAAATTTTAAGCTATTTAGGAATAAGGCCAGGATGTGATAAGCACAGTATCCTTCAAAACTTAACTTAAAAATCAAAGTTGCACTTGCTTTGTTATTTCTTGCTGCAGAATTATCCAGGTACTTTTGAATTTATTACACAAAAATAATAGAATTTTCATTCAGATTTCGTAATTTTATAATTTAATCCTTTAAATGTGACTTTTCAAAACGCAAACACCCAAGTTTCTTCCAATTAATGAGAAATTGTGCAAAAATAACCTTTTGAAGCAAATAATGAGTTTCGTCAGCAGAAGGAATTAAATCTAACAAGGTCTAACTTCTTTTTCAAATATTGTTATATCGTTATGATTTTAAATATATATATTGAATGAAATAAATAAAAACATAAAAGAGTGATCGTAATAGTGAAATGTTGTTCAAATCAATTACCTGATCCTTCGTTCCAGAAGGATCTCCAGGATCGTGTGGTCTAATGGTGCTACTTGGATTTGAAACATTTAAGAGTTCTTTTAGGAAATTTTAAGGAACTTTATTTCTTCTTCTCATGACTGATTCTTAGATGCTGGTGGCTCCGGACAGGTGGTGTTAACACATACGGGATCTCGTGGGGAAAAACTCACATCTTAGACAAAAAGGATAATTTTCATTTTGAATGAAGATGGATTCCAGTTCATCAACAAATTATCTGAGTCGTGCCGCATGCACACTTGGACAGTAGAACATCAGGAACACGTGTCAAACTTCATTGTTTTATCTTAATGGAACGTGATAGTGTCTTGAAATTATTTTTGTTAAATTTTTGACTTAATCTCCATAGATATTTCTTGTAAAAAGGGACAAATGTTGAGCAGAAAGGCAAGAGCCTTGAAGCTATCATAAAAATGAGAGCGATGCTTCTCTCTCACGGTGGCTTCCTCGACTGCCGCCAAGAAGGCACGCGGAAAAGCGATAAAACGATATACGGTTAAAGTTAGGGTAGGGTTAATCGATACGAAAAAAGAGTCAAACAAGTTAAATGAAGTAAAAGGCTATTGCGGTTAAAAGAACGAAAACTGAAAAAACTATTGAGGAGTAGAAAAACAACGCACGTGTGATGTAGCAACATCACACTATCCCCCTTAGGAAGAGAGAAAAAAACTTACATGGCATGATAAAAATGATAAAAACAATTACTTAAAGTGGGTGAGGACCGCAAGGAGCCAACAACATCTCTTGAACCTGCCAAAACAAAAAATACAAAAGACAGTATTGTTGATAAAACAGAACATAGTAACAAAATATCAAACACAAATGAATATGTAGTTCTTGGATATACATAAAACCTGAGTTCCATATCACATGCAAATTATCACATTAAAATATAAAATTACCAAAATTAATTTTCAAAAATTAATTGTCAAATCCATATTTACGAATATCTGTTACTTAACCTACCTAAAATAAGCATGTACATCTCAGCTTTTTTTTTTTTTTTTTTGTGTGTGTGTGGTGTTACATAAAACTGTAGAAAGCTGCATAAAACTACTTGATCATTTCATTCATTCAACCAATAGCAAAAACACTATCCTAATATGCTTATTCTACCTTTTTTTTAAAATTTAAGTAACAGAATGCTGTGCGTCAAATAACATATTTACATATATACAAAAGGAAAAAGAAAATGTGCATGCATATCAACACATCATGCTTATCACATTTTATAACATATATCATGTTAGAGAAAATTTAGTTATAATAGTAACATATTGTACATTTGAAATGTTGGGTGGTGGACAGTTTGCCTACTCGAATCAAACATGTATATATTAAATTTTTAAACAGTTTGTAAGTATATATATAAATACAATTTAAAAGATATTATCACAAGTTCAACATACCAAACTGAATTGAAATGAGAAAAAAACTCAAAAATATGATACTATTCTGATACATTTAGAAAACTCTAAGGTATAAA
Source organism: Parasteatoda tepidariorum (assembly GCF_982258835.1). NCBI lineage: Eukaryota > Metazoa > Arthropoda > Arachnida > Araneae > Theridiidae > Parasteatoda > Parasteatoda tepidariorum. The sequence continues at coordinate 44,728,796 of NC_141765.1, read as the reverse complement.
TATTTAAAATCTAAATTGAACAATAATTTAAAGGAAAGTACAATTACTTAAAATTTACATTACATAATAATCTAAAGATTAGGTCTAGTGAACATTAACTTAACCATAAAATAAACACTACAAAAGCCCTTCAGCTGGAGAAACCGATCGTATTTTCTCCAACAAAAAACTACTCAATCAAAAGAAAGTATGCCAGCATAGTCTCCTTAGAATGAGGCAGTAAAAATTTTGACAGGTAAAGCTAAGTCAAGAGAACCAATTACTTTTGTCTAGATCTTAAAGAATAATGATAAGGAGCAGTGCTTATAGCAGGTTTTTGATCTGATACAACTAAATGAGGAAGTCTTGGTAAACAAGTCCTCAAACGGCTAATATTAACTTTAAAAGCATCTTGCAATGAGGAATTAAATCTTTTAATTGAGACATTGATGTCATTATGAATTTCAGTTATAATAAATGGGCCTAAAAATTTTGGCTTAAAAGTACTTCCAGAATGTAAGTACACAATATCTTTAACATTAAATATCCTATGTTTTGCTTTCTTAAGTTGAATCTCATTTTGCTTTTGTTGTTGTTTTTCTAAATTATCATAAGTTTCTTTATATATAATATTCAAATCATCTAAAAGATTTTTGACATATTGGGTCTTATCTAATTGCTGTGGTTGAATTTTAGGGTCAAAGGTATCAAAAATTAAGCTTAATTCTCGTCCAAAATGCAAAAGATTAGGAGTAAAATTGCTGGATGGATGCACAATACCATTATACAAATTTTGATGAATTAATATCGAATTTTTAAATGACACACCTGCTTCGTTTAAGGTAATTAAAGATGTTTTAATAGACTGATTAATTCTTTCAGTCGCTCCATTACATTTTGGATTTTTGGGAGTAGTATGGGCTAAATGAATACCAAGTGCCTTATTTACACAATGAAAAACTTCACAGTTGAACTGTGTTCCTAAATCTGATAACACCATAGCAGGTCTACCATTGTTGGCAATATAATCAATCAAATGTTGAGAGACACTCTCAGCTGTTAAACTGTTCAATGGATATAATTTTACAAATTTAGAGAAATGGTCCAAAATAGTGAATACATATCCACAGTTTTTAATGGGGCCAACTATATCAATTGATATGAATTCATTGGGTACCCTAGGAATAGGTAAAGATTTAAAAGGCGGTTGGGGTATACTATAATTTTTGGTACGTAAACATACATCACATGAAAGAACAAAATTTTTAGTGTCTCTATAGATATTTTTCCAGAAATATTTATTAGTTAAAAGTTCATATGTCTTTTTCAGACCAAGATGAGTAATGTGAGAAATTTTTAGTACCTTGGCTTGTAAACATTGAGGCACTACTATACATTGAGATAAATTTTTATCATTATGAACATGCATCAATAACTTAGTATCTGAATCAATAATAAAATCTTTAGTTTTTTTAGCATTAGTTAATGAAGGTGAGTTAATCATATCAACAATTTCTAAAATATTTGAATCCTTTTGTTGTTCACTATAAAAGGTGGTTAAAGAAATTTCATTATCAGGGTCAGAATTTTGAATAGAATTTACAATTTGATCATCAGCATTAGTATCAACAAAAGGTAAAATTAACTCATTTTCTGAGACTGGATTAAGAGCAGGGGTGTAATGGTCAGGGTCTTGACTTCTACTAAAGTAATCGGCTAATTGATTCTTTGGACCAGCTATATATTTTACTTCATATGTGAATTCTGACAACTGTAGAAGCCAACGAGTTATAATGTCAGCAGGGGATGTTACCTTTTTATAGTGAATTAATGGTTTGGAATCAGTGAGGATAGTAAACTTTTTATATGCCAAATAGTGTTTAAATGCCATTACTGATCTATAAATAGCATATAGCTCAAGTTTTATGGGGGGATAATTACGTTCTGATTGGGATAAACCTTTACTAAAGTAAGATATGGGTTTAAGTTGACCATCAAATTCTTGCATTAAAACACCTGAAATAGCAGTACCACTGGCATCAGTATTAAGGATGAACTGCTTATCCCATTGGGGAAGATGTACAAAAGGCTCAGAGAAAAAGATATTTTGTAATTGATTAAAGGCATTTTGATGCTCTTCTCTCCACTGAAATTTTGAGTTTTTAAGAGTTAATTGAATTAGCACACTAGTGAGTTGAGCATAATTGGGAATCAGGTGACGGTAAAAACCACAAACACCAAGAAACTTTTTGACATGTTGAGAAGTTTTAGGGGGCTTAAATTGAGTTATTTTTGCTATATTAGTATTGATAGGTTTAATGACATTTTGACTTAAATTAAAACCCAAATAATTGACCTCAGTTTTGACAAAGTTACATTTTTGAGGAGAAAAGGTCATATTATACTTAATAAAAATTTTTAAGACAGCAGTAATTTTATCTAACATCTCATCAAATGAGTTAGCACCTATTATTACATCATCCTGATAAGAATATATTCCCTCAATACCTATGTTTTTCAATTCATCTATTATTAAGTCCATTAAAGCTTGAAAAATACTAGCTGCTGTTTTCAGACCAAACACCAGGCGTTTGTAGGCAAACGTATCAAATGGTGTTGTGAATGTTAGTATGTCTTGTAGGTTTTCAGGTAGTGAAATTTGATGATAGGCTAGAGGCATGTCAAGAACACTATACATCTGATATTGTGAAATTTCATTAATTAAAACAGGTATTCGAGGTAAAGGATAAGTTGATGCCTCAACGATTGAATTAAGTAAGCGAAGGTCCATGGCAAGTCTAAATTTTACAGGGGCATTTGGATTTTTAGGGTCTGGGCGCTTCTTTACTAAAATTAGAGGACAACTCCAATCGCTTATATTTCTTTTTATTATGCCAGCCTCTTGTAATTCCAACAATTCCTGTTTAACCTGGCCCTGTATGGCATAAGGGATTTGAAATGGTTGTGTTTTTATTGGATTATTAGACCTGAAAGAAATTTTAGGGATGACATGGTCAGTATGACCCAAGGTTTTAACCGATTTAGAAAAAGCAGTAGAGTGGGACATTAAAACAGTAAGTAATTTTTGTTTGTTATTAGGATTCAAATGAGAGAGATCAAAATCATTTTCAATAAGTTGTTCTTTTCTTAATGTTAAAATATCAGATGAAGGAGTAATTAAATTTACATAGTCAGTTAAATTTTCCTCAGTAAGTTCTTGAACATTTTGTTCAGAATGTTCCTCTAATTCAGGGTTAAACTGAATTTTTCCTATACAAGTATTTTTGTTTATATGCAAAGTGACATCAGAATTATTTTTAATTACTGTGGTAAAATTAGCACTATCAAAAGTGTGCAAAGAAGCAAAAATTTCATTTTCAGGTTTCTTAATTAGGGGTTCAAACAGAAAAATATCACCTTGTTTACAATTATCATTCTTAATAATAAGATTAATTTGAGTAGACTCATTGGGTTCCAATAGTACTTTCTGTCTAAGAAAACAATTACTTTCACAATGCATAATATTATTACAATTAACAACATCTTTAGAAATTAAAGGTACTTTAAAATTTTGAAATTCAGCAACATTATCTGACGGACAAATTTTTACATTATTTTTACTCAAAAAATCATAACCAATTATTGCTTGAAAAGCATCGTGTTGAAAGTGTGATATATAAAATGGAGATTTGAAATTATTTTTCTCAATTTTAAATGAGATTTCTGAACAAAATAAAAAATTTAAATTGGAATTAATAGTCTTAATCTGCACATTAGAAGACAGAAGTCTAGTTTTAGTATTACATTTTATGATATCATAAGTTGTTTTTGACATTAAGCAAATACTGGAACCACTATCGAGCAAGCATTTTACAACATTGTTACCAAATTTAACATGAATCAATGGAATATTATTATTATTAAAGGCATTATTTGAGTAAGCAATATTTAAATTATGTTCATCATTAGAAACATATGAAAACAGTCCATTTTTATGCATAACAGTATCACTGCCATCGATATGCACTGATTTGTTTACATTTGAATAAACAGTCTGACTATCAGACTTACTCAACATATTATCACATATATTATCATCATTACATTTGTTATTTGGTAGAGAAATATACTGCTGAGAGGAAACATGTCCACCACCATATTCCCTCACATTTAGTTTAACGATTTTGGTGTTGTTTCACCATTATTAAAATTTGGGGCATATTGATTAAATTGTGGAGGTCCAAAAGGATTTAAATTAGGTTGATAATTATCATGATTCTGAGGTATAAAATTTTGAGTAGGATTGAATTGACTAACATTGGGATTAAGATTAGAAAAACTAGTTTGATTGTGAAAATTTTGCCTCGACATAAAATTTCTATCTCTGAAATTATTGTGAGAAGAAGAAAGTTGGGGCATAGATTGCATTTGGTCGTTAATAAATTTTCTACACATGTTTTGCTTATGACCAGGTTTCTTGCAATAAAAACAAATTATCCTTTTGCCTTTAAATGTATTATTCATTCTGGCAAAATTTATAGTTTCAGAGCCTCCATGTTTAATTAAATCACGAAATTTTGTACACTCTGCCAGTGAGTGGGAATCATTGCAGTATGAGCAGTTTTGAAGCAAATTTATTTTATTATTAAGAGAGTCTATCTGATTTTGTATATGTACTAGATCTTTGTTAACAGGGACTGAACTTAAAATATTATGGGCCTCGGCTTGTAAAATAGTTTGCTGGGCAGTTGATATACTATGGGCTTTATCAATTAAATCTTTAAAGTTATCTGTCTTTTCAAGCATTAGTTTTTCTTTCAAATTCAGAGGCAAAGCATTTATGAGTTGTAGGGATTTTATTTGGTTTAGTGCTTTTGGATCCGTAACTGAATTATAAGTTTTAGCTACTAGGGTGTTTATTCTATGACCAAAATTTTTGATACTCTCGCCTGGCAATAACTGAATATTATTCAGAGTTAATAAATTAGTAGAGGGGCTATCATCATTTGAAAAGAAAGACTTAATTAGGATAATTGCTTCATCAAATTTAACATTTCTGAATTCGGGGGATGTTTGGAAGTATTGTCTAGCATTTCCTGTTAATTTAGATTTTAAAAACAGAAGAGCGATCTCATCTGACCAGCCATTAAGTTTTTTTAGATCACAGAGCTGTTCCAAAAACCACTCCGGAGACTCGTCTCCACTGTAATTTTGAATCGAAATATTGATCTTTTCAGCCATTTCGTAATTTTTGGCTCGTGTAATAATATTTGCAATTTCAATCATAAAACATTATAAAATGATCATCAATTAAATAAAATATAAAAAATGCATTTCCATTTCATAAACAAAAAAATCAGCACCATACGGCACCATTAATATGTTATATCGTTATGATTTTAAATATATATATTGAATGAAATAAATAAAAACATAAAAGAGTGATCGTAATAGTGAAATGTTGTTCAAATCAATTACCTGATCCTTCGTTCCAGAAGGATCTCCAGGATCGTGTGGTCTAATGGTGCTACTTGGATTTGAAACATTTAAGAGTTCTTTTAGGAAATTTTAAGGAACTTTATTTCTTCTTCTCATGACTGATTCTTAGATGCTGGTGGCTCCGGACAGGTGGTGTTAACACATACGGGATCTCGTGGGGAAAAACTCACATCTTAGACAAAAAGGATAATTTTCATTTTGAATGAAGATGGATTCCAGTTCATCAACAAATTATCTGAGTCGTGCCGCATGCACACTTGGACAGTAGAACATCAGGAACACGTGTCAAACTTCATTGTTTTATCTTAATGGAACGTGATAGTGTCTTGAAATTATTTTTGTTAAATTTTTGACTTTATCTCCATAGTTATTTCTTGTAAAAAGGGACAAATGTTGAGCAGAAAGGCAAGAGCCTTGAAGCTATCATAAAAATGAGAGCGATGCTTCTCTCTCACGGTGGCTTCCTCGACTGCCGCCAAGAAGGCACGCGGAAAAGCGATAAAACGATATACGGTTAAAGTTAGGGTAGGGTTAATCGATACGAAAAAAGAGTCAAACAAGTTAAATGAAGTAAAAGGCTATTGCGGTTAAAAGAACGAAAACTGAAAAAACTATTGAGGAGTAGAAAAACAACGCACGTGTGATGTAGCAACATCACAAATATTAATGTAGCATTTTTAAAAATCTAGTTTATTTGTTTTATTATGCGTAAAAACTTATAAAACTTGCAAAAAAATTATCATTATTATTTCTTATAAGGCCATTATTAGGTAATAATTAGGCATTTTTTTTGTGAAAAAATTTCTATCGCCTGAAACAAAAAATCCTTTGAAGATTTTATTTAGAAGGCTATCAACTATGTTTTGAGCTATTGTCTTTAAAGCAAATGCATATACCGTGAGATAGGGATCAATGTAGTTAAAAAAAGTAAATTTTTAAAAAATCCAAACATGCATAAAAAATGAGTTTCTATATTTTCTCTTAGAATGCAGTTCAAAACATGTGTGCTACAATTTCAAACATTCATGAAAGATTGTAGACAATTATTTTAAGAGCAACATGAGATATCGTGTTTAAGACGGTGCAAAATGTAGCAAAAATCTGATTTTGAGATAAGCGCATTTAAGGACTTAAACTTATTAGTCTATCTACCGTTATTGCCTTACAAAAAACTGCTATAAAGTTGTAAAGAATTAAAGAAAAAGCATAAGTAAAGTATTTTTAGAACGCTTAGAATACAAGGACTATAAATTTATAACAAACTCAACGAAAATTTTGCTCAAAATCATGTTTTTGCACTAGACAGGTACCTTAAACTTGGCGGCGTATTTAAGGAAAAAATGTAGTCTTTGATAACTTATAACTTAATAATTATTTTTAAGTGGATGAAGTAAATTTTATAAATGATTTTAAAATCAAAAAAAAAAAATTTGAAAAAAAAAAAATAAAGCCCAATGGCAAAAGATGCTTCGGGTACCATCGTTTATTTAAGTTACGGCAATTTTGAATGATATTTTGGTTCTACTCTACATTTCTTTGCATTCGAATCCCAGTGACTGGCTGGTCGGAACGAATTCCGCACCCGGATCGCACCTACCTTAGTGCTGACTTAATATCCTCAGTGGTAAACGGATCGTGGGTTAGAGTCCCTAGCCATCAGACTAACCGTGGAAGGTTTTCGCGGTTTTCTTATTAATGTAACACAAATGTGGGTTAGTTCCCTCAAAAAGTCCTCCACAAATGCAAGTTTCTCCTAATCCTTAGTCCAAGAGTTCCCTTGTCTCCTGGGATGGATTCAAAACTACAAACCTACGGAGTTGAAAATTAGTAGTAGTAAACTCAAAATTGGGTCGGAGTTGGAGTTGTGATTGTGATTGCTGGAGTTGTGACTTGCTCAGGGGATAGAGCTTTCGCCTTCCAATGAGGTGACCGGGCTTAAATACCAGCGATGGCTTGAATTCGAATTCCGCTCCTGGCTTACCCCGAACAAAGTGTTGTCGTAAGAACATCCTCAGTGGTAGACAGATCATGATCATAGCTAAGAGTTCGCGTGCCGTTAGGCTAACCGTGTGAAGTTTTTGTGATTTCCCTCTCCTTATTATGGCTCAACAAGCTCCAAATTTTTCGATTTGATTGCTGAATCAAATTTCTGAAGAAAGAAGGATAATTTACAAGAAGCCAATTAGTATGAAAATATCAAAGAAATTAAATTAGATATAACCTATGCATGATCGTTTTTCATGCATGCTCAGAAAATTGGATTATGTATTCAAGATGAGTTATAAACCTTCTCTAGGTTATTGAAATACATAGTTGACAAGGCTTTCTCTTTTTAGCCTTTAAATATTTGTTTTAGAGAAGATAAATTATTCCCTAAAATTATCATAAAAATGGATACATCTTCAGGAACACGCAACGAAAAAATCAAGAGCACCAAAAGCTCTTATTCTTTAAGGAAATAAAAAGGAACTGTCGTTGTGCAGCATTTTCAGGTCACAGGGCTAACAGTTAACTTTGGGTAGGAATATAGATGCAAGGCACTAAATGTATTTGAACTTGACTGGAATTTTTGATAACAACACCCTAAGAAAAATTATCTAAATGATAATTAGACTCTGGTTCTCACAAAGATTTATGAGATTTTCTGAACACTTAGGAACGTATGTTAACAATTCTGATATGCGTAATAAACAGAGACTTTGCATCACTGAGTAAAACAGAAATTTGCACAATATTACGCACCTCACCTCGCATTTTTCCAAACAAATTTTAGGCTCGTAGGCTCCCTTTTTTTCTTTCAAAATATCTGCCGCGTTGAAATAGCCAATTTTTTCCGAAGCACCATTTTTTTCATTTTTGGTAACTGCTGATTTTAGAAATTCCAAAATTGTTTTAGTTTTTATGATTAGAAGAAGGTTGCAGCCTGTTGAAAAATTAAAAGTGATATGCATGAAAACAAATATTTAAATACATTCCCTAAATATTTTGAAATCCTATCTTGAACGAATTTCGAATTCTGCGAAAATAATAATTGATAAAAGGCTATAATATGTATTATAAATATTAGGATTATCTGTAAGCATATCAAGATAATATTTTACAGTCTTAAGAAGAGAACTTTTTCTTAGTTTTTTTTTTACGAAATCACTGTTCAAAAGGATTTATTTTGCTTTTCTTTTTATAATTTGTTTTAAAAAATATATTGAATGATTTGGTAAATCATATTTATGCTTTTTAAATAGCGCTTCAGTACATAGAAAGGACTCAACCAATGCAATATTTTTACCATTTAGTCACATGATACTCCCGAGAAATGTTACTAACTTTATCCAAACTCTTTATAGATAGTTCTTCGGATTTAAAATAATCTTGATTGTAACGTTATAACGTTTAGTTTATTGTACAAGTTAACTAAAATTAAAAGGAAAACTACAAAAGCTGCGTAATCCTTCATTCTAAGCACATTTTCACAATATACTTTATATTCAGAATATACCCGAGAAATATTACTAACTTCTTCCGAACTCTTTGTAGATAGTTCTTCGGATTTAAAATAATCTTGATTGTATCGTTATAATGTTTAGTTTATTGTAAAAGTTAACTAAAACTAAAGCAAAACTACAAAAGCTGCGTAATTCTTTTTTCTAAGCACATTTTCACAATATACTTTCCCTATAGTGAATAGAGAACGTTAGAATTTATACGGACAAATATTCCATAGATTAAGCTATGGAACAGTGATTCCTTGGGAAATTTCCCCGGGTACGAAGAATTTCCTTTTCTAAGAGAGAAATGAGAACGCCAAAGATATCTCAAATACCGCCAAAATCCTGAAGAAACTTCCCTGGCATGAGGAAGAAAACCTCCTCGGATATGTCAGTGGATCTGGAAAGAGCCCCTGGGCTACAGCAGCTACGATGATGTAAATAAACTCTGGTCCAAAAATTTTCTGTTTTCATATTCGAGAGAGGAAGAAATAGGGAATATATATAAATATTAACAGGAACTACCTAGATGCAAATGTGTGCAAGTGAAAAATTTATTGTTCGCAGCTTGTTGCAAAACATGAGTGTGCATAAATAAGTCTCTTCGTTTCTCCGAAATTTTCCAATACATAACACCTTGTATTTGGCTGGAAGAAAGTAATGTTCAGAAGAATATTTTTGCATATTATAAATATTTTGACAAAACTAAGTTTTGAAATAAATTAATTTTGATCAATAAATAAGATTTAAAGTTTAAGAAAGTATCTTACTATGGTTTTATCGCTTACGGTATTATTATTAATTATGGAATACGAATCTTAATATGGCTCGTATATTGAAATTAAAAGTTTCATTTTTGGTAAAACACGTTCAGTATTGTTTAATGTTTATTGTCATTGAAGTCTTTTCGTCTTAAGGGTCACAGTACCCTTGCAACATTTTTTTTAGATAAATTTAAAATCATTTATTTTGTAGATGCTTTACATGCTCTTTTAACTTATAATCAATAATTTATCTTCAAAAATAGTTAAACTGCTTAATTTTTTTTTAATTTTTTAAAAAAATTGAAGAAATTCAACATTTTTAAATCTATAAGGCTTTTTTATTTTAGAATATTTTCAAAAAAAACTTTTTTTCTTACAATATTAATCTTAACAATTTTGTGCATTTATTTGTTGATAGATCAGTTAGAACATTTTTTATAGATTATTTTGTTGAAAAGTATAAAAAAAATGGTTAAAAATTCCAGTTATGCATATATATTATGCTGTAAAAATTGTAATGCCTCATAAAATCCTTATTCCATGCACAGTTTAAATAAATGTATTATACTTAAGATAAAAAAGTTTACTTCAAAGCTTTATCTTTATTTTTATTAAAACGTAAAATTATCATCTATGAGAAAAAGCAAAGTCTGTCTGCTAATCAAGTTTCTGTTTCAGGACAATCAAAAATCATTCATAACTTTTTTAATAAATACAGATAGAGAGATAATTTTTTTTCAGTGCATTTGAAATGGATTGAAGTTTCATTATAAGCAATAAAAAAAAATATCGATATTTTGGTCATTTTTAGGGTACTGAACCCCTTAAGTTCCTCCAAATGTTTCCAGTACATAACACTTTATATTGGCTTGATTAAAGTAATGTCCAGAAGAATATTTCGAAAATTATAAATATTTTGTTTAAGTGCTGACAAAACTAAGTTTCGAAACATGTTAATCTTTATCATTAAACAAGATTCAAATTTTAAACTATAAGAAAGTCGTATGTTAATGTGATATTTTGAAATTAAAAGTTTTCGCTCAGGAAATTATGATTGTGGTAAAACACGTGCAGCATTATTTAATGTTTATTATTATTTAAATCATTTCGTCTTAAGTTCCTACGAAAGTTTCAAGTATATAGCACCTTGTATTTGGCTGGAAAAAAGCAATATTCAGTCGAATATTTTGCATATTATAAATATTTTGTTTATGCGCTGATAAAACTATGTTTTGAATTAATTTAATTTTCACCAATATATAAAATTTAACGTTTAAGAAAGTCATATATTACTATAGTTTTTTAAAAGTAAAAGTATTCGCTATTGAAATTATTATAATTGTAAAAGATGGGCAGCATTATTTAATAATCGTAAAATTTAGAAATTTCTTAGCTTTTGTATAAATTAACATACTTTCATTTAAATCGTACTATGGTCAATTCTATATATCATTGCCCATCATAAATATTTTTTAAGTGCTAAAAAATTAAGATTTGAATTAAATTAACTTTGATCAATAAATAAAATTTGCATTTTAAAAGTTGAGAAAGTCTTATCTTACTTTACTTTTTTCCTATTGAAATTATGATAGTAGCAAAAACATGCAGCATTGTATAATATTTACTATTATTTAATAGTTACATAATTTAAGATAATCTTAGCCTTTGCACAAATTAAAATACTTTTATTTATCATACTGTTTATCATGTTGTCAATTATATATATTCTAAAAAGAATAGGGTAAACTTTGTACTTGGTTAACAAAAGTATGTAAATAAAGCACAAATGAAAGTACAGAAATGGACATACTATAGCTTCGGTTCTAAAAGCAAAAATCATCCTCGCTGTCTAAACATCAAATGGTAGTAGAGACGTAACAAAGCAAACACCTGCAAGGTGGTTTAAACCGAGAGGGACAGAGAAATAAACTTGAATATGATAATAAAAGAGTGGAGATTAGAAACAGGTGTGAGGGGGTTTGTAGGGAGCCTCAGATTTCAAAAGATTTAACTAGAATAGATTTCCAATTATTGGGAAACAGTGGGATAATAGAAAAATCACTAACTAAATTATTAGAATTTTTCAATATATGGAATGGTTCCCAGAAATCAAGTTCGGTAGATGAAGAGCTGTGTTAAAGGATTTCGGCTGAAGGAAAGTGAAACTTATGACTAGAATTCTAACTATGTAAGGTGATTGGATATCAGTTAATATCCTGATTTTTGATACATATTTTATGTTCCTTAAATCCCTAAGTCCTGGGCATCTCGATGAAATTTTAAAAGAAAGTAAATTGATAAAAATAATAAGTTGTAACGTAAATCAAGTTAAAGATTGTTTTTTTTTTAAATATTTTAACAAAAATTATTGAAAAATTTAACGCTTCTATTTGCATGCATATAATTAAATGCAAATATTTTTCTAACTTGATGAGATAACATTTGTAGAAACAGAAATGAAATCAATTTCCTTAATGCTTTTGTAAGTTGAATTTTAGGGACTTTAAATCAATTTTGATACATAATATTTAAAAGAGAGTTATCAAACTGTTTAACATTTTCACTAGTACAATTTTATTACTCGTCATATTATTTTCCTTAACCTTTTCAGTCCCATGAATTGAATAGCATAATAAAGATTTCTGCCTCTTAAGTGTCTAGTACTTTTAAATAAATTTATCTATAATTCTCATTGGGCCTGAAACTAAAAGTTTTTAAAGTTAAAGTTTCAACTATTACTCCCTTTTTCTATCCACAATTTTAAAAAAAACGTGCTACTTATTTCATTACTAGATATCCTCTTTTATAAAAAAAAAAAAAAACAAATTGCTAAAAAAAACTTACAATATAACAGCTTTTATTAAGTATTTCCAGGAATGTTTTAACTGAACCAAAATAATTGCAAACAAGTTATTTTTGTTTCAAATGTAAGTATTTACATTAGATAAAAGCAAAATTATCCCAATAATTTGTATTACCTTTTCTTATAAAGAATTAAATAGTTGTTATAAAAATGTTTATTGGTATTAAACTAATACCCATTAATCATTTTTAGTATTTTCAATACTTTAAAATTGAAACTTCCCTTTTATGTCATATTTATAGTACCTATTTAAGGTTTTATACGATTAGAGTTATCTTAAACTACAGTTTCGAAACAAATTTTTTTTTTACATTCTTTGCAATTTTATTGTTTACTTTTCTTCAAAGATCAACTAAAATTAATTACGGACATTCAAAGAGCTGAAACTTCTTTCAATTGTAATCCCTGAAACTAAATTCATGATTACAATGCATTCTCTAAACAAAGTTCACAAGCAATTAGTATTGAATCGCGTATCAAAACTTTGCGAACGGTTTTTTTCCCTTTTGGCGAAATAGTTTCTTTCATTACTTAAGCCTCACCCTTACGAAAGAATCTATATTTATCGACCAAGACCACCTTAAAAGATTTCCTTTTCCTCTGTTTACTCTTTTATCTTAAACGCAGATTGTTTCCACCATCTCCTCATTTGTGATAGATTGTAGCAATAGTGAGCCTAACTCTCAATCTGATGATGAATGAGTTAGGACAAAGTCAGAAAACAATACCTTCTATGCATGACCTCCAATTCAGAACGATGAAGTATCCTTTTCACTTACGTTATTTAAGTTGATTGAAAAGGTCTTGCATGAACGGTTACTTCTGTAAAATAGGATTATGAATGCTTAAATAAGATTGGTAACGATTTTTATTTTCCTTATCAGCGATGAAAATGTATGTCAAAATCAAGTACAGGACAAGTAGTCACGCATTATGTTATTCAATATAGTTTGATTAATTGCTAGTATAATTACTTGAGCAGCAAACTTATAATACATAAAGCATCTTTTAAGTATGTCATTTGATGGTACTTAATTGAATAATGATATAACATGCAAAAATTCTTTAAAGAATTGAAAGAAAGAATATTGAGTTATTATAATGAATTATAAAAAATTTAGATTATAATTTGAATAATATAAGATTATTAGAAGAAATCAGTTTATAACGAATTGAATGAGTAAAGAATTGAAGCAATGAAAATGTATGAAAAATCAAGTACAATACAAGTAATCAGGCATTATGTTATTCAAAATAGTTTGAGTAATTGCTATAATTAATTGAGCAACAAACTTATAATACATAAAGCATCTATTAAGTATGTCATTTGATGGAACTTATTGAATAATGACATAACATACAAAAATTGTTTAAGGAATTGAAGGAGAGAATATTGATTATTATAAAGAATTATAAAAAATTTAGATTATAATTAGATTAATATAAGATTATTATAATTAATTGGAATTAGATTATTAGAAGAAATCAGTTGATATCGAATTGAATGAGTAAAGAATTGAAGCAATGAAAATGTATGAAAAAATCAAATACAGGACAAGTAGTCACGCATTATGTTATTAAATCTAGTTTGATTAATTTCTAGTATAATTACTTGAGCAGCAAACTTATAATACATAAAGCATCTTTTAAGTATGTCATTTGATGGTACTTATTGAATAATGATATAACATGCAAAAATTGTTTAAAGAATTGAAAGAAAGAGTATTGAGTTATTATAAAGAATTATAAAAAATTTAGATTGTAATTTGAATAATATAAGATTATTAGAAGAAATCAGTTTATAACGAATGGAATGAGTAAAGAATTGAAGCAATGAAAACTTATGAAAAAATCAAGTACAGGACAAGTAGACACGCATTATGTTATTCAATATAGTTTGATTAATTGCTAGTATAATTACTTGAGCAACAAACTTATAATACATAAAGCATCTTTTAAGTAAGTCATTTGATGGTACTTATTGAAGAATGATGTAACATGCAAAAATTGTTTAAGGAATTGAAAGAGAGAATATTGAGTCATTATAAAGAATTACAAAAAATTTAGATTATAATTAGATTAATATAAGATTATAATAATTATTTGGAATTAGATTATTAGAAGAAATCAGTTAATAGCGAATTTAATGAGTAAAGAATTGAAGTAATGAAAATGTATGAAAAAAATCAAGTACAGGCCAAATAGTCACGTATTATGTTATTCAATATAGTTTGATTAATTGGTAGTATAATTACGTAAGCAACAAATTTATAGTACGTAAAGCATCTAAGTATATCTTATGGTAGTACCTGTTGAAGAAGTACTGCTATATTATTATGCCATGCTAAAATGGTTATAATATATATATAACAGCTTTTGTCTGTTTCAATGTGTTTTCTTTTCTTTTGAAAGCAATAAACAGGAAGTTCATTTCTTTAAGATATTCAAATTAAGATATTCATCTATTAAGAACTTTTCAACTAAACATTTTTGAAAAACAACAAGCATTACAAACTTTCATGTTTTCAAAAATTTTAAATTATATTTTCTTTATTTTACTTACTTTTTTATTTAATTTTATTTTATTTATTTATTTATTTATTTTCATCTATTTTAAGTATTTATTTTCTTTTGAAAGCTAGAAGCAGGAAGTTCATTGATTTAAGATATTCATTCCATTAAGGACTTTTTCAATTAAATATTTGGAAAGGCAGCAAACAAAACAAACTTTTATTTGTATATTTTATCGTAATTTTAGTTAGATGGCACTCTTGAATTCAGAACCTGGGAACAAGATAAAAGATTTGAAGATATAGGGGAAGAACGGGTTAAGCCCATTTTCACAAAATCGAAAATTCCATGGCCATCTGTTACATTTTAACAATTGCTACGTTTTAATAATTAAACAAAGCGAAAAATCATTTCTCCCTGAGGGTTACTACACAGTGAAGATAGGCCGTACTATTGAAAAAGCCTTCCTGTCCGTGTGTAAATAGATTTTTTTTTTCCTAATAAGATTTCATAGACACAAAATCGCTCTTCCCCCTTGGTCTTCAATTGATATCGTTTGTGTTTTGAATCTATAAAAATTTTACTGTTGTCTAAAGATAGAACAGTTTCTTTTTTGTTTATTTTTTCATATTGTCACATTTTTAGAATGGTAAAAAATTTTCTTCATCCTCAAGAAATATTAAAAACAAATAATAATAAGAAAAACTTTATCGCAAAAAGATATATAGCTTTCATGATCCAGATTTTGGTGATTTTTCTAGCTTTCAAAAGTGATCTGTTTCTCCCTTCTGGAATTTATTTATGCTTCCCAACAATATTCAAAGCTTTAGCATAAATATACATTTTACTTTTTGTTTGTCTAAAAATCAATTAGAATCTGACTTTTTTTTAAATATATCGTTTATTTTTAAATATTTGCTAGCGATAAGGTAGAAAATTGTTAATTACTCAGAAATTTCTTACCATTTTAACATCCAAAAATTTTTATTTAATAATTTTCTTAATTGTTGTAACAATATTTATAGTACATTGTTCACTATCTAAACTAAATAACTAAAAGCGAATGAGTGGTGCTATTCATATGAACCTGTATACATTGTTTCTTATGCATTAATCGTGAAGCAATTCATAAAACTGTGAAGTTATTCAAAAAACTCTAATTACAAAGTAATTATTACTTTTTTTATTTAACTATTTAGTACTGTATTATTCTTTCTTAACCATGATCATTTGGATATCTTTGAACATTTCGATTTTTCATAAAGTTGTTAGGAGTACATTCTTCTTATTTTAAGGGACGCAAACAGAAAAGAAACCATTTCTCGAGTAACTGAATACAAAAATTTTGAATTTAAAAATTTAAAACATTTTACTAATTATCCTAATTAAAAAAGTTAAGTAATTTTTATAAAATGTTTTAATTTTCTTAGATACTGGTTTAACTAACTCTTACGCTAATTTACTAACTTACACTTACTTACTAACTTACTGTTGCACAAAACTTACTGAATACACTAACTTAAAAACAAAATCAAATACTAATTTTGAATTGATGAATACTTAAAAATATTTCATAAGCTTTGCATAACTTTAAATGAATTATTTTTATTTTTTTTATATAATACAGCAGAATACAGTACAAAAAAATAAAAGGCATAATACTTAAAATGTATGGTACTTATGTACTATACATAAGCTGTTTATAGTTTATCATACCCAAAAGAATTTGATTTTTTTTTTCATTAAAGCAATATAATATATTACAGTTCCACTGCGTAATATTTTTTCTTCATTACTGTATTAGCTAGTATTCAAATAAATCGACCCATTAAGTTGCTAGTTCAAATGTGAATGTGATTATGTTTGTCAGACTGACAACGCTTACCTAAAATTTGCAAAAAAAAAAAATAAATAAATAAATAAAAACTCGTTAGCAATTCTAAACTTTACTAAAATCAGAATTAAAACAAAACTTCCATTTAAATTACGTCCAACTAATGCATTTGTTGTCGCAGTTCCATAATCAAAAAGAAAAAAGACAAGTTAAAAAAGAACAGAAGATGAAGCAATTTACAAAAAGAGATTCAGTAATTTCTGTACTCCATTCTCAGAAAAAAAATGTGCATTTCTCTTCAACCTTCTTCAACACTTACTATTACTGCCATCTATCGAATAATAGACCAACTAAATGGTGTACCTCAAAAAGAAGAAACAATAGAAAAGTTTCTTACGTTAATAAAAAATGCTTCTATCAATTTTCTACATCTTCGACATGTTCTAGAACAGTCAGTGTAATGAAAGAAAAGGTTCGGAACATTGATCTTTTATAGTCATTTATTACCATTAGGATATTTTTCTTCTCAATTCTGATTTAGTTTCTTGGATAGTTTCTAAATGTGATTAGTTGGAAGACATGTGTTTCCTAATCGGACATCACTATAGCAATGTAACATTTTGTTGAGCTTGTACCTGTCTTTTAATAATGTGTTATTCAATTTTTGTACAACTGCGGACAGAAATAATTGAAACAATTTATTTATTTATTTATTTGGTTCTTGAATGAAAATTTAGGAGAACATGAGTAATCCGTACAAATGGGCAGCTTCATTTACTGCGGACATGTCTTTGTATTGTAAACATATAGTAAAAACAATATCAAGGATCTTTGTTTTCTATTATACTTCTCTTTTATAATTCAGTTTTTTTCAGTCAAAAATAGAGTAACGAATTAAAACAGTCACTGCTGAGAAATATGTAACTATTTTTCAAAATCTCATAGCAAAACCTGTTGAAAAATTTTATAATAAAAGGGTGACACAAAATTCGTGTAAAATCCATAATAAAATTGTTTGTTTGTGTAGCAAATTCGTGTTTAAAAGATAATTTATATTAAATTTGGAATAAAAAGATCTGCTTTATTCCTAATTTAAATTTAAAATTTTAAAATACAAAATTAATCCAGATGATTATAATAGAAGGTGCGTACAAGATCATTCACCTCAAAACATTTAAAACACATTAAAAAAAAAGAAAAAATTTAATTTCTTCGGAAAACATATAAAAAATATTATTTCTTTTTTAGTTTAAAAAAACTCAACTAATATTTTTTTTAATAATTTGTTGTTTCCGGTGCTGAATGCTATAAAATCCCATAAAAACAGTCGAAAAAATAGTTTCCTTATTTGTAAAACTACATCTTGGATATCTAATTCAGAAAAAATTAAACTTAGTCTATTTTTCAGGTTAAAAGAGGCTTTTTGAAAAATACTCCATTAATAGAGGCGACTGTCCCCAGTAGAAGGGTTTTAAAAAAAAAGACAAATTAAATTCATAAACTATATTGGCGAAATATCATGCAGCAAGTAATTTACCTTTCTTCTTGTAATAAATCCATGTGTCGAATCTGATCTTTTCACTGTTAGTTTATCTAAGTTAAAGCGAAAGCAAAACCAGCATCATAAGGTTTTATCACTATTTTAGCATGAAATTACAAAATTTCAATTTATTTCTTTTTGTTCTCATGATGTAATTAATAGCACATTCCAGGTTTGTCTTTTTTGAAGGCAATAGTTGTTATAAAAGGGATATATGTAGCTTAATTGACGATTTGACTCTAAATCTTATTAATAATCGCTGACATTTGCACATCGATTTATGAGATAACCCATATTTTCTTTTGTGTGGTTTCATTCATTTTTTTTTAATTTAATAAATTTGTGCGCACTCTGTTTATGATCTAATTATTCGCATAGTCCAAGTTTACCTTTTTGTACGCAGTTGCTAATAAATCGTAGTTTTATTTATAACCAAATTCTGAGTGCTGTTAATAACCTTTAACTTTCCTTTTTTGTGGTGACAGGAGGTAGCGATGATGATTTATGCGATAATATGAATTTTTCATGGTGTGCTTTTATTATTTTTTATTTTAATTTTATTTGTACGCACTCTATTTATAATCTGTTTGCATGGTCCTATTTTATATTTTTGTGCATAATTGCAGCTAAAAGGACATTTCTTTCGTATTTCTATTCATGAACAAATTCTAAGAGATATTGATAATCTTTATTTTTTTTCTGTTCTTGAATAATAATCATAGGTAACAATGATGATTCACAAGATAACCTGTATTCTTCGTTATATGATTTTAATATTGTTTTTTTTAATTTAATTTGATTTATACGCAATCTATTTATGATTTAGTTCTTTGCAAAGTCCAATTTTATCTTTATTCAGGCACTTTCTGATAAAATGGCATTTTTTTGTATTTTTATTGATGACTAAATTCTTAGTGTTATTGGCAACCTTTAACTTCCCTCTTTTTTCAGTTTTTTTTAATGACGACCATCGGTAGCAATGATGATTACTTGGAAGAAAAATGATGACGAGTATCACGAACCAAAAAATATATTTCTGATTAGTTTATAACTCCGGAAAAATCCATTGGCAGAATAAACTGTTAAGCAAATCCCTCGGTGGATTGTTTTACTTTCTTCCTTTTACGAATAAAACACCACGCCTATCTTCGCTTGTGAAATACTCTCCAGTAAGATTTCTCTTTTCTACGAAAGTTGGATTTTTCTAGATTTAACAAAATCCACATTTCCCAGAAGGCTTTCCGAACAATGGACTTCTCATCGATTTTGATGACGATTTTTCACGTCACGTGATAAATTCGTGAGAACCGTTTCAATTTCTTTAACGAAAAAAATAAAAAGGAAAATAATCCAAGCATCAAAAATTACTTTAAAGTATGTATTTAAACCAGATATTTATTTCAAAAGCAAGGATTCATTTTATACTGTTTGAGAGATAAACAAATTTGAAAAGGAAAATATGGATATGAAATAAAGTATTTATGATCATTTGTGCGATAACATGCATGCAAGCTTAGTATTATAGCTCTTTTTAGCTTCTCACACTTTTACACTTTATAGAGAATTAAATGAGCAATCCCAAGAAACTAGAGCGGAAAGATATACTTGATGATATAAAACTTTCTCTTCTTCAAAAAATATTATGGTAATAAATGTTGGCCGGTTTAGAATGCTCAATAATAGGCCCTCATTTTCAAGCTCGCCAGACATGAATAATGAGAGAAAAAGTTTTTTGAAACATAAAAAGCCAAGTTGAAAACGTAGAACTTGAAAATAAAATTAGAAAAATCACAATGGCCGTGAGAGGAAAATCAAGGCAAAATGCATTTCCACTTGCTATGTAGAGGTGGAGAGATTCTAAAGTCATTTACAAAGGAAAACTGCTAATATCTTTTCCCGTTTTAATTTCAATGTCATTTTTAGTCACGTTAACTAATTAAATTTAAGTCACTCATGCATCCTATTAGCATTGAAGATTGCTGGGCGTTTTCAGTACTTGCTAGTCTGACCTAGGCTACATCGGACACACTTGGATAAATTAAATTAAAGGAACATGACAGATATATCCTATATGAAAAATGTGATAAATCATCTATTGCTGCACATTGATGAATCTCAAGCATAAATTCGATTTTGATAGTTCCAAAAATATTTCCACCCCAGTCGCATCAGATCACTTTAATACCCTAGAATCTTACTTCATTATTATTATGAATGTCGATTCCCTTTATAACGACATGATTTCTACACTACCTCTCCATAGCATAGCACGTTGAAATGCATATTTCCCAGTTTACTATTTTGCTACATTTCGCAACAATAATTATTATATGTATCAAGAAATCGCTGAAAATCGTTTTTTGTACTCATTGTCTTCTGTGTTGAGTTCACGTTATGAGACTGTGAAGATTAAAGTTACGGCCTAAACCCAGTACGAAAAGTAGTTTATTTATGCTTATGGTGAAGTAAAACAATTGTATAATTGTATTAATAAAACTATGCTCTTATTGATAACCACTTTTATTATTTAGTTGAGTTAGAAAAAATTCATTAAATCAACCCTGGTAAAAGAAGAAAAAAACACAATTTCTTTATGTATGCAGAGCTCAAAACTATTTAGAAACTGAAATACTTTCTGAAGTAAGATTGACCCTAATTATCCATAACTTACTTAGTAGAATCACTTTGCAAGATAATTTAAATAATCCCTAAACTCCTATCCCTTAGCATACTTACATAATTATTTAAAATTGTAAGCATTCACTCGGTTTCCCACAATTTAATTCCAAACCCATATAAATATATTAAGAAAAAACGCAACTTTTTATTATCAGCAAAGCTTAAAACTATTTAGAAACAAAACCATTTCTAGAGTAAAACTGACCTGTATTAGTTATCTATAGCTTACTTAGTAGAATCTCTTCCCAAGATAATTTAAATAATTTCTCAGCTCTTATCTCTTAGCATACTTACATAATTATATAAAATTGTAAGCATTCATTTGGTTTCCCACAATACAATTCCAAACCCATATAAATATATTAAGAAAAAACTCACCTTTTTATTATCTGCAGAGCTTGAAACTACTTAGAAACTAAACCGCTTCTAGAGTAAAACTGACCTGTAATAGTTATCTATAGCTTACTTAGTAGAATCTCTTCCCAAGATACTTTAAATAATTCCAGAACTCATATCTCTTAGCATACTTACATTATTATATAAAACTGTAAGCATTCATTTGGTTTCTCACAATGCAATTCCAAACCCTTATAAATCTATTAAGGAAAAACGAACCTTTTTATTATCAGCAAAGCTTAAAACTATTTAGAGACTAAAGTAAACGCTTCTAGAGTAAAACTGACCTGTAATAGTTATCTATTGCTTACTTAGTAGAACCTCTTCCCAAGATAATTTAAATAATTCCTCAACTCTTATCTCTTAGCATCCGTACATAATTATTTAAAATAGTTTCTTGCTTCAACCGTAAAGTTTGAGCTCAATTGTTACATTGTAAGCATTCATTCGGTTTCCTACAATTTACGTCCAAACCCGTATAAATATTTTAAGCATCCCCCTTAAATGACGGCTATACTACGAGATGTTAAGATTTAGAGGACCCTTCAAAATTGTCGGGCTTCCTTCCCTTAGCTAAATACTGATTACTGTACACTCAGGAATGGAATAATATTAATCTAGAACGTCTACCAAAATAGGTGAATTAAATCAAGTTAGCCTTACTATATTTATTGGTTTGTATACGACGCTTCGAAGGTTGTTTAAATTAAATACACGATTAGATTATATAAAGGGAACTTAGAACTTCAAAAATTACAAATTTTGTACATCAATAATGTTTATTTTAACTAATTTTAGCATATTTTTGGTTTCTGTTTAATATATATATATGATAATAAGCAAATGCTTTGTTTAGTTTTATCGTTATTTATTAGTTACGCATTTATTTTGGTTCAGAAAGACTTTCATGAAAATGGTTGCTTTAAAGAATGTATATTCATTGTTAAAAATAGCTGTAGCTTCTTCTGAAATAATCAAAAAGAAAATACTTCTTCAATATTCAAACAGTCTCCTTCAAAATTCAATTAACCATTTGCTTAGTATAAAATGTACATAAATTAACAAGTTCAAGGAAAATCAAATTCAACCAATTGTTTTTCTTTCTTAAATAAAGATCAAAATACTTTAAATGCAAAATGCTCTAAAAAACATAGGTTAAACTTTGAGCAATAAAATAAGTACATGACTGAAATAAAAAAATGTTAAATTGAACCATGTTTTAGTTCAAAATGAACCATAATATCGTGTAATTATGGTTAGGAATTTCTAAACAAAATAGTTTCAATTCTGCGCACTAAAGAATATTGCTACTAATTTGAAAGATATTTTAGTGGAACACGCACTAAAATGTTTAAGAGTAAGATATCAATAATTGATTAGACAGCAATATAACATAACACTGGAACTATATAAGAGAGAGTAGGTAAGACCGTATAGTGGTGTTAGAACAGGTATCTGGATTGTGTTGAAATTAGTTCTGTTTTCTTAGTGGGCAAGCTCTAAATTACACTTCACTGGTTGAGACAAAGGATCTACCATAATGGCGTATTGTAGTTGATTTATTCCTGGCATCTGTATAGATAAGTTCGTTTCACCATGTCGACTCTGTAATGTTCTACTGTTTTTAAACTAGCCTTATTTTTTTGCCATAACAGTTACAAAATTATTTTTCATCCAGATTATTATGCGTTGAATAAATGTACGTAACTTGAGTTCATTCTTACTTCTGAGCCCCCTAGAGCTGCATTGCCGCGGAGGAACTACATCTACAACACGTGTAAATTGCATGCATAATATTTTTAAATGGCCATATAAAATAGAGGTTTCTTCTATTTTTCATTGAAGTTCTAGTACTTCTAAATTTCCCATAGAGTTATCTCGTATACCGGGTGATTTGACTTTTTCTAGAAAATAATAATTTATGAAAAAAGGCAGTTCATTTTTGATTTTTTTTTTTTAAAAAATTAGTTTTGTACGCACTAAACAATAAATATTTTGATAAAATCAGTCAGTTACTAGGTAAAACAGTTAAGCTTCAGCAGGCCTTCGAATCAAAACTGCACGATCTTATTCCACTTTCCTCGACCTCAAAAGCTAAAATTATAATTATGCTCGTCCCGCAGTGGACTGATCGTTAAGACGCGGTTCCCAGCAGATCACCGAAGTCAAGCATCTCTGGCTACGGTCAGTGTGCGGGTGGGTGACCACTTGGATCAGTCTGCGTAGGGACCGAGGGTGTGCGGTATTGGTCATCGTTAAACTGTGCTACCGTAAAGTGCTCGACTCCGCGTGCAGGTCGTCGGGCTACCGAAGTGGAGGCGCCACCCCCTCTGCAGAGGATCAAAATTGTGATGGCATGTCTTCGGATCATCCTCCGGGATGTTTCCCAGACCGTCGCCAATAGCCCTTTGAGCAGCTCTAGTGCGACGTAAATTAACAACAACAACAACAATAAATATAATTATGCTCAAATTGAAAAAAAATATTCCTTAAAAAATGAAAAGAAGCAAAAAAGTGCTTTTGTTAAAGTAAAGATATAAAAACTATTCAAATAATTGTTTTCCAAATATAAAATATTCTTATGTTATGTAAAGGATAGAAAAAGAAACTTATTTTCTTTATTATTATACTAGAAATTCGAAAAAAAAGTAAAATGTATACGTTCCTGCTCGAGAAGTCTTATCTAGAAGAATATTCATTTTAGATACACACACACAAATACTTATATTTATATATACAAATATATATATATATATATATATATATATATATATATATATATATATATATATATATATATATATATATATATATATATATATATATATATATATATATATATATATATATATATGTACATATATATATATTTCTGCAGTACGACCCACATCAATGATGAAGTTTTAAAATTTTTACTCTAAAAGTCCTCTTTTAGGTTTTTTTCTTTATTTTTAATTATTTTATTTTATTTCATCGTTGGTGACTTTCATTGATGTTTAGAGTTACACTTGCTTAAAATATATCCGTCTGTGACTTTCCGTCTTGCTTAAAATATATCCGTCTGTGCGCATTTTCGGTACGCCAAGAGGCCGTTTTTGTAAGTTATTTCTATTTGGTATCCTTTCCTTGAAAGAAATTTCTCAGTATTGTTTCTTCTAGATTTGTAAAATAGCATCAACTTCTTCAGGTAGTTCACCACACAAGTTAGGAAACGATTTTTATATCACTCTTGTGGGCTACATTTCCAATCGAATAGTTGGGGGGGTTTTTTCCTACCATATGAGAATCGCAAATATAGCAACCGCTACACAAGAAATTTTATTTTTTGGTGAAACATTGGCTAGAAGAAATAACTTTTCATTGATAAGGTAGTCAAACTCTATGGGGAACGGATATATTTACGAAAAAATTTTTCCAGAACTGTTGGCAAAGAAGAAGAAAAAAAGGAATATTTTTGTGAAAACTATGGACGATCTCTTTAACATAGCACATGCAGATGCTTTGAGACAAATAAAAAGTTGAAGTAGATAAGAAATTCATAATGCTTCAGTTCCAAAAAGGACTACCAGGTTCCATACATGTCATAGATCTAAAACTAAAAACAAAGAAGAAAGAACACGTTGCAATTGAGGCTGAGAGGGAAAAAAGAACATTTGAAGAAATGGAACAACTCTTTAATGCATCAAGATTAATATATTATCACGATTTAACATCAAGCAGCAAGGGTGACGACGACAGTAAAATATATCAGTCATCTATAAGCAAAATCAGCAACAAAGACAGCAGTAGTTCCAGAAACTTGAAGCTAATTGCTATTTTTTTACCCTCTGCCCTGTTGAAATATTCGATCGATGCAAAATAACTGATATAGATGGGGTTTTATAATAATGGCTTCTACCGAAACACTTTGGTTCGATACAGAAAACCTGGTTTTAACTCGAACCGCTCTGCAACGTAATAGAAAAACTTATTTGTTGACTTATTTAAGACAAATATGGATCAGGTTACGCTGAAGGCGGATAAAGATGAAGAAGAAATAAATAAATAAAAGTGCTACATTCTGCACATAAATTAATTTCTTTCTTCATAAACAATCAGTTTTCGTCTTTTCTAACCACCACTGCAGAACTTTTCTTCGCGAAATTTTCTGTTTTTCCACGGAAGAGATCCTTTAACATGGAAGGATGATCCTAATTACAAAGTTGGAAAGAAAAAAACTTGAGAAGGAGCGGTTGTGAATGGGCTGCTGAAAGAGGAATTTAATTTGTACAAGACATATGCAAAAACAAACACACAAAAGATGAAAATGTGAAACAATTTGTTTTACAGATTGTTGCCGAAGACAGTAAAAAATACCCAACTGCTACTAAATCCTCTCTTGGTAAAAAATTATGCTCAATTCTCATTTGTTCGCATTATTCAAATTAAATTATACCTTATAGGTAATATTTTTAAATATTTCTTGTTTTTTTTATGATTGTTAAAACTGCAAGACGATTGTGGTTCGTTATGTAGCAGTCCTATTTAAGGGAAATTTTGTGCAAAACTAGAGGGTGGGTGACAGCAGAAAAGCTGTAACATTAAAAAAAATATATAGCTGAACCATCCAATATATATATATATATACATCAAAATTGAATCGTTGAAACAATATGTACTAATTTTCGAGTAAAAAGCATAGTCTCCAAAAAAAAACATGGAGGGAGAAATGATCGTTGGCAGCTAACAGGATTTTAACCTGGGACCTCCGTATTCGTAGCAAGATGCTCTAACCACCATAGTTGTACACTCTAGACTCAAAAGGGTTAGAAAGCATTTTATAATGACCACCGTAATGACACATAGTGATACATTAGTTTCCAAATTCAAAGGTATAAAGTGATGCTATTTTTAGAATATAGTCGAATAGCTGAGACAGAAGATTTTAATTTAACTTTTTGCTTATTTCTCTACATCTTATAAGCTTTTAAGCGAATAGAATGTCTGTATTGACGCATCAGGATGTATATGGTGGTTGGTAATCTTACTACGAAGCTGGAGGTTCTTGGTTTGAATCCTGCTGACTATCAACGTACATTTCTCTATCATATTTCACCCTAAACATCAATTTTGAGACTACTCAATTTCCTCAAAAATGAGTATATGCTCTTTCAATTTTGAGCATGTCAATACTCAATAATGAATAAATGGGAGTTTTAAATTTGACCATATTTGTTTCGGAGCAATTTGGACACTTTTTTGCTCAATTTGAAAAACCCTTTTTTACGGTGTATAGATATTTAAAAGAAACGAATGAGAGTCTAAATAAGACTTCATGGAAAACCATTTAAATTAACTAAATTTATAAGTTTAACCTTTTCAGCAAATTTGTTGTTTAGGTTTGAAAATGAATATTCATTAAGTGGTAAAAATATTGAAAGAGTTTTTATAAGCATATTTTAACAAATGCGCCGTTTCCTAAGAATTATGTGGAAACCAAATTACACTCTTGCAAAAGCAAAGTCTAAAATAAGATTTTTTCTGAAGTTTCTCATTTGCATCACACTCACTTCACACTTATCGCTTCTCATGGATAAAAAAAATAACAGCGATAATTAGTTGAACAGCTATAAATTACAAGAAAGCAATGAAATATCGTTGCTGAACATTTCCTGTCTAGCGCTTTTTAACATTGCTATTGGATAGCTTGCATTAATGGAATCATAATAGAAAATTAAAAAGAAAATAACAAAAAAAGTAATTATAAATAAATTTTCTATAGTATGCTACTTAAAGATGTTTTAAAAAATTTCTCTTTCCTGTGATGACATAAAGATACGAAGTTTAAGTAAAAGTAGGGGCAGAAGACGAAAACTTAATTACGATTTAAACTTTCCGAGCTACTCTTCTTCTATTCTTGTTTGCTAAATCTTATTTAGACGCACATTCATTCCTGTATCATATATTCCATAAACATTTTAAGAAAAAAAAATAGAATTTTTTTTTTCTTAAAATGTTTATGGAACATAAAGAGAAAAAAATTTTCTTCGACATGAAAAAAGGAATGAATCTTATCATATATTAATTTTTTTTTTACAAACTATGATGAAAGTGAGTTACGTTCGTTCAAAAACAAGCGCTAAGACACGATTTCTTTCATGATTATCTCTTTCCCGCCACAAATATTGCTTCTCATGGATAGAAAAAATAATAAAAATTTAAATTTTGTGACAAAAATAACTGAAAGGGTAAGAAAGCAACGAAATTCCGTTCCAGAATATTTCCCTCCAAAAATTCCCATGCGTGTTTCCCAATTACTATTAGATAGCTCACACTAGTGGAATAAGAAGAAATCCAAAAAGCAAATTTAAAAAAAAATCCTAAAGGAATTTTCTATGGTGTGTAATTTAATGACTAGGTAAAGGGCACTTTTCCCACAGATGACACAAAGATACGAAGTTAAAGAAAAGTGCAAAAGGCGAAAGCATATTTATAATTTAAACTTGCTGAGTCACTCTTCTATAGCTAAATAAAATATCAACGTGAAAGACAATTCCTTTTTTATAGAATAACTCAGGGAGAAAAGGCATATATACCACAAGTTTGTATACTGAAAGTCTAAATTTTTGGTTTAGCTTATTTTTTCTTGAAAAATATTCTTTATAAAAGAATTGACAGAAAACAAAACTCGCTTTCGTTAAAGTATACGTATAAAAACTATTTCGATAAATTATTTCCATTTAAGGAATACTCATTTTCACATGTAAATACCCAATTTACAGAAAATGTTAAATACATAAATTTATTTATTTTCCTCCTTGTTCGTGAAGTCTTATTTAGAAACACATTCATTCTTGTATCATATATTCCATAATCCTTTCGAGAAAAAATTATTTTCCTCGTCACGAAAAAAGCATTAATCATATCATATATTTATATTTTTTTACAAATTATGTTGAAAGCGAGTTACACTCGTGCAAAAACAAATGCTAAGACACGATTTCCTTCGTGATTTTCTCATTCACGCCACACATATTGGATAAAAAAAAATAACAGAAATAAAAATTGTCTGATAAAAATAAATGAAAGTGTAAGAAAGCAACGAAATTCCGTTCCTGAATATTTCCACTCCAAAAATTCGCATGCGTGTTTCCACATTGCTATTAGATAGCTCGCACTACTGGAATAAGAAGAAAAACGAAAGGAGAATTACAAAAAAAAAAATCCCAAATGAATTTTCCATGGTGTGTGATTTAAAGACTAGTAAAAGGGCTGTTTTCCCTCCGATGACACAAAGATACGAAGTTAAAGGAAAAGAAAAGTGCAAAAGACGAAAACTTAATTATGATTCAAACTTGCCGTGTCACTCTTCTGTAATTAAAGAAAATACTGACTTGAACAACAATCTCTTTTCGATTATTACACAGGGAGAAAAAGGTGCTTTTCGCGGGAGAGTTTTTTTAAAAGTAAAAATTTAATGAGATTTCGTTCGTAAAATCGGAGTACCTCATGTGGATGACACAGGTATCCATTTTTTTTTTTTTTTTTTTTTTACTTTTTGAGTTTTTAAATGAAAAACTGCTTTTTGAAAAATCTCCGGAATTACGATAGGCTGTGCGGTTAAATGAAACTTTCATGTGATATAAAGTCTGTTTTCCATGTTCGGGTTATTTTCTTTACGACAATTTTCTTTTTTGAAACTAAACTTTTTAAGTTAGAATTTCTTTCTCGGGTAAAACTGTTTTTTTTTACTGTTTATATATTTTTGTTCTTTCTTTATATTATAATTCTTTTAAATAAAAAAATTTTTTAATTAAAGTTATTAAAATTACGCACTTTATTTTAACAGTGATAAAAACCCATTTAAATCAAATTGGTCCAATCATAAGTTAAATGATTTTTGGAAATTGAAATGTTGAATTGAAATTATACAAACTATGTATTATATTCTTTTATATAGATATACATTTTTTAAAATATGCGATGTAAAATTTAATACTTTCGGTAATAAATTGAAACACATTATAAGAAAGTTCTACATCTAAAAATTAAGTGTTTAACAAAGTTATTACTGGATGAATTCAGTTAAAAAACTTAATGTATTTATAAGAAGTTGTTAATGGGTACATTAATGACTACTTCTTTTTCATAGCACCTTTTTTTTCAATTTTCTTAAGCCTAACCTTATTTATTTTTACTCATTTTTATTTCCTTCTATCTTTTTTCTTGTTTGTACTTTTTTCTAAGTTCAATTTTTGTTATTTTTTCAGTTTTTATGGGGCTTTTTTTCGAAAAAAAACTACGAGCTTAACTTTTTAAAAAATGTGTTTTATTATTTAATACTTTTCAGAAAATTTTGCTGAACTCCAAAATACGGCAAATAGCATAGGATTTTTTTTATTAAACTTTTCATGCAGAAACCAGCGAAAACCAAAATATAGCTTCTTTATTCAATTTATGTAAAACTAAAAGTGTTTTTGATTATATTTAATTCAGTATTTCATAGATATAACATTTACGAACTTATTGTGTGTTACTTTTCCGAAATCAAACAGGTCTGCATTAGGTAGTCTGCCACATTTGAAAATGTTCTAATTTTGCATCCAGTTTATGCAAAGCTCTTTTCTTACATATTTTTTTAGAATAACCATGAAAGATTTATTTGAACACATAAAGAAATTTATAAGCACATAATTAAAAATTAAAAACTCAGGATTAAAAAATAACGAATATTCAAGATCATCTTCAAACGTCATGTCAATCGGTAAAAGGAGAAAGAATATCGGAGACATCTCGAAATAGACACAACTCGAAATCTGTGGTTGAGTTAATGGAAACAGCTCGAAATGTGAGTTTAAAAAATTATTCACTGCAAGAAATGAAAGTTTAAGGAAATGGACACAGTTTGAAATGCTTATTTAAGAAAATGAACATGGTTCAAAATGCGTATTTAAGAAAATGAACATGGCTCAAAATGTGTATCTAAGAAAATGAACGCAACAAAAAATTCGTCTTTTCAACGTAAATCTCAATTTTAACTAATAAACCAGAAGTTAAGATGTGATAGCTTGAATTTCGCAAATACTTTTCCTTCAACGTCGTACTTACTTTATTACGAATTAAAAAATTTCGTATTTACTTTTCCTTACTTATTTAAACGCAAAATCATTACCGGGCAAAGCATCCGATTTCGGGGTCCTGGTGACTCAGTATATTTAGCTGAATGCCTTCGTATTCAGAACTCTGAATGATAAACAGAATTTCAAAATCTGAATTCCTACAACGTAAATTTACTACTATTATAAATTTATGAGTCCCATGGTAACAACAACTGCTGAATTTTTAAGTCTTTAAGAAAAATTAATGACGTGAACCAAGTAATTTAAGCAAATATCACATTACTGACTGATTTTTCCTCAGTATGTTTATTTAAAAAAAACAATACTCATAAAAGGAAATCTGAAAAATGGAATCAAGTGTTGTGTCCATTTTCTCAAATAACTGTGTTAATTCTTCAAATAGCTGTGTCCATTTTCTTAAACAAGTATTTCGAGCTGCGTCCAGAGTAAACAGTTTACCGTCGCTTAGTTTATTATCGTTCTGAGCTTCTTATAAAGGAATTCATGAAATGCTTGTGAAAAATACTTTTCTATTTTATAACTTCACTTATTCATTTATTAACTGAATTAAATATCTAAAGTATCACTTCTCCTTTCTGATACCATGCAATCGCCTCTAAATGCTGACCGCAATATTAACTTGCTTCAGCAGAATTTATAGAATAAAAATTTATGAAGCAGCAGCATTTAATTCAAATGTAATTTCATTTTAAATAGAAGACCCTCAATGTTCAATTTCACAATTTTCCTTTTTCATGTGGACACAGATCACACGACTTCAAGGTATCACATTATTTTCTTCCTTCGCATCTAACAACATCCGATCAACTTATCTGAAATTTTAATACCGTTCAAGTTTAGCACAGTATAGCTGATTCTTGCTCCTGTGCTATTAAACTTCTTCATTGAATCCAGACAAAGGAAAAAAAGGATAATATAATCTACGAAATTACTCACAACAAATTACTTTATTTTATGCTGCGTAAAAATTCGAAAAAAAATGCGGAATTCGAATATATTCTATATCAATATATCATAATATGTATCATAATAAAAGTGCAAATAATATACATCAGTATGAATAGAAAAATATAACTAGTATTTATTTATAAATATACATGTATATATTGACATTTATGTCTCTTTTATTCATATTACCTTCATTGCATCATCTTTATTATGCTGAAAACTATTAAACTATGTTGTTTTTTTATTTTCAGCAAATAATGGGATACAGTTAGCATTTTAGTTTCTATGATAATGCATTATATTTCCTTATAAACATGTTTTTGTTTTTTTTTTCAGCTTTTCATTTTACGCAAGTTGATGCAAGGTGACGAACGCAATCCTAAAGCTCCCCTGGGCAACAATTTCAGACCTCCTCTACCATTAAACCGACGAGCTCTACGAAGCAACATAAATTTCATTCGTGAGGACGTAAGTCATCATCGATTAATCGATATATATCGTCACCTCTGTTTACGAGCGATACGATGTTCCGCTTGCTTATATATTTTATCTATTCGGGTTTCAAAAAAAAAAAAAATCCAATAGGTCCATTTTTTCTACCCCCCTCAACATTCTTTTCTTCTCCAACCCCCATTACAAACTTCCTTTATCGAAGCACTTTTTTCCATCCTATATAAATTAGATTTAATCCTGGTAAAAGGCTTGAGAATTTTTTTAGTCCAAAAGCGAAAAACCCCAGATTTTTGTTTTGAAACAATAATTCCAGGGATTTAAGAACGCAATACAGCAGAAAACCGATTATCCCCTTAGAATGAGTGTGAAGTGGAAGCAATTGATCTCAAGTGACAGTAACTCGTTTCAATCCTTGAATTACTCTAACCAATAAATTAATCCTTAGCAAAATCATAAAAATATATTTAATATTGTAAAAAAAATTTCCTCTTTCTAAGTATTTTAATTCTTTCCTCAAATTAGCCCCTTTTAAAATTTTTATTGGTCTATAATTTCACAGGGTTGATTTATATTATGAACTCTACAAGTTCCTTAACCCTCTCTGAAAAATCAGTTCAACGTTAAACTGGTCGGTGTCCTAAATTAAAACAGTGTAAATTTGCTGCTACTTTACTGAGATGTTAAATTTATGCAATTTAGATACTTTTTGTGCCTGATAATTTTGGCTGACTCGGGTTAAACCATCATTCATACCCTACAATCGATTACAATGAAATTAAATAGTTTATAAAACAATTTTTTTTTCGGTTGGTAGCAAGTTCAGCAAATTTCTCATTTATAAACTATACTTTGTAAACTAATACGTGATTCATTTAAAGAAAAATTGAGTTTGAAAGCATGGTATTCGAACAATTTTTTGTGAATTATTTGTTTTGTGCGACAAAGAATCTAAGTCCTCTGTTCTCAATCGCTTTTCATTTGTAATTGTGTGCAAAAAAAAAAAAAATTTATTCACGCAAATACGCAGCAAAGTAAAATTAAAATTAACTGGCTCATATTTTGAGCTGATCTTCTGAAACTATTAGGTCTCAGTATTTTAAACTTTAGCTTACCTCCTTTATTAAGTAGGATGATAAAAATTTTATATCTAACGAAATATGTTTAATTCTAAATGTTTATTTATTAATGAATGTGCAAAATAAATTTAATTAGAATAAAGTAGAGTTGTATGATTTTAATGCCAAATCAAGAAATATGCAATTCTAAAACAATTCGTTGATGTGAGTTGAAATTGCATTCACTTACGGTACTTAAAAAAATAGATATTACTAATGATTATCAATTTATTCACTTTATAACATTTCGAGATGCGTTAAAACTGTGCTTATTGAATCAAATGATTAGAAAATGGAAATTAAAAACCCTTCAACCTTAAGATATGAATAACAACGAAAGGGCACATTTTACCTTTTTAAATAGACTCTTTTTAAAGTAGAATTTCAGACTCACTATTTGAAAATCGAGAATCATTTTTCATACGCCATTATCTAAGTTATTGCTGTTTATCTCGTTAAAACAAACGGCAGAGGAAACGTCAATAAATTGATTGGCAGCTAATGCTAATTGTGCCATATATGGAGAACTTAGTTGAAAATACCATCATTTACGAACCGTTAATAAGAATTTAAAAAACAGCATCCCAGCGAAGACTTGAAAAGTTTTAGTAATGAACAGAGCTCTGATTTTAATTACAAGGTGTCTTGAAAAACAATTTTCTTATCCCGGAAGTTATTAATTTTGTCAAGTAATCATTCTAGCTAAGTGGTTGTTTTTATCTTGCGTATAATTCTCAATCAATTATGAGCAAAATAATTCGCAAGCAGGGAAACAGCAATTTTTAGAGAATCGACAAAGTGGATTCTTATTTCCAGCGCAGTCATGAAATTATTAATTGTCTAGAACAAAATTAAAATACTATTAGGTAGCTATGGTGTAAATGTATATTGTTTAAGAAATTTTGACTATTAAATAAATTATTTTCACCTTGCTGAATATTTACATAAAATACTTTCAAAAGTATTATATCAAATTTAAAATAATTCTTCTATGAATACATTTATTGAACTAACTTCACTGTTAAAAAAATCTCCAAACGAGTGCTATATTCTCTTTTATTTCCATTTCAATTTTAATTTAAACTTTAGTTTTATTTTAATTTTAACTTTTTAGACTTAAATACACGATACCATGGATAATATTTGAACAGGAATTTACTTCACTCTGGCACCTTTTTAGAGTTGTAGTAAATTTGCTCAGTGCTCCGATTCAAAGTACTGATATTATGGTTTAAAGTTGAACCCATTTTCTTTTTAATATTGTTCAATCTCGAAGCTAACTTGAAGTAATGCAAAGTTCAACCATATTAAAGTACTTCCGAAACTTGAATATTTATATTTAAGTAAAATACTTTTTCAATCAAAGTTGTCACAAGCTTATTATAGCGCCAAGTCAAACCATGTCACCGTTTTTCTTAAATTTGAATACACGATAGCATCGTTCATATTGAACAGAAAAGTGGTTTGCTTTAAGACGCTAATAAAGTTGAAGTAAATTTGCACACTGATACGATTCAATGTAACGATATTATAATTCAACTAAACCGGTTTTTCATAATATCGTTTAATCTTGATGCAAACTTAGTGTAATGCTAAGATGAACGATATTACAGAACTTTTTTGACTGGAATACAGGATACCAGGGCTTATATTTCAACAGTAATATGGTTCGCTTTAACATCTTTATAAAAGTGCAGTAAATTTGCTCAATGTTACGATTTAAGGTACCGATATTATGGTGATTTAAGGTACCGATAATTAGTGAGGAATAGTCAAACTAAATTCACTAATAACTTACGTACTTAACTATTCACTAATAACTTACGTTACTAAAGGAGTTTTTAATCGTATTTTAAAGAGATATACGTTTATTCACTAACTTAGTGGAAGAAATGCCAAAAATCATTCTGTAAATACTCAAAATTTTAGGTTTAAAAACATGTCATAATCAGTAGTATAATTTGTGCTAAGATTTTAAGTATGATGGTTTGAATAAAAAAATAGGTTGTCAATAGCTTCATGTCAAATCTAAATATATCATGTCATTACATTTTCTGAAGCTTTTGCTCTTAAACTCAGAAAACTTTTCCTTAGCACCTTCATCCAGCAATGTTTCCAGCCATTCATATATCCCTTATACATACCCTACTTTAGTAAAATAGCTTATTTTTATGACATTTATTTTTATGACAGTAACTCAATGTTTAAAAAAATATTATACACCATCTTCATTTAATTACCCTTTCAATCATTTTTACACTATTTCAAAAAGAATTTTCTTTCCAAAACAGTTTTTAAAAAATATTTTTTTGTAATTTGAACTCTTAAGTAAATAAATTAGCTAAGAAGAATAAAATTGAAAAGTAATTTGCAGAAAAAATTAGAACCAATTTTTCTTAGACTTACAAAAAAAGTTTTTATTTAAAAAGTTTTGCAAAAAAGCTAAGATTTATTGATATATGACACATTTTCTAAATTAAAAGTATATAGCAATTAAAGTGGAAACCAAATATAAGCTTAGTTAAAACTAAAATTGATGTAAATAGTTTAAAAACTGACGGTAATAGCTTAAATAGGAGGAAAATAGACATTTAATTTTTTTAGTCAATTTAGTAACATTTTTAGAGTGGATATTTTATTCATTTTATTTTAAATTGCTTTGATGATTCGGAGTATATTTTCAATGATATTAAAATAATTTTTAAATTCATTTCTAAAATATTTTTAAGATTTGTATCAAGTTTAAGAATTACAATTGAATTTTATTTCAAGTATTTGTTTTTAAAATCTAACTCAATTTCTCCCAGATATTAAGTCTTTCCCTAAATTGTTATATTATTTATTTTTAAACAATATTCATATTACTCATTAGTAAAAAAATTGTACTTTAAATCCTGCTTTAATATACTTCTACTATATTATTATATGTCATGTTTTACAGGGGAAAGATTGCCCCAATATGCATAGAAATATGCGGTATCAAGGTATGTAATAAAATGTATTTTTAACATTTACTTCAAAACCAATTACATTTAAATCACATTACTTCTATAACTTTTAAAAATGCATTCCATTAATATTTTTTATCTAATCATTCAAACATTTTGTATTAATGAAGTTATATGCAAAATAACGAAGGAGTTAACACACTGTGAAATTCAGTATTTATTTTTTATACTGTATGCAAATATGCCGTTGCTCAAAAATCACGGCTGATTTTAAAAATCAACTAACTCGTTGAGTGCTGTGTCAGTAATCAGTGGCTGGAACTGAACTCTCCGTTTATGCTGAGTCAGTCAACAGTGTCTGGAACTAAACTCTCCGCTTAAGCTGAGTCAGTCAGCAGTGGCTGGAACTGAACTCTCCGTGTAGGCTGAGTCATTATAAATTGAATATTTATTTATTTCAATCTATTATTAGTGCGATTTTCATTGCTATACCACAATACGAGCTCTTCTAAGCAGTGTGCGTAACCTGATTCCTAAATGATTTCCTTAAAAATGAGCGTGAGACTCAACGTATTAAACAGTATTTAAATGTGCCTAATGCGCAAAAATGGGCGGTGATTTTAAAAATCAGTTAAATAAAAAGTGAAAGTGGTAAAAATGGACGCGTTGCTACTTTCTGCTGGGGAATTTTTTCCACTAAGTTTTAAAATTTGATACACTGTTCGTAAACAGAAGTCTAACTGATTTGAAAAAAAAAAATAAAAATAATTATGTTGAGTCTAACTAAAAACTAATAATATAACCCCATTTTATCAGCAACGTGATGTAACGTGATGTAGTCTGCAATCTAAATTAACTGATACCCTTTCAAGTATTTCAGTTGGAATGGTTTTAAAGCAGTAGAAAACATTGCATTATAGTTTCTATTGTCAACAGCGTCATCTGTTGAGGAAATTTCTAACTGATTTTAAATCATGAAGAGAAAACTAGATTTGAATACCTAGTTTTCTCATCAATGCAGGTAAAGCAGGTAATCGTACTTTTTTTCTTTTATCTTCTTTCGTTTTTTCGTCAGTTGACTTTTCAAATCGCCGGTCATTTTTATGATACCTGGTATTTTTATTCAGTAAGTCATAACTTCTTCACTGTTCTGAAAAATCCGGTAGAGAAAGATTAGTCTAACTATATGAATAATTTTTTATACATACCTTTTTAATCTCGTTTCAATTTTTCTTTAATTGATTTTTCAAATTGTCGATCATTTTTGTGACACCTGGAATTTTTATCAACGAAGTCATAACTTCCTTACTGTTCTTAAAAATCAGTTTAAAAAACAATTAACCCAGTTTACATGAAAATATATAATTTTATTTAAAATATTTTGAAAAATATTTTGAGTAAAATTATATATTTTTCAAAATTATCTAATAGTATATAAAATGCGTCTTAATATATGAATTGTAATATAGTAAAAACGGTTAAAATGAATCTTGTTTCCAAAAAATTTTAATAAACGGTGAATTAATAGTTCGTGTTTCTATTCAAAGTAGTAATTACTTTAGTGCAATGAAGATGAACTTTTATAATTTTCAAAAAGAGCTTTTTAACATTTTATTTTTATCATTCTAAAGATTTTTTATTGCTTTTATTTTAAGTTTTTTCTAAGGATAATTCCTTTATCTGCTCTAAAAAAAATACTTAAGATACTTCTTGAATACGCTTTTTAAATGAATTTTTTTCTTAATTTCAGCTAATACGTGGACTCCATCATCACCATGATTGATATTTGAATTGTTGAATGATCACGTGCATTTTGCAATTCCTAAGTATATGACTAGGTGCTTACAAGATGAAATTTAAAAAAAAGGAGCTCTGATTATCTTCGATATATATTAATGCTAAATGTTCACGAAATGACTCATTGTGAATTTGAACATTTTCCTCTACTTTAATTTTAAACAACCAAGAATCACATGGAGCTAGATGTTCAAAAAAAATGTTGTAAAGTGTTTTGTATAACATATTGTAAGTAATCACAAAATGCAGTATGCATTACGCCGTGTGAGGCATGTGTCTTTTGATGTATTCTTAATAGAAGAAAAGAACGAAAACTAAATTGGGAGACAAATTCTATTTCATTTAAATTAATATTACCAAACGTATTTGGCGACTATGTGGTTTAGGCTTCCATAGTTTTGGGGAAGTTAATGTCATTTGTTGCCAATAATCGCAAGTCTTCGTCATAACTCATGTTAGTTAAAGTTTTGTAACATTCTTAAATAGAAGCTGTTTATAGCGAAAAACAAGAAACGTTTTAGGATGATGTTGGCATTTTCCTTATTGAATTGAATTTCAGATGTATAATATTTTCTTTATCACAGAAAGTGGTTGAACTTTGTTAATATATTAACTGTGTACTGGACAACGTAAATAAATTGCGAACTATTATTGAGGTATAAATTCATACTTCAATGGTTTTGATAGAGAAGTGATATATTTAAGATAGAACATTTTTCTGTCTCGTAAAAATAAAGAACCAACCAGTTTTTATTACTTCATTAAAGTTTAGAAAATTTGTTATGATAAAAAGAGTTTTGCTACGAAATAAGAAGTTGGAAAGTTGTAAAATAAAGGACACTTATTTTATTTAAAATAGATTACGAATTTATACAAATTATAGATTTAATTAGATTTGTTAATAATCACTTATTCCAAGTATAACCCCTGTAATAAAAGTTTTGTGTTAATGTATTCATTGTTACTTTGGATGCCTATGAATTTGAAAATTTCACACTTTTTGTAGATTTATTTAAAAAATATTGTTCACACACTTCAGGAGGAGCTAAATATATTTTTACTTAAAGGGTGCAACAAAACTATTCTTCATTCGTATAGCTTAGTAATAAAAAGAGAAATCAAAAATCATGACTAAAGCAATTAAATATTACATTTCCAAAGGAAAGTTGTGCAATGCAGTCGAAATTCCATAAGGAAATTGAAACCAAAAGAAAATTTTAAAGAAGAAAAAAATGAAAATAATGAAATATATAATAATGAAAACCGAAGCTGGCGATATCAGGGGGCAACAGGGGGTCAAGGAGTACGTCGTCAAGGGGTAAGACTTCCGGACCTGGAAGACGTCAGCTTTGATTGTTATTATTATATTTTTCATTATTTTCATTGTTTTCTTGTTTAAAATTTTCTATTGTTCGTATAACTTTTTTTTTTTAAATGAGCCGAAATTAAAGAATAAAAATATTAATTCTGGTGTGTATTCAAGTATTGTTATTGAAACATATTTTCCGGTTTTTGTGAAGCTATAAGTCTAAATATTTTCTAAAACTGAAAATAGCTGTTAAATTCGGTAACTATTTC
Source organism: Parasteatoda tepidariorum (assembly GCF_982258835.1). Classification (NCBI taxonomy): domain Eukaryota; kingdom Metazoa; phylum Arthropoda; class Arachnida; order Araneae; family Theridiidae; genus Parasteatoda; species Parasteatoda tepidariorum. Next base: position 44,689,288 of record NC_141765.1, on the reverse strand, counting down.
TCTTTAAAGCTAAGTATCACAATTGTCAAAAAAATTTTAAATTATGAGTTGAAATATTTTTTAAAACGTAATTTAATTTAAGAATGCGTTTTGTTTTTCATGCTTATGCTGCCTATTTCTTAAATACGTTTTCTATTAAAATTGTAAAGATATTTCATGAATTTCATAAGAAATTAAAAAGGCATCAACTACATCATACTAAATTCGAAGTTCATACCTTCTATATGAAATTCCCATATAGTTAATGCAGAGTATTATGTATTCACTATATATATTATACATTCAGCATATATATTATATATATTCAACATATATATTATATATATTCAACATATATATTATATATATTCAACATGTATACTATATATATTTATTTATTTATTATATATTTATGTATTATTTATATTTGTTTTGTATAGAGAACATTATATATAATTCAAACACCTGTGTGAATTTCATTTACAATGTAACTAAACAACAAATAATGTTAAAAAATTCTGTGTGCACATCTTATAATATCTTACTAAAATTAGAACTGGAAACCATGAGTGTGGAAGACAAAGAATATTTGACGCACGCACAGATAAAATATACGCATACTCGTGATACGTATAAAGATTTACAGCATGGAAATTTCTTAATGTCGTTCTTATTTCCCAAAATATTTTGAATCAAATTTTTGCAATTTCTAATGAGTAAAATGCTTAATATTGACTTGTAAAATTCATTCCATGCAATGTGCATCGTTTATTGTTTTTTTTAAATATTTAAAAAAAAACCATGTGTAACGAAAATTACACCTATATTAAAACAAACGTCTTGCCTTATTCGCTTTTAATTCATAATTTATTTTAATAAATATTTTAAGTTTATTTCAAAAATTGCGGAATAATAAAAAATAACTATTTATGCTTTATTTGCTTAGTAACTAATAAATTTACATATTTGAAAAATCTTATTTTCCTTAAATTTTCGTGAAACTAAGTTTTTTTTCAATGGAAAATTTTGAGACATATTTATGAAAGTACTTATGATGAAACTAATAATACCTTCAGAGAACAAAAACATTTTGCACAAATCAAATTAATGTAGAATACAAAATTCCATTTAAATTTATGTGAAAAAAATGCATTGATTCTGTAAAAATTATATATTTCATCGCATACCTTTTGAAAAAAACTGACTTTTAATATCAGCCTTTTATAACTCTTTAACTGCTGTTTGTTATTTCTAACTTCCCCATAACAATTTTTAAATATTAAATTCATAAACCAGTGAAAATTCAAGTAATATCCTTATAACTTTCATCAGTTTTGCTCAAAACTGTTCGATTTCTTTTAATAGTTAAACTCAATTACTAATTTGATTTGTATATTTTATCTAACATTTAAAAATGTAACATATACTGTACATAGATTGTATACAGGTATCTTGAAACATAACTATATATATAAATTTGGTTAGCATTATAACTGCTGCATAAATTAAGAAATTTTTGAAAATATTTTATCAATTTTTTGTTTTGTTTCAAAATTTTATGCCATAAACTTAACACATTGATTATTTGAAAAATAAAATTAATCGTTCTGATATTCAACTAACAAACAATGTATCCCTCATTTCTAAGAAAATATATAAATTATGATAGAAATACAGTAATATTTTCATAGCATTCAATGTTTCAAGCAATATTTTCTGAGTCTACTAATACATGACAGAAACAATAATTAAGAGAAGAATTTGAATCTCAGGGCAATAACTTCAAATAGTAATTTAATTTGAGAAATCTAATTAAAGAAAAAGAACAAACATAATGGAAATTCCTTTGACATCAACATCTTTCCTTTCTCTACCATTGGAACAGGTTCAGTGCAACAAATAATTATCCTTTATTGTTTATTACACAAAATGTAAGCTTATTTTTCATGCGAATTAAACTGCAAAAGTTAGCGCAGTTTTATTTATTGCAATATTAACTGTATTTAAAATAAAAATCGTTTCTCACTTATTTAGTCAACAACAAGCCAGTTCTTATTTATTTATAACATATTATTTAGTTTTCAAAAATGTGTATCCCGATCGTGAAGACTGTAGAATACCGAAGTCAAGCATCATTGGCTGTGGTCAATGTGCGGGTGGGTGACCACTTTAATCAGCCTGCGTAGGGACCGTGACTGTGCGGTATTGGTACTCTTTAAACTGTTCTACCGTAAAGTTCTCGACTTCGCGCGCAGGTCGTTGGACTAACAGAGTGGAGGAACCATCCCCTCTGCAGAGGATCAAAATTGTGATGGCATGTCTTGGGATCATCCTCAAAGATGTTTCCCAGACCGTCGCTAATTGCTCATTATGCAGCTCTAGTGCGGCGTAACTAAAGTATTTACCTATTTAATGTGTGTAATCGCTGAGAGAAGCTAATAAAATCTACTTGTTCGAAATAAAAGCATGTTTTAAAATACCCTTATTTAAATGCAAATGATAGCGCTTCGCGCTTTCGGGCCTCAGGATAGGGGTTCTCTCCTCTGACCGGTTGACTCAGCCTTTTATCCCTTCAGTGGGTCTATAAAAGGAGATCCAAGCATGCTTGGGGACTAAACACTGGGGGCTCTGCTTTCGGAACAACCACCTCACCGGAACATCTGCGTCTGCACCTCAGAGCCCAAGGTCAAGAAAACTGGGTTGGGCACATTAGGCCTTGGCCCTTCATCGGCTGTCATGCCTCTGAATTTAGTTAGATGCCAAGACGTGCATCCCTCCACGTCACAGCATCGAAAAAAAATGGATAAATATTTATTGATTTTGATTATTAATTTTTAATTTTACAGAAAAAGTTTTTAAATTATATTGCTGACCGGGTATCTCGATTGTACTGTATTACACTTAAATTAATAGACATAATTAATAGACACTATGTTTTTTGTAAGGAACTTTGGTCTGGCCTTCAGCAGTCCCGGACACCGAGACAATTGGGGCCCCAACTTGAGTATGATCTTGAAAAAATCCCATGCAAATTACACGCATAATTTTCTTAACTTGTCATACAAAATAGAAATGTATGCTACTCTTTCGCTGGTATAAATTCTAAATTTCCCATAAAGTGAGCATCTGTGCCCGGTATTACCCCACTTGTGTGGTTTGACCGTGTTATTTGACTTCTTCTCGAAAAAAATTATTCATATAAAAAGTAGTACATCTTTGATATTTTAGGAATTATATGTTGCACACAACTAAACGATGAATATTTTGATTAAATCTAACAGTTTCTAGGTCGAATAGCCCTTCAAATATTAACTACTAGATCTTATCCCACTATCCCCTATGTAAACGTATCATATAAATTTATTGGATTAAAAACAAAATGTAAGCTTCATAAATTTTATAAATTCCACTTTATTCTGGCTATTGAAATAAAGCTGTTAAACACTATGTCCATATTTTTTATCAGAAATATTTCCAAATTTGCTTTTAACTTATATTTTAACCAGAAATGTTAAAAAAAGATTAGAGTATGTTCACAAACGGAATGCATTTAATTTATAGCCATTGTAGCAGGTTTGCGTTATAAGTTTTGTTCATGCTGTTTAATCTTGATTGTAAGTGATTTCTTTATAGGAAAACACTAACTTTGCAGCCCTTTAAAATAAATATCCCGAAACTAGTTAGTATTTTTTTTATTTGAAAAACAAAACAAAACTAGAATATTTCAACTTCACTGAGTTATTTAAATACTATACTTGGTGACATGAAGCCCGGTGGCAGAGCGGTAGCGCTTCGAGCTGTCGTGCCACAGGTCCCTGGTTCGATCCTCGGGCCGGGCAAGACTGACTCAGCCTTTCATCCCTTTAGTGGGTCGATAAATGAGTACCAAGCATGCTTGGGAACTAAACACTGGGGGTTCCGCGTTCGGCTGACCACCTGCCCGGAACATCTGCTCCTGCACCCCAGAGCCCAAGGTGAAGAAAACTGAGATGGACACAGTAGGCCTTGGCCCTCAAAGGCTGTCGCGCCGCTGAGTTTAGTTTACTTAGTGATATTTTCGAAATATGAATTTTATTAAGGCTATATTATTTTGACGTTAAAATATCAGCAAAACACTACCTTCACATTAATTCAAAACTAACTTTTAAATTTTGTACTATTCACAAATTACAGCTATGTCACTCATAAACATAGAAAGTGTATAAAAGACCACATTATATTCAAATACAAATGCTTATTAAGCCGATATTACGTAATTCATAGAAGTGTTTATACAATTTCTATAAATTATCAATAAATTATTCTCTGATTTTTTTTAAATGTCTAGATAAAATTATAGTTACAATTGGCTTTACTGATACATTTTCTGAATTAGTACAGTAAAGATAGCTTAAAAGTTATCAAATAAAAAGTTCTACTCAGTGACAATTATCTCAATGAAAAAGTTTTATTTTCTTAAAGTCACTGAGAAGGTGTTAAAAAGTTGCATTTGAAAGTACTAATAATTGCATGACCAAATATAAATTGTTGGATGATATTTTGCAGAGATATAAGTGGGAGCAAGTCAAATATAGTACTTTTTGTACACATAACTGTTGTAACTTCTAAACAATTGAACCTACTGTTTCAAACGTTATCTCATTTGATTTCGTGCAAATAAATACATCTGGAACAAGGTTATTTTATCTAGACAGAAATATATAAGTTCCTCCCTCATTCAACCCTTTATCCTTCCCGAGAAAACCCGCATACGAGGTCAGGAAATATTTTTACCACTTACTGAAAGAAGGGTGTTAAACAGTTTTTATAAAACTTTTTTATTTTGTGTGTCAAGTAGGTTTAAGCTCCATTTTTACAATACAAAATAAAAACTAATTAAAGAACCATTAGTTAAATAACTTAAAATTTTACTTCTCGATGGATATGAAAATTTAAAAAAGAACTGCACTAACAACCAAACGTTTGATACAGGCTAGCGTTGAAAATAATTATGAGATAGAGAGTAAATAAAAATTTATATAAAGCTTATATACAAAAAATAGATCTTGTGAGCTTATGATGCTTTTCACGAATTTCCTTTAAAGGGGACAGAGAACACCAATATATGAAAGTATTATTTTAAAATAAGACACGTGAAAACATTTTTTGTGTTAAAAACTATATTAATGCAATAGTTTTGAATAGCGTATTTCTGATTTAAAATATGAATGCAGTTTTCTCATTCTTTAATTTTACTTGACGATAAATTTAACTTTTTACATCTAAATTTAGTAGTAAGCAAACGAGAATAAAAATATTTCAATTATCTTTGATTTGTAGATCAAAGTAAATAAATGTTTTGCTTACATATCACAACATATCAAAATTCCATCATTAATCCATATTTCTGCAAATTTTAACCTTAAAGCTTATGTAACTAGAATCTGAAAAATAAAGACGATTTGAAAAAACAAATTAAGAAAAACTCATGAAAAAATAAATATATGGTTTTCTGGCTTCTTCACAGAAAGCCAAAGCATTTATTTATACAAAAGTTTACAAATTAATTATAAAGTGCGTCAAATGGTGGGGCCTCTGATTAAATAAAAAACTCCAAGGCAATGTTTTTCAGACAACTATCGTTCACAGACACCTCATGTCACATTCTTTGAGCAAAATTAACTGATACCAGGGCTAATATTTCAAATGCCATGTTTGCATGCATCATAAAACATTTTTTAATCAATTTTTCTCTGTCAGAGGCGCTATCTGTTGACAAACGTTGCGGCTAATTTTAAAACCTGTTGAAAATATGAATGAATTACATGAGCGAAACTTAATAAACCTTATATTTCCATGATCCTCCATTTTTCTTAAATCTAATAATCTAAATTGTCGATACTTTTAGAAGCACTCCGTACTAAATTATGAATGTATCATATCATAGACTAAGCACCTAATCTAAATTTTGCATTATGCTCTTTTATGTGCAACTGGCAGAAACGAAATATGTATCATTTGTAAAATATTACTGTAAAGAAAGACTATATTTCCCCGAAAACACAAACGAACTTTATGGTAGAGCTTTTTTGTATTAAACTTGACATATCAATTGTAGATACTAATTAACAATTCTACAATTAATTATAAACTCTATACGAGAAAACTTTTCGAAATTTGGCTCCAACAAATGAAACAGTAATGTTTCTTACTCACAATTTTTAAATATGCATAGTTGTCATTGTAATAAAGGAATTCGGGCTACAGCTTTGAAAATACTAAAAAACATTTTGGTTCATGCATTTTTTCATTAAAAAACTTCAATGTATGTCAAATAATATATACTTTGCCACTTATAAACCACAAATCCTAACCCTGTAGCTTACTTTACCTGAAAATTATAAATATTTTTTTCTATAAACAAGGTTTATTTTTTTTATATATATGTCTCTATCAGACTTTTTTTTCAACTGCTGTTTCGAACCATCTTTGCATATTCAGACGGATACAGTGAAGAGACTTGTTGAACAAATATTTTAAAAAAACTAAATTGTTTCCTCTGCACTTTATCCAAACCAGTTGTGTATCACCTATATCAACAAATGCAGTATAGATGTATAGAATTACTTTCATATGAAGATGACATTTTCTACAAACATTTGTGTAATTATGTTCGCAATTTTATTGGCTAATTATGTATAAAAGTGTATAAATGTGAGTATGTGTGCGTTGTTACTAATTTAAATCTTTGGTGTTAAAAAAGTGTCAAAACTTTTCTGTGTACAGCTCTGAATATAAATCTACTGAAATATACTCTTCGTGAAATAAAGGTAATTTCCTAACTTTTCCTGGTGCATTATTTTAGTTCTTTTAATGTTTCAATCGTTAGTGTTTTACTATGCTCAGTATGCTACTCCTTCTTTCAGAATCAATATTTGAAATATCACACAGCACATTAAGAAAGGAAGTATGGTCAAAACTATCAGAATATAATAAACTTTACCGTGTTTCTGGCTCCATGGGAATACCAAAGAGCAAGATAATTTTCACCAAAGCGCTTTGGTGATTACTTTTTGGTAAAATTAACAATAAAATATGGTTTTTATTACCATGCTGCTTGGTAGTAAATGCGGTAAAATTAGGTCATTCTAAGCAAAAGTCGGTAACTTTAAAAATTTTAATAGTTTGAAACTATGCAAAAATGTTCATTTTGATAATCCCTATTTTCTTTAGCAAACACTTGTTAACTTCCTCAGTTATTTGCTTTTTTATCCTATGTAAGCAGTAATATTAACATTTACCAGCATTTAAAATTTTTAAGAAAATGTGAATTTGTAAATGCACAAATACCTGGACAAGTTTGAACTAAATCAGTAGTTTAACTGTTACAAAATAAGTGCTACATCAGGTAGGGATAGAGAGTTCAAATCCCACTGCAATCATGAATTGCATCTATTTAGGTATATTTACTTTATTACGCACGCATAAGCAGGCTTGTATGCTCAAAGTAAAGCTCGGCTAATATACCCTTGTCAAATCGATATACAGATATCACAAGATAAAGACAATACACACATACACTCTAGGGCACAACGGAATTCGAACTCGAACAAGCTACCTTTACGCTGCGATACGTGCAATCTTTTCTGGAACTTGAGTAGGGTTCATAAATGGTGTTTTGTAAGGCGCACACAGATCTCATAGGTATGTGCAACATTAAATGGAAAAAAAAAATTGTGATTTTTTTTTAAAATTATTTTTTCACTAATCTCGTGTTTCCGCCAAGCGTTTTTTAAAATGGAGGTAGAGGATTCGAATCTAAGCGTAGATATGGATATATAGCAGTAAATAAATAAATAACATAAAAAGAACAAATAGCATAAAAATGATAAAAATAGCACGAGATATTTAACCTACAACTTCTACGCTTCTGAAATTTCGACAGAAGAACCCGTGGCATGAAGACCCTAATATTATGTACTTGTTTTACTCGAACCTCTCCATGTTGCTATTCCACTAACCACTCTGAAGCGTATTTGTAGTGGGTTCGAATCCCGCTATAACATTTGATGTACATTCTAGTTGTCTTTCCTGAAATCGTTCTATCTGTTTTTCAAACTGAAAAGAGTTTTTAAGCTGCTCTTTGTATTTACAAAGAAACTTGCATATGTACGTAATAAATAAATAAATCCCACTACCTCATAAAAGATGGATAAAACAGTCACCTAAGTATGATATATCTGAGCTTAGTATCTTAAAAACACTTTAATTAAGCATTTTAAGCTATCATTAAAATCTCTTTAACACTTGTTCCAATTGAAAAATTTTATTAGAATAAGAAATGATTAACTGTCATTTAAATAAACTGCTGAAGAGTAAACAGATTATTACCCTTCCATTTAGGGGCCTCCCTGGCCGAGCGGTATCTCCCGCCAAACGCTCTGTTAAGCGTGCAGGTGGCGGGCTCGAATCCTACCGTTACCCTGGATGTATTCTTTGTCTCCTTCTCTGTATTGTGTGTGCTATCTGTCCTTATACTCAACAAAGGTTTATAAACCTTACTTGAGCACACAAGCCTGAAAATTTATGTAATTGTAATAACCAATAACCAATAACCCTTGAGAAAAAACAGCGAGGTGCTGTCTCTCCTATTGTGTATCAGTCCTCTTCTACTTGACAAAGGTTTATAAGCCTATTTTGAGCACACGAGCCTGAAAATTTATCTAATTGCAATAACCAATAACCCTTCTATTTGGTAAGAAGCATAGATATCAAAAAGCTAAAATTACCAAATTAATCGCAAAATGATTGACAGTTCTGAAGAACATTTTGGTAAGCTTTTTGTGATTCTTTAAAGCATGGCATAGAAACCATTATTTGATTGCAATTACCTTTGAGATTTGTACGTGTTATTAAATGTATTGTAATGAGAACTGTAATTCAGAAAATCAGAAATTCCGGTATACCGTAACAACAGAGAACTGTAAAATTGCCATTTGAATGGTTTAACCCACTGGCGGTTAAGGAAATGGGCAAAATTGGGAGAATGTTTCTCCCCTACACACAGTTCCCCTATCAGTTAACATGGGAAAACCGGTTTTGCTATGCAGAGAAGACTGCAGGTTAAAATGCGACTTTTTACGTGCAGAACCGTCAGTGGGTTAAATACCACATGCTTTGGTTTAATTCTTAGAATTGTCTTTTCGTTCACCAGACATTTATTTACTATTCAAGTATGGTGGTTTAGCCAGAATTGCTCTCTTCGTGTAGGGTTAAGAATTATTACATATAATAAGAATGAGCCTACGCTTTGTTTTATGTGTAAATTTAACAAATAGCAATCCTAGAAAATCGGCAGTTCAAAATAGCTAAGTCAAAATCCTTTTTTTTTTTTTGTATTTTACCAATGTGTAAAATAATTTTACAAATGTGTGTGGCTGCTTTCGGACGGTTCAAGGATTTAGTAGAACTTAGATTCGTTGGTCAGGATTAAATATGCTTCATCTTTTTTGGAGTTCAAATCAAAGAAAATGCAGAACATACTTTGAATCTATTTTTTTTAAATTCCAACATCTCTTCATGTCACCCTATTTTATGAAGAGGCACTGAAACTGTTAAATTAAAGGAATCATCTTGAGCTTCAAAGTGGACACCTGTCTCCTTCTCTGCATGCTCAGGAAATAAAGGTTATTCTCTAATATTTAATTATTTATGTGTTACTAAATCTTGCATTCATGCAGATTTAATATTTCGAATATATTGATCATTTACATATTTATAATGAGATAACGACAGAGTATGCTGAGAAGGATACACGTTCCCTTCGAAGCTCAAGATGTTTCCTCTGATTTAACAGTTCCAGTGACTCTTCATAAAATAGGGTGTCATGAAGAGATGTTGACATTTTTTAAAAAAATAGATCCAGAGTATGCTCTGCCCTTTTTTTTATTTGAACTCCAAAATAGATGGAGCATATACAATCCTGATCAACGAATCTGAGTTCTACTATATCTTTTAGCCGGCCGAAAGTAGACCCATCACAACAGCACTTATATAGTCTAAAAGCTTCTTTTTATAATAACTTTAGAAAATATCGTTAGATTTTCTTTTAATTTCCTGCTACATTGTTTTGTGTTTTCGAAGCGAAATGTCTGGTCTGTTGCCAAAGGTAATCACTTAAAAATTGCTCCGTTTACTATCGTTTTTTAACGTTGCATTAATGATTCTGTATATTGGAATAATCCTTTTCAAAACAAATCTAGATATGAATGATTACTTTTTAGGTTTTCCAGATTTTCAAAAGATGATTGTTTTATATGTTGTCTGCTCTTTTACCATCTTTTTAAAGTTGGTAAACTGAACTTTTAAAGTTTAAGCTACATTATCGACATGTTCCTTAGATCCATAATGAAACCATGGTGTTATAAATCGAAGTTTACACCTGGTTGCAAAAAATGACAGTAATAAATATATAAAGTTGTCCAGTCTGTTATCAGTTAAAAGTAATAGATATGACATGATTTTAAGCACTATAACATAAGAAATCTGGCAATAAATTATTTTAAACTGCCACCTGTATTATCAACTAAAAACTGGCAATAATTACGCAAAATCGAACAGTGTATTTTCGACTAAGTGGAAAATTCGACAATCTAAACAATGCCGAAAATCGATGAAATCTAGATTGATTAAACATTTTACATATCGTATACAGTGCCAAATGACAAACCGGTGATGCATAAATTATAAATTATTTGGTATGATAGAGATTAACATTAGTTGAAAGTAATACCTCGGTGCAACAAGGAAGTCTATATATTATGTTGTTTCCTTTCATAAGAAAGGTAAACCATGTATCATTAATAAAAACTTAGTAGGGATGTCTGGTATAATCTGGTATACACTGCCCTCGATTTTCTACATTACACTTCTTTTTTTAAGGTAAAATGCTATTATCCTACGCTGATGTTTTTTATGGAAATTTTAGACTAATTACCCATTTGGAAGTCAATTAAGCTGATCAACAAATAGTATTTTCATGTAAAAAAAAATTCAAACTTTTATCCATTGATAGAATTGTCATTTTTTACTTTCGTTAGTTTCATAGAATTCCCAAAAGTCTTAATTTTAACTGAGATTCAAACTAGCAAAACACGTAAAAAACGTATACAGAGATCACGTTAATCACAAACAATGCTCTATTTTTATCGAATTTTTTTGAAATCGTTTCCCTTAAGGAAGCAAATCTTCCTTGCTACAACTGTTCATATTTTAGAATTTTTCACCTCGCTAGCTTTTTTTAACCCGTTTGAGGACCTGTCTAAGGAGAAAGGAGCGCTTCCGCAGGCTCGCGCAATCCGAAATTGTGCGAACTATGTTGAGATCATGCCCATGAGAGCTTGAGCAGCTAGAATCAGAAAGTCTCGTTTGATACATGATGGTGCGAGCCATGAAAGGAGAATCGCGTAATCTCGTAAATGTGATCGTGGCCCCGAAGGGATTGAGACACTTAATAATAAAAATACTTTTCCTCTGTTCCAAATAAAACTCGTGTTTGTGAAGATTTACACTTCTTAAAAGAAAAAAAAAGCGAGTCGGATTCATGAGGCCATTTTACATGATAATCAGAAAGAATTCTGTCGGGCCGTTTTTTTTTCATGCAGTTTTTTGTAGGCGGATGTTTCAGTCTACTTATTATATATATTTCACATTATAGCTGCTAGTATGTAAAATAAAAAATACTCCCTTGTTCATGAATGGAAAGATTATTTAGGTTCTTCTTTATTCTGAATAATATATACATTTGAATGAGATTTAATGGATTTAGAGTTTTAAAACAATAAATTAAATTTTACTGACATCTTCTCATAGATTAATATTAAAAGGTTCAACTTTAAATTGGATTATCAAGATTATACATCAAATTAAAAGTGAAGAAAAAACAAAGTTAATTCAACTTAAACTAAGTGCGCTCAAAAAAAATACGATTAAAATATATGTGATTTAATATATAACATCTGAAACATCACAGAATGTTCCATTCTATCTACAGATGCATGAAGGGTTTTAAATATTTTTGGTAATATTTACTAAACATTTGTAAATGAAGCAAAAAGAATGTTACTCAGTTAACAAAAGAAATGCTTTAAGAAAACAAACAGTTTTGAAAAGCAAATAAAGGATTACCTGGCATTTAAAAGATTTCTATTCCCTAGAATAAAGGAGTCTCTCAAAATAATGAAGAATAAAGGTGTTCTCCTAAATCGCTCTCTGCAATAATATAATCATTTAATTCAGAAAAGGTGAAAATAGTTTTTTGTTAATATACACAGTCTAGCATATGCCTGTAGGCAAACGTATCTATAGAAGTAATCAGTATTAAAAAATACATTGCAGTTATTTAATTTCCGCTTTCATAAAGTTTATTCTTTAAATGAAATAAAATGTCTAATATTAATAAATTTCTAGCATATTTTTAGGCTTCTATTCATATTATATTACGTTCTACATTAATTCCTTATTAATTAGTAATTAATTCAATTCCATATCGTTTTAGATATATTAAAAACATTTCAGTATAAAAATGTGTAAAAGAATTTTTAAACTTTATGTATCTTATAGTTCTTTCTTGTAATGACCATAATAAGAAAGAAAAATGCTGAAAAGAACTGATAGCTAGAGTTTACTGTTATAATTTTCATTCTAAAATTACTGTAAAATAACCGGCAGCAAATTATCCATCTAATTAGCAGTAAAGTTTACGGTAAAGAATATTTTTTACCTTTACTGTTTAGAAACCGTTTACAACAAATACAGTTAAAATAAAAAGAAAATAAAAAATACAAAACTATACGATTATTTTCTTTTCATTTAACTTTTCGTTAGGTAATGGGCATTGGAGTTTGGTTGTGGTTGAGCAGTTTTTCATCAAATGAACCATGGAATATGGTTTAATTAATTTACCTGGTTGTTTCATCTATCATAAGACATAGAAAATACTAGACGTTTTTGTGTTAAGCAGCTTTATGGTGCTGCCATCTATGCGTGAATGAGAGTATCTTATTCTAATTATACAGGGTCGCGAAGACACGACACTGGAAACTCTTCATGTATTAAAGGGTATGGAGGAAATTTTGAAGTGTCAATGCTGGGACTCAAACCCCAGTTCTGTCGGTCATGAAATTGACAGATTAGCCCTCTCTGTTATACTATGCACCCAGCTGCAAGGAACTAAGAGGCTGCATTAAGAGGGCCTTCTTGGTGCGTTAAAATTCTGGTTGTTTAACAGTATTCAGCGAAAGCAGTTAATAAACGGTTTTTCTCACAGTTAACAGTTTGAATACCATTTTATTTATTGTTATTTGACTGTTTTGTTTGAATATGGTAAAATAACAATTAAATAAATTGCTATTTAATCATTAAGTTTAAAACCAAAAACACTGCGAAAAAAAGTATGGTCGAAACTACTTGAATGCGAAAAAATTTATCTTGTTTCTGGCTCTAAGGGAACACCAAAAAGCTCGGTAATTTTTACAGAAATGCTTTGGAAAGGATTTCGGTTACATTAATAGTGAAATATGATTCATAATATGTGATAAATTTTTGTAAATATTGTGTAATTTGATAATTTTATCATGATACCCTGGAGCATTAAATTTACTTTTTAGTTCATTTGTTTTTTCTAAATGTGTGGTAATAAGAAGTATAATTTTCAAAATTAAAATTTCTGGTAAACAGTTACCATATGAACGAAAAAATTGTCAAATAAATTTTTTAAATATCGAATATTTTAGGTTTTAATTTCAGAGTTATGTTTCTAGAAATGCTTTTACCATACAAGTCGGTAATTTTACCAAAATTCTTTTATCCGTTAACAAATCACAGATCATTTAAAAAGCTTCAAAATTGTGTCTCAGACCTATTTCAAATTAATCTTAAACTATGTTATTAAAACATTAATCTAATTAAAGAAAAAAATTGAGAAATATTGTTAAAATTTTAAAAATATCTTTTGCTCATCTTATGACAATCGGGTACACTTGAATTGTAAAAAAGAATTCTGATAAGATTACCATACTGTAAGGTAATGTCATTTCTGGAAAGAAAATAAATCCTAATTTTAAAACCAAAATGTATGATATTTAAACTTATCATTTGGTTATTTTTCTGGTATATTAATGGTTTACACGAAACTCTGGTTTTCAAAATTATTGTTCTTATTACCACACATTTAGCAAAAAGTACAAAACTGAAAAATAAATTTAACTGAATAAATGGCTTATATGCAGTGCTTAAAAGTTTCGTGATAAAGTTGCCATTTTAAAACATTTACCAAATTTTATTATATATTATAAAACCATATTTTCATGTTAGCTTTACCAAATTTATTGTCAAAGCGCTTCGGTAAAAATTACCGAGCTTTTTGGTGTTCCCATATAGACAGAAGCAAGATAAATTCTACCTCATTCTGGCGGTACATGTCGAATGCTGTTTTTTTTTTCTAAATGTGATGCATAGCATCTTATACACATTACATCATTAGTACAAATATAACATATTCAGCAAAAAATCTCATTCGGCACATGTCGATATTTTTAAGGATATAGGATATAAGTAATTAAAAATAGTTGTCGTTCCTTACTTCAGAAATTATTTTGAATTCCAGTTCATAACTTAGGTCTGACTACATTTCTAATATACCTGGTATTTTTGCTCAAGAACTTTACAAACTCTAAGTAATCAGTCTATCAATTTTTTTTTCTATTTTGAAATCGTCTAGACAAGTAACAAAATATTTCAAGTACTTTGAATTAAAAACTATTTAAATGAAAAATTATTTTTCGAAGTATTGAAATCACTCAAAGCATTCTCCATCTAAACACTGCTTTTTCTTTTTTGTTTTGGCAATATTAAATTCCAAAACTGTTTTTAAGTTTTTCTATGTTTTTACAAGTAAAGAAAATAAAAATTCCATTTTGAACACTTAAATTGCTTAAGCATAAACTAAAACACTATTAATTAGATACCTAAAACATAATGTTATTAATGAAGTTTCAATTTTTTTTTTGTAATAATTACAAATCAAACAAAAAACTTAATTTAAATTAAGATGAAATAGAAATCTTTTTTATAAAAACTAGATTTAAATTTGTATTTCGCAATTATTCTATATACGATCATAATAAAAACATTTATGCGCAAAAACAATTTTGTTTAATTTACAATTGCAACATTGCTTTTTTGATTTCAAAAATTCTATGACAAAGAAATCTAATTTATTTTAATGCTAAACTATATTGTACATCATATTAACAAAAGCACATAACTAAAGTATTACAGATTGAAATTCACATTTCTATACATGAAAAATGAGTAAGTTAGAAATTTAGTAATTTTGAAGAATAATTTTATATTTATAAGGATTATTGAAAATTATACAGTTAAAGTCGCAAATAAGTATCTAATACTTTGTGACTCATAAAATATTAAAATTCCTGTAACTCCCAAAGCAATAGATTTTGTAGATACAGGCTGCAACAAAAATTTCTATAAATAACAACCCATTATTTTTCGAAGTGAAACAGATTTTACGAAGCCATTACTTAGATTTTAAAGAAATATGATGCTAAAATGTGGAAGGATTATCAGTAGTTGCTTATTCTGTTTCCTAATATGAATTATAATGATCGAAACATATTTCAACATTTCTTACTTGTACGGTTTTAAAGCACAAATTTTCCAACATTTATTTTTGAAGAATGTACTTGAAAAATTGCTCTGAGTAAATCATCCAGCTAGATCATAATTTTTCGTTTTTATTGTTAAAACTGCTCTTAAATAAAATGCAATCTTTTTCAAAGTGTAATATAACAGTGACGAAAATTGCTAAAAATAAGCAAGAATATTTTTTTCATGTACAACATGCTAAGCCAGCTTAAAAATAGTTAAAAATATATTTTGTATTTGAGTCGTTTTGATAAAGATAAGATTATGATGAAATTATAAGATTATGATTGAAAACTGAAACAAATATTGCCATAACTACAATGCCTATTTGATAATTTTTAATCAATGATTCTTTTTATCCATATGATATTATCGATGATCTTTATGTGAAAGACTGTTGATAAATGTTGAAACACTTTTAAGTTCCAAGATATTGAATGATTACAGTTGAGAAATTAAGAAATACAACACCTGAAACACATTTGATTTTCACAAATGGGATGCAATTCTAATGTTTCGAACGGATATCCTTAAGTTGGCTAATCAAACCGAGAAAATAAGATTTTGAATTACGGAATCAGGCGAAAAAACTTACTTTCTCCGATTAAACATAAATTGTTTTGACTGATTCTGATTTTTTACTCTCAAAAAATGAACAGCAGCCATAATTTGTACACTGAGGAAAAAAGTTATGGTCAACAAAATATGATGAAATTTATCGCTATTTTGGCTTCATGGAAACACCGAAAAGTCGAAGCACTTTTACCGAAGAGCTTTGGAAAAGATTTCAATAAAATTAATAAAATATGGTTTTATTATATGTGATAAAATTTGGTAAATCTTGAAGAATTTGGAATGTCTGGAGCATGGCCTAAAAACCATTTATTTGGTTAAATTTACTTTTCAGTTTTGTATTTTTTACTAAATGTGTTAGTAAGAGCTAAAATTTCTGGTAAATCGTTACCATATGAGAGGAAAAAATACAAAGTGGGTGATTTAAATACCATATATTTTGTTTTTTACTACCAGAATTACGTTTTTTTTTTGTAACCAGAAATATGATTATCACATAGTACGCTAAGTTTACCAGAATTCTTTTCTTCATGTAAAATATGATGCTATTACATAAGCAAGGAGGGAGAAATAAAGATCCCCTTAATGGTGGTTTTCATTCTAGTCTTTTTTCATATCTCTGAAACTATTTAGACAAAACAAAAATATTTGCATGCAGTAAAGAACAAAGATAATTCCACACAAAATAAAATGCAGTCGGACCCCAATTTAATGAATTCATATGGACCGAAAATATTATTCGCTAAATGTGGGATAATTCGTAATATCGGGGTAAAATGAAAAAATAAAAATTGACTAACCTTATGGAAAATTTGAACATTTCTAATAAGGTTCATTTAGGTACTTAAACTACAGCGAATGATTACGCCCTGATTAATTTGAAATTTTAAAGCATTTCTTGAGTAAGGTTTGCTTATTTCCTTGATTTCATACTTTAAAAAGTTGTTTTTCGACGTCGTGAAGAGAAAAAAATACTCTTTCATTTGCATCTTGCTGCATTACGTAAGTTTTCACTGTTTTCAAATCATGCAAAACGTTAGAAAAAGCAACAGTTTCTCCTGGAGATTGATTATCATCGACTTCTGTGTCACACTCGCTATTTATTGATTCCTGTAAATCTACTTCATAAAATTCGTTAAATCGCGAAATTCGGTAAATAGGGGTTCGTTAAACTGGGGTTCGACTGTAATAAAAAATTTTCCCTATTTGTTTTTTTAATCAATTCACTTAAAAATAAAAATAATAAAATTGAATAGAGAGGTAAGCATACTTTTGCGCAAACTTAAATTGTAAAATTTCAAATAAGAAATAAATGGTTGAAGGAAACAAATTAAGTTAAGTTTCTTAAGTTAACTCTTAAGTTAACTGTTCTCTTAAGTTAACATTAAGTTAAGTTAACATTCTCTTAAGTTAACTGTTGCGACCAGTTTTTCCAGATTCCAGCAATCCCCATATTTTGAGGGTTAAAAATCCGAATCTGTTGAAAAAATAAGGTATATTTCAGGCATATATAAAATAAGGCATTCAGGAAAAGTACATTTTGTGTTTGATTTAGCAATTTAAAATGTCGCCTGAAACAAATTGATCAGCATATTAAACGCTTACCTCCAAAACAATTAAAAAGATTACATCTCACCACACAAAATCATTATAAATTCAACATTTAAACGCACTGCACATACCAAAAATTATAAAAATTATCTCGGACTATATCGCTTAAATAAAATATGTCTTAGTCGATCTTAAATGAGGATTACATCTCTAAGGAATCCAAATTAACCAATCTTCTCAGGTTTGTAAAATAAACAAATAATTTGCTTCGAAATTTAGAATATGCTTTTGGAAATAATTTTTCGAACGAAATAAATTTTTACTAATTGTAATAGAATAACTTAATAAAGTTTACATATTTTTTTCAACCAAATGTTAGAGAATAAACGTCGCAGTAATCCAGAGAAAAACCAAACTGTAGCACTTTTTTACGAATATCCTCCCTAAATTACGTACAGTGCCTAATTTTGAGATATTCCACTCAATAATCAGCTAAATACACACGTGTCTTAGGATTTTGAATTCAAACGTTAAATTTCATGGATACTAATATTCGTTATAAAAAAAAAACAATTATATATGTAACAGGAGAAGATTAAATTCGTTGGATAGTGTCATTCTCATATTTTGATTTTTAAAAAATCATTCAAAACCTTACTTATATCCAGTTTGAAATATTTATTCATGATAATTAATTTCACAATGCTCATATGTAAATATTAATTCAAAGTACCGAATAAAGTTTTTATAATAAGGCTTCAAACCTGCACAAATCCTTTATCACTCAAAAATTTTAAAATCATTTCTTCTTACAATCTTTGCAAACAAAACATCTACTCTCTTGTTAAAGCGTTTTCCAAAACAATGTTATAAAAGGGGAACTAATTTCAATGCCTTGCTCTCACGGGCAATAAATTGATTAAAAGTGAAGGCAGAAGGCTTATGCATTAGTGCCCCGAAATATTGGTTTTCTACTCTCTAGAGTTTAATTTAATTACTGGCAACTTGAACTGCCAATGTTAAAATATTCCTGAGGACTTTTCTTAAGATTTGAAGTCCGCTTCTGTGTACTTGTTAGGGCAGTTGTTAGTAACTGCAACCAGGAAAGTTTGGAAAAGTTTTTTGTCTGCTTCAAATTAGAGAAGCCAAATCATTTTTATTGTTATTAATATTCATTGGTTAAATAGTCGTTTATTATTCTACTTCAAGCAAGAAATAAAAACGTACGCTTAATGACGTTAACGAAAAACTTCTTAAACAAAATTTGTTTAACTATCTCAACTTATGATAAACTTAAATTTAATCATCATGTTTAATCATTATTTTAATCATTTAGAGAATTTTGCTAGTTTTTAATCAGTTTTCTTCGGAAAAACTGTAATTTTTGTACTCTTTAAAAGTTTGCTTGTTGTTGTTTTTTAATCCATTAGAGTATAGCGGAGTTCATCCAGAAAAATATTTCTTCATGTCGAAAATCAATACTTCAAGTCAATAAAAAATTATAACTGTATTCACTTACAGGGGTTGGACAAAATAATGGAAACACTTCTATACTGACACATTTTTTTTATCCTTTTCAAAAAATACTTAGAGAGTCATTTTATAAATTTAGAAGTGACTAGGTTGTGTTATTTCTTATGCTTATCAATGAAGTTTAAAGCTATTAGAGGTTTGAGGGACCCACAAGAAATTAAAAACGGAAAATAGTGGAATAAAAACGAAATTGAACCCCCTATGCCGAAATATTTAGTAATGAATTTGTGACTTGTAATAATTATTTTGGTTATTATAAGCAATAAATGCACAAAATTTCGTAAATCTAGCTTCAATATTTATGGAGATGTGGATATTTTTATAACAAACCTTTTTTTCTTTTGTCTTACGATTTTTGGCTGTAACCTTAAAAATGAAACAAAATTTTCAGAGAAATTTGAAATTTATTTCAAATTTTTTGTTTTAAAATTTGAAATTTTTTTTTTAAAACTGCGCGAAATGTGAGTATCTAAAGTAATTCTTTTGTATTGCGCATACGGGGTAAAAATGTAAAAATTTTCATAATTTTGTAGTGAATCGTATTTGGCAACTAATGAAAAAAGTCCGATTTGAATATCTTGAAAATTTAAAAAAGTTTCAAGCATTTTTCTAAGTTGTTTTCGTATTTTTTAAAAGAGAGCTCGAAATGATAAGAGGTTTTCCACAAATTTCTTGTTGTGCTATTAAACAAGATATATTAAAAATGACACCGGCATTATTGGGAATCATACCCATAAAAATATTTTTTCTCTCGCATGTTTTCTTTCCTTATACAATCAAACTTTGGTTGAATCAACGTTTATTGTAAGGTTTTATCATTTGTTATTTAATTTTGTCTTGTGATTCAAAATAGTTTTTGTAGGAAACCACTTATCATTTTGAGAAAAACTACTTAGAAAATTACTCAAAATTTTTTAAATTTTTGGGGTATTCATATCTGTCTTTTTTCATTAGTTGCAATATACGATTTACTTCAAAATTATGAAGGAAACATTTTTTTCAGCGCATGCGCAGTATAAAAGAACTATTTTAATTATTTATATCTTGGGCAGTTTTAAACAAATTTTATAACCAATAATTTGTAATTAATTTTAAATTGCATTAAAAATATTGCTTGATTTTATGGAATAATTTTAAAGTTGTAGCAAAAGACACTAAGACAAATAAATTAGTTTTTATAAAAATGTCTATATCTCCATAAATATTTAAACAAGGCATACGAAAATTTGTGCAATTATTGCATATAATGACCAAAATAATTGTTACAAGTTACAAATTTATTGCTACATAAGGCATTCAAAAACGTTTTTTTTTTCAGTTTGTAATTTATTGTCGGTCCCTCAAACCCCTAAAAGCTTCGAACTTCATTGATATGTATGAGAAATCGCATGATCTGAGCACTTCTGAAAATAAATATTTCCAGAGAAAGATGAAAAAATTTAATATTATAGAAGTGTTTTCAATATTTTGTCCACCCCCTATCTTTACCAAATAAATCTTTAGTGAAATGTAAAATATATAGGTCGTCAAAAGTTTTGTTTTGATTTTCGAAGTGGTAAATTTTATTCAAAAATGGAAATTAATAAGATAACAATTCACGATGGAAAAAACATGGTTTAGTAAGTTTTAATACACTGATTTTTATACACTAATTACATTGGGGGAGAAATTTTTTGTTGTTTTTATACAAATACTTCATCTTGCCTAATTCGAGTCTGGGGATCTCAAATCTAAAAATAATTTTGCTTCTAAAGTAACTAATTTTATTTACGTGTTCTGTAACCAGGGGTCGTGTAAATGTTGTAGCAAACGTCTGGCAGATAATCATGATTAAAATTGCATAGGAACTCCAGCCCAGAAATGTCGTTCTTCGCGGCTAAGGGTACTTATTATGACCTGTTTAAAAGCGCATCAAGAAACTCTTCATAATAGGAAATAGCCCCTAGCGGCGTATGATGACATTTCTGGTCGAAGGCTCCAATCATGATGATGTGTCCTAACTCCACTTGAAGTTTGTCGCCCCATTTACGCGATCCCCTGTTATACATGACGTTTCTGAACTAGTACATTTCGACAAAAAATATACTAAAAATATTACTTGAAGAAAAAAAACTGTAGTTCGGAGAGAAAATCCAGTCGTAGATTTGAAATCAGAGAAACGAATGTCTCTAAGATCTGTTAAATAATCTTATTCAAGAGAAAAAAAATCCCCAAAGCTATTAATGAAACTAATCTACACGTGATTGACTATCATAAAACATACTGTACATAAATTTGGTAAAACAATTAAATATTGTGTTAATTGAGGCTAGATGAAGTGTCACTACTGTCTATTCTAATATTTCTTTTTTTTTATTTGTTGAAAAAATCCCTTCACAACAAATTAAACTAATATTTTTTTCGCATTTATTGAATAAATCCTTTCACAGTAAATTTAGTTGAGAAATTGCATATTTTTGTAAAATGTTTCATTTTTGCTGAAAAAATTTTTTTATTAACTTAATTTATACGTGATTCATACCCTTATTTTTATTTAACTTATTAAGAGTAAAATTCTTCTACAAATTTTATATTTATGAGTTATATTTATAATAAATATTCTGATTTTTTTTGTACTTTTCCATGATTAAGGTATAGTCGTAATTGTTAAGGGACAGAAAATATCTAGAAGTAAAACTTTATTCAACCAGCAATTAAATTTTGCTCATTTTACTCTTTTTAAGATACATTATTAACGACGCTTTTGAAATTCTTATTTCTCAAAAATAAATTGCACTGATTATTTTAAAATAATATAATTTGAAATACCTGGCTGTGGGAATGTTGATGCAGCAATTATGCAAGAAATTTAATTTCTCGGTTTTTCTTGCTTGTCTGACTCAAAAAGTGAATAAAATATCTTACCAGACCTTCTAAAAATTTTATTAATTTATTCTTGTTAATATTTTAATAAGTTTTGGATAGCAGAGATCGACATGCCTCATTGCTCCTCATATTTCAATTTTATCATCATCAGCACTGTAATTATTAGAACTTGATGGCTTATCTATGGTGCACCACATGTACACCATTGTACCACGTCCATATATAATAATACTTAGAATTCTAGTACAACAAACTATGTGTATTGATGGAAAATTAATTACTCGGTTATTTCATTTATTTCCTTAATTTATTTTTGTGTTAAAAATATTTTATGTTAAAAAAAATCACTGAAAAATAATCAATGTCAACGTTTCTCAAACAATCGCAACTATCCCCGTCATAAAATGCTTTAAAGCGTCTTTAAAGTTAATCCTTGAAAGGGTCGTAACTTATTATAAAAGCACAATCAAATATCGAATGTGGAGACAGTAGGGACCCGTAATAAAAACATTCTTACCTTTATGCTGGTTTTAATGCGAAATTAACTTGCAGTATGAAAATTAACTATATTTTGCATGTATTTAAAAAGAAAGAGGCAAAACTAATATTGTATTCCTGTTTGGTTCAAATGAGAGGCTTTTTAGTGGCCATATATAATACTTGTACTACTTGTACTTGGAGGCGAAAGTGGCATATAAAATACAGGACAGCAAATATGATAAAATTAGAAAATATGAAAAGGCTAAAGGAAAATATATTATACACTACTGGCCATTGAAATTGCTAAACTAGGAAGATGTCACGTCAAAGTCGTGAAATTCGCATGATAGATAAAACACGATGTATTATGCAATCGACTAGATGTTCAGCACATCCATGTAGTACCAATGGCAGAGGCGGCACCTACAATGCTTATAAAAGCAGAGGTTAGACAGAAATTTTCTCATACTAAATTTGCATTTGAAAGTTATTTTCGACTTAAAAAGTTGTTGTAATGCCTCGTACAAAAAGAAGAAATGTCTACCTGCACGAGTTTAAGGAAAGATTATAGCTTACCGACCTTGTGGTTTATTGTACTGCAATATAACTGCTCATGTTGCCCGAGATCACTTAACTGTCCACAGAATATGGGAAAGGCCATACAAAACATCGTGCAGTTTTTCAGGGCTTCCTCACTACAAACAGTTAAGAAGACAGACATTTTATCCACATGACTACTAGAGAACACACATTACGAACCATGTGTATGAAAATGGAGTCCTTCGTGAAACAACTAGTTTGTGCTCAAACAGTTCAACAATGTTTGCAGTGGTATGAACCACCTGCATGGCTGCCAAAGCTTTTACTATCCTCGACGCTGCATCTGGGATAGGAGCACCTTCAATGGTGAGATCAATGACCAACTTTCAAATCTGTAAAAACGTAGATGTTAGCTTATGTGTAAAGTTGTTAGCTCTGTATACTAAAGCATGATGGCCACATCCATGTTTAACAGCATCATGATAAACACAACCATGTCGCCATCAAACATGGCTCCAACTTGCATCGTCATACTGGTTCATTACCCACTGTCGTTATTTTGGGTGTTATAGGATACGTTAGTTGATCATCTCTTGCTTGCATTCCAGGCACTAAACACCAACCTTTACTTTTAAGAATTGTTAAGACCAGGGGTTCCGCTCCATTTTTAAGGTATCTCTAATGCTATTTTTCAACAGAATAATACACGACTGCGTGTTGCCTGTACTCTCCTGACTTATCTCGATACAAAACATGACCGACAGTCACCATGGCGAGTTGTTTAGTTACACGTAGTTAATGGTTGCCGAGAGACTGACTCACCCCCACTCACAAATTACTACTGTCAATAAACTGTGACTTAGTCATAGAACTGTATTGATTTAAGCCCCTGAAAATGCCATACAATCTCCGTTTGACTCATAGTGCTGGTGGATAAAAGCAGTATTTTTGCTTGAGGTGGCAATTTTTGCTACTGACTTTTCAATATTCCCCTAGCTTCCTATTCTTAAATTAGAATTATTTCTATTCTTTATTTGTTTTAAATTAAATCTAGAAATACTATAAATGAAGTTAAAAACTTTTAGTTATAGTATTTTAAGTGATAAGTTAATATTTTTTATTAACTAATCAAAGCTTTAGATACTTATTTATCTAAATATAATTCGGCAAGCACTAAAGTTCCTAATATAATAGTGACGAAGAGGTTGCTAATGCTGACGCCTGGAATAATTCTGTTTGAATTGATTGAGGACCCCGAAAATGCCATACAATCTTTGTTTGACTCATGGTGCAGGTGGATAAAGGCAGTATTTTTGCTAGAGGAGGCAATTTTTGTGACTGACTTTTCAATATTCGTCTAGCTTCCTATTCTTAAATTAGAATCATTTCTATTCCTTATTTATTTTGAATTAAATCTAGAATTACTATAAATGAAGTTAAAAACTTTTTAGTTATAATATTTTAAGTGATAAGTTAATATTTTTTATTAACTAATCAAAGCTTTAGATACTTATTTATCTAAATATAATTCGGCAAGCACTAAAGTTCCTAATATAATAGTGAGGAAGAGGTTGCTAATGCTGACGCCTGGAATAATTCTGTTTGAATTGATTGAGGACCCCGAAAATGCCATACAATCTTTGTTTGACTCATGGTGCAGGTGGATAAAGGCAGTATTTTTGCTAGAGGAGGCAATTTTTGTGACTGACTTTTCAATATTCGTCTAGCTTCCTATTCTTAAATTAGAATCATTTCTATTCCTTATTTATTTTGAATTAAATCTAGAAATACTATAAATGAAGTTAAAAACTTTTTAGTTATAATATTTTAAGTGATAAGTTAATATTTTTTATTAACTAATCAAAGCTTTAGATACTTATTTATCTAAATATAATTCGGCAAGCACTAAAGTTCCTAATATAATAGTGACGAAGAGGTTGCTAATGCTGACGCCTGGAATAATTCTGTTATTAATCAATCAAAACTTCTCGGTAAATGTTGACTGATTGGAATAACTGTGTAACACTTTCATATGCAGTTGAAGGACAACACACCTAATTGTTAAGAGGTCCTTCCTCTCCAGACCAATTCCAACTGTCAAGAGGGTGTAGACGAGAAGAGAAAATTCTAAATATACATTTAATACTTTTTATTTAATTTTCACAAATAAACTAATGATGGATATTTTCTCCATTTAGCAGTATATTTCTAAGCATGTAAAATACTAAGCCACCACCAAATCATACTTTAAGATATAAAGCTTGCGATATTTTAGATTCTCTATTTTTTCTGACAAAATTATGCCAATACAATTCTGAAATCAATATTTTGATAGGTACCTTTAGATTTGATTTTAGATTTTTGATAAGTATTTTGATATGAAATTAATGTTAAAAGAATTTTTTATTGTAATCCAAATCGGTTTTCATGAGTTTTAACGTAATAAAATTAGTTTTTAAAAAATCTGAAAACTGAGAAACGTGAAGTTTTAAATTACTGACTGAAAACCACAAATCACTTCATTTTGTTGCTTTAAAGTTTTGAGAAAAAATTCAATTCAAGTTCTAGAAATTATCGGGTGATATTTCTCCTAATCAAATAAAGCGAAACTTTTATTTCCTACCTTTTTTGAAAAGTATTGTGTTGTCTAATAATGCTATATCACTAAAAATTTGTTAATCACAAAATATATCAAGAAAATACAAAGTAAAGTTTGACTTAAAATCCAAGGGAGTGAAGGTAGAGGCTTCTTAAGTAGCTTCTTATAAACATAGTTTTATAATGAAAATATTAATTCTCAATTTACTTTTTTAATTACAATTTTTATTTATTTTTATTTATTTTGTCAAATAATAGACCATTGTATGTTATAAATGCATATACTTATTTCATACTTTACTATTCAATTTTGATATGCATTTTTTTAGCTAACCAATAATAAGCTTAAATTGTAAGTTTATAAAGCTTATATAAATCTATACGGTTATGTATGTGCCCCTCTTGCATACGGTTATAGGCCTAGTGTGAACATGTTCATATTATGCTTTCAGGAATAAAAATGTGGATCAATCACTAACACTTCATTTACCATGTGCTAACCTTCATTTATTTTGAAAAGTATTTAATTTATTTACTATAATTTGACAAATTAAGCTTTTATTCAAATTAAATTTAGTTTTGCACTGTTAAAAATTTAGGAAAAACTAACACTTTAACTACCATTATTTTATCATTCAAAATGTTAATAAGCTATGGAATTTTATTATTCCTGTTTTATTATTGCTTATTTTATTCATAGTAGCCATAAAATGCGTACTTTAGAGAATGCATGTACTATTCACATAGATAATTAATATCGCCTGCTTCAAAGAAGACATTTACTGTTGAATTATCATATGCATATGCAAATTAGTGTATTAGTCTAATTTACTTTAAATTCAGAAATAGAAAATATAAATAAAAAAATAATTCTTCTTCAAAAAATTTGAACAAACACGTTAATTTGTCATATGCACATACAAATTAGTATAATTGTCTAATTTGCTATAAATTCAAAATCAGAAAATACATTAAAAAAATAATTCTTCAACAAAACAATTAAACAAACCCATTAGTTAGTCATATGCACATACAAATTAGTATATTAACCTAATTTTCTATAAATTTAGAAATAGAAAATAAAATAGAAAGAAATAATTTTTCAGCAAAATAATTGAATCAACACATTAATTAGTCATATGCACATACAAATTAGTATATTTGTCTAATTCAGAAATAGAAAACATAATTAAAAAATAATTTTTCAACAAAAAAGATGAATAAATAGCTAATAATTTAAAACTTACAGAGCCACGTTTTAGATACTTATCAATTTAAAACTAATCAAATAATCACGGTAATTTGCATTATGCAATATGTATAAATTAAAAAATCAGTCTTAATTAGTCTAACTTCCTTTAATTTTAATCAGTCTAATTTCCTTTCGATCTTTGAGAGAGACCTTATAATCAAATTAAAATATTTAAAAAAAGACGTTTTTTGCAATAATATTTAAAATGATCAGCTAATAATACTAACTAAGCAAGGTCCATATATTTCTAATTTAAAGCTAATTGAATAAATCAACCAATACATAATAAACAGAACATATAATACAGTATAATAGTCCCATTTCCTTTTTTAAAAAAAGTTTTAATTTGATATACCACCCGATTTAAAATCTAAAACAATAAAAATGCAAAATTTATATTTATAAAAACTTCAATGTTCAACGAGGCAGCAAATTTTATAATTAAGATTTAAAAAATTTGAAGTTCATACTTGTAAGCATAATCGATTGGTAAGAATAAGCATTAATTATGTTTTTCTTCGAATATAAACCAGTGAGTAATCGTTCGCGTGAACAGTAATTTTGTTATAAAACTTGTCAAAATGTCAAAATCTTTATAAATAAAAAGGGGAAATATAAATAATAAATAAAATAACTTTTTGTGGAGAACAACCGTTCAGCAATTTTATAGGAAAAATAAAAATATGAAAATCAAATTTGTCTGAACTAGCATCAAAGCATTTAAATAAGCGAGGTAAAATAAACTAAAAATAAATTGCTTCACGAAGGATTTTTGCTACGTAAACCACTTTTGTTCATTAAAATTCATATCTGTCATTAACTTATAAAATTTTTTTCAGTTTTAGTTTATTTACATCTTTTATCTGTGATATTTTGTTTACTGTCATAATGTTATAATGAAATTAATTAATTTTCTTAATGTTTCAAACAAAGAGCTCACAGGTTTTTTAAAGTTCTTTTTTTTCTTTTTGAAAGATCTTTATTTTTCCTCAATATACGTGTCTGACATTTAAACTTTTCATCTTATCTAAAAGGATAAGGAAACAAAATATTTAAATTTTATTAAAATTGGCTGCTTTCATACGTAAATTTTTGAATATAAATGAAATATATGTTAGCTATATCACAAACATCACCACCAACAAAAATTAATTTACATATAACTTCGTATTAATTTATCTTAATTTTTTATTTTACACATTTTTGGGTAGTTATGAATTTTTTTTTATTTTTGAGAAATTGATACAAAAATATCTGATTTTCATTTTTGTGAAATGATTATTTGATGGCTTAACGGAAGGAACAAGAAAATTTTTAAAATCCCGATATTGTTATTTTTACTTGATTCGAAATCTATGCAAATTTTAGAAACTTTACTAGCAGATAAAAACTTTTGCTCATGAAAACGACAAAGATCCAGCTCTTTTTACAATGAAGAGACTTGGTAGTTTTTTTAATCATCAAAGAATAAGCATTTTTATCTCTATTAAGAAGGAACATTAGTATAAAATTTTCAAAAACAAAAAAAAAACGATATTTTACGCAATTTAACTTTATGCAAATTTTAGTATGCTTTCCTGTAAGTACGAAAGCTAATAATGAAAACTAATAATGAGGTAAGTATAAAAGCTAGTAAAAATCGCAAAAATGGCAAAAATTTAACTCATTTAATATTGAGGTAATGAATTAAATAATTGAGGTATTTGATAATTTCCACCCTCATAAAAAATAAAAATACAAATATTTCATCTCTATTGAAGAAAACCATCGCTATGAAATTTTCAACAAAAAACTGTATTTTACAGAATTTAGCACTGTGCCCTACCTGCAAGTAACCGCTAAAGCTCAGGAAAATTATAAAGGTAGACATTTTACATCTATAAGATTAATTATTTACTAACTTTAAAGGCTAACTTAAAAAAACTCGATAATTCCTTCAATGTTCATTCGACTTACCTAGGATTCAACGCCACACAATATAATATGGCCAATTTGGTTAACCGGTTACTATTAATTATGACAGCAAGTTATTAATAATTACCTAACAACTAGGACTACCTAACATTTAATGACATACATATGTTAGGATCAGTATGATTAATCGATATACATTTATGACTACCTCAAATTTTTAATAATAACTAAATAGCCAATATTGCTTAAAATTTAATAGTATAGATGGGCTAAGATCAATATTGTCAATCGATAGTTATTAACCAACAGAAAATATTTATAATAGCAAAATATTACAGTAAAAGTGATTAATTAATGAGTATTTCTCACATTGACGGATTATTATTAATAATGCTAATGAAGTTGACTAAATGTAATAAATTTCAACTCGTTTGGCTTTAAACTATGGGATGAACATCTTAACCTAACTTTAACTTATTTAATCCATTATCATAAGTTTAATTTGAATTTTAAAAAAAAGCAGAATAACAAGTTGAAAGATTTATTTAGATTAAATATACTGATTAAGCATTTTCGCAGTTGTACTATTATTAAAAATAAAATACTTGTTTTATATAGATTAAGCTTTCTTGGTGAAGCATTCCTTACATTGATGTTTCTTCAAAACGGATGAATTTCCACGCATGGACTGAATAATGCGTGAAAGAATTATCGCGTATCATTCGATTAATGTAATGTTACTGTATAGGACGGGGTTTCGATCCCCGGCGTCGGCTTGAATTCTAATATGCTTTAGATCGATGGATACCAGCTTGTCCGATAAATAAAGGTGGTCATCAAGCACTGTTGACCACATTGTCTCGCTCTTGACATGGCTCTTGACAATATGCTTGCATGGAATATGCTTGATTATAATAATGTTTTACAAAACGTCGAAACATGCACAGCAAATATTGATTACTTAGCAGAGAAAGAATAAAAATATGCTATTAAAAAAATACCAATAACAATTGACAATTAGTACCTATTCAAACACTTCACCCAGGGCCCAAGTTCCATAAACCCCAGAGAAAAAAAAAATACTGACTCGGAATTATTAATAATAATAAAATAAGCCGTTGAAAGTGAATTGTTTATGAGAGTTCACCACATTAATGGATCATTATCAAAAATTTCCGAACTTAATTGTTAAGTAAGTACTAATAGTGACCAGTTAAGATTAATTTTTAAACACATTTACTGAAAGACTTGGTTATTTTTAATAATCACCAAATTATTAATCATAACCAGGTTAATTATTTTAGCCAAAACATATCTATATAGTTTAGTTTCCGTCTCCTGTAGAGTTTTCTTACTGATATCAATGTAAGATTTCCTGACTGATATTAATAGGTCTTAATTAAATTTGTGTTAAACTTCAAATTTTGTGGTATTATCCAGCTATTTTGCTTGAATAAACTTGTAAAAAATCCGATTCACAATGCAAACTATATCTCAAAAGTGTGGCTCACTATATATATAGGAGAAGGCATTGTTATTAGGGGCAGTTTAAAAACGAATATTTTAATTTTTATTTGAATGAAGATTCCAGTAGAAATGTGAGCAATATCTTATTGCTTTCAAATTAAGGAATCTACAAGCACTTTAAAATTAAAAATATGCTATTTTATAAGGGCTTAATGAATTATTTTTACACCCTTACAAAGTATCCCAATGTGCAGCATCATCTTGTATCTTGGGATGCTGGGTGTTATACCTTGGATGCTGGATATTATGCCTTGGTACGAAATGAAAAATAAACGAAATATATCAAATAAATCTTATTTTAAGAATACAAAATTCAGAACATTATAGAAAAAATAAAAAAGGCTTCTTTATCTACCAGATTAGTCCATGGACATATCATATGCACTGAAATTCACTTGAAACTTCTGACGCACAGCCTCCAATACTCGAATGCCTTCACCCTGTTGCTGGGGGTGGAGGCAATTTTCATATTATTTCTTCTTCATCTGTTCCATATATAGTTTTATTTCTTGAAAGGAAAGTGTTCGTTCCCATCTTAACGAGCACAAAATTCCATTCATTCCCGTTTTAAGAATTTAATCCCATTTTTTGTTAATCCAAATCAAACTCATGATAGATTAAATGAGTTAAAACTCGATTTGCTCATCCAATAGTTAAAAGCTAAACGCGTTGAAATTTATTACATTTAATGAACTTTATTAGCAATTATTAATAATAACCCATCAATATGAGAAATATTCATAAATTAATCACTTTTACTGCATATTTGGTTGTTATAAGTGATTTCGGGTAAGGTTACAGTTGGATTTTTAACTTATGAAATATGAAACATTGTTGTACAAATAGTTTGCTTTTCGCCATAGCTGGAAACGAAGGAAATAAAAATAAAAATATGACCACCGAAGCCGACATCTTCAGGGGGTACCGGCCCCGGTAGCCATAAAACAAAACCTTTTCCATTGAGGGAGAAACAAATGCCTAAAGTAACTCCCTCAGTACTCTGAAGGTTTTGTACAGAAGTCCAGGAAAAAGCATGAAATACAATGAACCAAGTTAGAAAAGAAACTCAAACGAAATCATCAGAAAATAAAAACTCACTTTAACTTTTTTCACTTTTAAGAGAAAAATATTGTTATAAATAGTTATGTTGAAGTTTTGGATTATATTAATAATAATGATATTTCCAGCATTAATACTTTTGATTTCGAAAATTTGTATACAAGTATACCACATGGAAAGATTACTGAGATTTGTGACGGCATTTATGATAGGTATTTATTTAATGAGAAAATTGATAAGTCTAATTGGTTGGATTTATGTAAGTTTAATCTTTTTGAGAATGTTCTTTTTAATGGTTTAGATTTTTATAAACAAATTATTGGAATTCCACAAATTAATTCCTCTTCTGGTGTTTTTGCTAATATTTTTTTGCATTTTTTGAAGCTAAATTTCTTGAACATAATGAATTCAATGCTTTTAGATATATTGATGATTTGATTTTGTTTAATTGTGATAATTATAATTTTATTTATAGTATTTATCCTAAAGATTTGGTTTTGAAGAAAACTAATGAGAATTGTTTAAATAATGAATATTTAGATTTTAAAATTGATATTGTTAACAATTTCATTAAAATAGTTGTTCTTGATAAAGGAAAAGTTTTTAA
Source organism: Parasteatoda tepidariorum (assembly GCF_982258835.1). Classification (NCBI taxonomy): domain Eukaryota; kingdom Metazoa; phylum Arthropoda; class Arachnida; order Araneae; family Theridiidae; genus Parasteatoda; species Parasteatoda tepidariorum. The sequence continues at coordinate 44,657,105 of NC_141765.1, read as the reverse complement.
AATGAAAGTTATCTTTTTCTGCAACTTTAATACTAATTTGTGTAATAAAATTTTCATTAAAATTGCACAATTGGTTTAAAATTTCACAATTGGTTAGGATTAAACATATTTGCAATAATGTTGAAAGTTTTCGGGAAGCTGTGAATAATTTTTTTGAATAATTTGAGTAATAATGATTTTCCTTTTAATTTTTGTAGCATTTCACTAGTATAATAAATTTTACGACATGAACATAAGAAATGTTTGTGAAATATTTTTTACGGCTTTTATCATTAGAAATCTTTCTGAAATATAAAAAGTTTTCTTATGCAGTGAAATAAGATCTAGATAAAAGTCACATTAGAAATAAGTCACATGAAATAATGAAGCGGTATTGTTTTTAAAAAAATCCTTCAACCAAAGACTTTCAGAAACGAAATGATGTTTTGTCGACGATCTAATATTACATTGGTTCCTTTGCTGAAATATCTCCTTTATCCACTGTAATTTCTTTTTCAAAGTGATTAATAATTCTATTTATGTATCTTAGATGAAAGCGATAAAAAACTCAAGAATTTTAAGATCAAATTATTTATGTTTCAAATTTAAAAGAACTGTAGGAAACGTCATGTTTTTATTTGCATTTGAGCCATGAAAGACGCAAACATTCATCATGATTTATAAAAAATAACTTTTAAGCTAGATATGTAATTTGCATCATGAAAAGAGAGAGAAAATAAAGGAATCATTTGATTGAAAAAGGTTTAAAAATAAAAACTTAAATTCGAAAAACGAGAAAATCATATTTGCATTTTACATTCTAAGCATTTAATTACAGCTCTTTCAGTACTTAAAAATTAATCACAATCTAGAGTTTCTATTTTATATAATATTCATTTCGTTTGATGTTTTATTCAGAGTAACAAGTATAAATTTAACACTTTTTTTAAAAACAAGTAGCTAGTGTCTTTAGATTTTAACTGAGTTGAATTAAGCCCAACATTTTTTGTGCAAATTGTGTCAATCAAATGTATTATTAGTAACAAATAGTAGGTATATCAAACATACGAAATATCCATTTGTCTATACGTATATATATATATATATATATATATATATGTGTGTATATATATATATAAAACTTTTTTTGAAACGGGCTTTTGTATTTTAAAGCAGAAAGTTGGAACTAAACAATTGTGTAATTTGTTTGTCAAAACTTTATCATCTTGTGCACCAAAAAAGTGTTTAAAATGGAGCTATCACGTAAACAGATCAGACAGATTATGCACTATGAGTTCCGAAATAAACTCAGTGCAACTGAATGCCACAAGAAAATGTGTGAAAGTTTAGGTTTCAATACTGTTTCTTATGATGATACAGTAAAAGTTTGGTTTCGAAAGTTTAATACTGGGAATTTCAACATTGAAGATGAACCACGTTCTGGCCTATTGAGTTTGATTGTGACCAGCAAATTATTGTTCAAGACAGAAATTTTTCAACATTAACAATTGCGTTAGAGCTTGACGTTTGCCAAAAAACAATAGCAAATACTCTCAAACGCATAAATCTAACATTTAAGTTTAACCGTTGAGTGACTCGCGAATTGACTGCTGAAGAAGAGCAAGAGAAAAGCGGCCTGTTTGGTTCTGGTCAGAGATCAAAGAAAAGAGGACGTTCTGGACAGAGTTGTGACCTGTGATGAAAAATGCTATACTACAACAATACTAGCCGTAAAGGATGGTGGTCAGCATCCGGGGAATCAGCAAGTTCGGTTGCAAAACGAACGCTAACTAACAAGAAGGTCCTTCTCCGTATCTGATGGGATTTTCGTGGAATTATCTACAAGGAGTACCTGAAAAGCGGGTAGGCTATCAACAGTACAATATGCAGCGATATGCTTATCAAAGTTAGCGATGCGATTCGCGAAAAACGAGAAAACGATCTCAGAAGGAAGGTAATTCTCTTTCATTAAGATAACGCTCGGTCACATGTTAGTGCAATGACCGGCATGACGCTCCACACGTTGGAGTGGGATTTGATGCAACATCCACCATACAGCCCAGACATGGCTCCTTCAGATTACTATCTGTTTTCATATCTGCAGCTGCATCTTGATGGCACAATCTTCCGTTCAAATGACGAGGTCATAAATGAGGTCGATTGCTTTCTCTACTCACGCACCCCCCAGTTCTTCGCAGAAGGGATTGAAAAGTTGCCAAAACGTTGGCAGACTATTGTTGATTTGAATGGAGATTACTATTCTCATAGCTTTGCTGATTTTGTATGTATTTGTCATTTTTCAGGATTTTTTTTTTTTTTGCGGAAAACTTTTTACTCAACCCGATATTATTAATAATAACCGGCTTCTACTTAGATATTAAAAAAGTAATAATTTCCTATCATACAATAATTTTGTTTTATAATTTAATACCGAAATGTAATAGAAAAGTAATTCAACGAATAACATAAAGTTTTAAGAAGGCATTTATTATAATAACTAGGACGGAAAAAAAAAATTTTTTAAATAATTGCTTATTTTATCTAACAAGTAAATTTTTTAATTATTTATATGATTGCAAGTTAGTAAATATCTGTATGCTAATGTATATGTTCTGCAGAAAAACGACAATGGTAGGATTTTTATTATCAAATTAAGGTTAAATAACCAGCAACAGTCGGTAGTACCAATTGACACTAATTCTTACGGTTAGGAACAATTCTTCACCTTGATGGCTTTCAAACAGTTTACAAATTCTGTGGTTAAAAACCGCTATGGTATGTATAGTTAAAAGCGATATAGTTGTATGGTAAATACGAAACTTTATAGTTTTGTATCCATTTACAACTAGCATAGTTTCAAAACCGTTAACTGGGCTTTGAAGTTAGGTTATGTAAGGCTTTTTGCTAGGTAATGGATATTGGAGTTAAATTGTGATTGAGTTGTGTTTTGTGAAGTGAACTGTGAAATGTGAACTAATTAGTTTATCTGGAGAGATAGAAAATTCTAGATTTTACTGCGGTAAACAGCTCTGTGGTGTTGCCATCCAGCGGGAATGATAGTTCCGAATTCCAGTATTCCAGAGGCACCATTTGGGAATGCGAGAAACTGTAAACTCTTCATGAGTTTAAGGAATGGCAGAAATATTGTAGTGTCGACACTAGGATAACCCCCATTCAGCCAGTTATTAGATTGTCAGATTAGCCCTCTGTATTGGCTATAGTATATTACCCAGTTACGAAAAACTATGCGACTTCATTAAACGAACCTAATTGGCACAGATCAAATTCTGGTTGTTTAACCGTATTAGGTGAAGACAGTCAATAAAAAAAATTTCTCACGGCTAAATACCATTTTGTTTATTGTTATTTGACTATTTTGAATTGAATATGATAAAATAACCGTTAAAAAATTGTTATTTAGCCCTTTTTCGAGGAATGTCTGTGTATGTGTATGGTAAACATGAAAGGTTTAACAAACTAGACATGGTTGTAATTTTTTAAACATGCTAAAAATTCCAAGTGTAATTTGATACCATTATATTACGCTTGTCATTCGCCTATAACATTATATTTAGTCAAGAATATGCTGAGTTCAACCTCTCTATTTGATGCTTGCGACCATTATAAGAGGTTTGACGTACTGGAATTAAATTTCTCATAAAACCCATGAAGCAGAAATTTAATGTTTAAGTAAATGTTAAAAGCAATAATTGTGACCAAAATATTGCAATTATTTATTTATTGATGAAAAATAATAAATTTTAATCAATACTGTTAAAGCAATTCAATTCGAATTATTAAAGTGACCTCAATGAAGACTATTCTATTGTTCGATTTTTTGTTTGTTTTTAGTGTTTTTCTTAACATTTTAAGTTTTCTTTATTTATTTCTTGTTGTATCTCTTCTCGATTTCCTGCTTAACAGTAGTCAAAACCCTTAATTCCAAAGGGCCAAAACTCCCTCACTAGCCAGTTTGTTAAAAACCTTTTAAAACACATTAAAGTAAAAGTAAACAACAACGATATTGCCTATCAGAAAATTAATCTGAGTGCACTTTGAATTAATTTTGTCTATACGTATATGTTAATGAGTCAAGGTGGTTTTGATTTCATCGACATAGCATATATGAGCATTTTTTTTCATTCTAAACTCATCAAAAATTTAACTTAAGAATCTGAAATTTTTGCATTTAACATAAACCATGTATGGCAGTACTTTTACTTTCGTTACTTGTACCGCCGATACAAGTAAAAAGTACGTAATTTTACTTATACTTCGTTACTTTTTAAATTTAGTACTTTTACTTGTACTTTCGTTACTTTTTTAGGGAAAAGTACAAGTATTTGTAACGGAAATGTCGAATGAAATCGTTACTTTTTTCTAAAACTCGGTAAACTTTCTAAAAATAAAATGCTTTCGAAATGCAATTATTTTGCAAAATGAATAAAAATATTAATTAGCAAGGTATTTTCATTCATTTTCGCGTTTTATGCATTTGTTTAATACACTTTAAATAAAAAATTTTGGATTTTGTTATTACGTTTTTCAATTTTCTTTTTGAACTCACTAATAATACACTTTTGTCTTAATACATTTTTTGCTGAATACATTTTTACCTAGTACATTTTTTAGTAAAATTATGTTTATGCCCGACCTTGTCAAACAACGCCCTGTCAAATCTCCAAGAACTTCAGAACTATTTGTGCTGGTGAAAATAATTATAATTACTATTTTAACTCCTGAAAACTCGAAGGCAGGGCCGGATTTACGTATAAGCTAAATAAGCTGTAGCTGGGGCCCTGAGATGACAAGGGCCCCCAGATCCTGCTATACCCTCTTTTTTTAAAGTTTTATTCGGAGCTGGGGCCCTCAGAAGCCCAAAATGCATTTTTTTTCCTTTTTTACATTGTCGGACATAATAAATATAAATAAATGAATGAATAAAACAAAAAACTTCTTTGTCATTAGTAGGGAACATATAATATTTCAAGAAATTTGAGTATTAATAAATTATTTATAAATAAACAATTTTTCAGTTTAAAAGGTAGTTATTTTTTGCCCCATCATTCGATCATCAGACTATTTAATGTATCTGTTTCTAAGGATCAGGATTCCCTTTTATTTTACTTTTACTATTTGTGCTGGTGAAAATAATTATAATTACTATTTTAACTCCTGAAAACTCGAAGGCAGGGCCGGATTTACGTATAAGCTAAATAAGCTGTAGCTGGGGCCCCGAGATGACAAGGGCCCCCAGATCCTGCTATACCCTCTTTTTTTTAAAGTTTTATTCGGAGCTGGGGCCCTCAGAAGCCCAAAATGCATTTTTTTTCCTTTTTTACATTGTCGGACATAATAAATATAAATAAATGAATGAATAAAACAAAAAACTTCTTTGTCATTAGTAGGGAACATATAATCTTTCAAGAAATTTGAGTATTAATAAATTATTTATAAATAAACAATTTTTCAGTTTAAAAGGTAGTTTTTTTTTGCCCCATCATTCGATCATCAGACTATTTAATGTATCTGTTTCTAAGGATCAGGATTCCCTTTTATTTTACTTTAAAATTGTACAAATGATATATTTAATGCTTTCACGTGATATGCAGCAGTTTTAAACAGCACTTTAAAATATCCAAAAAAGGACAGAAATTGTCAGTTCAAAAAAAGATTAACTAATACTTTTGAATAAGAATTTAAATAACTACACACATTTGTTTTGCTATCTCATTCTATATAGCATTATTTAGAGTAGACAGTTGCGCGTGGGTGTGATGATGACGTAATAAAAGAGGCATACAAAAAAAGCAAATTTCATTTCAGTTAAAATCCTCAATATTAATTTTTAAACTCCTCGAAAATTTAGTAAAAGAGGTAGACAAATTAACTGTCTCAAACAAATTAATATTAATTAAGAACGAAACAAAAATGCTAACGAAATATGCTGAATTACTAATGAGACCGGGATGAAAGACATCGAAACCTATTTGATTCAATAGTATAGCTAGAAGGTGTTTCTAAAATTCTGAAATCTATCGGGGTTTAATTTTTTTTCTGTCACAAACTTTATCAGTAATTAAAAATAATAAATTCGTAAGATTTCAATATTGGCTCTGTTTTTTCGTTGATTAAATGTTATGGGTGTATTTTAAAACATTTCATTCTATAATAAGATAATTACTCTACATTTGTAATTACCTAAAACTAATTGCTAATTGATATAAAGCTTTAGTGTGTTCCATTGATATGTTGAATGCTCGTTTTGTCTGGATGTCCGGGACGCGAATTGACAAAACATACCGTAGATTGCAAAGGGTTGGCGAAAATTTCTATTGGCGTTAAAAGAGCGTTCTCGCAAATCGCCAAACAGCTGTGTGCTTATGATTTTGTTTTGTTTTCGGTATCCCATAACATTCAATAAGTTAGATATGGGTGCGACATTTTAATTAAGCGGGTCTTCATTTGATTCTTCTGCATCAAATAAAATATAAAGCGTATTTTTTTGTTATAGCGCTGACATAATCGTTTGTATCTGTTGACTAAATTGTGTTTATTAGCGTTTTTTAAAAGGTCGTAATAGAACTAAGATAAAAAAAATTACACATTATTACATATTCTATAGTTTTATAACTTCCATTAAATGTATTTTGAGTAGTGAAATTCTTTTCCTACTCATCCACTAATTCGAATTAATATTTTCACAATAACCTTTAATCCTTAATAATGAAATGGTTATTGTAATAAAGTTTGTTTACTTAAAGGATTAAAAAAAAAATTATTGTTTAGCAGAGACTTAATTTCCAATTCTATATTCATTAATTAAACTTAATGGTTCTTCTCAATAACCATTAACAATTTTTTCAAAATTTTATTTAATTTTCTGTTATTATGGAATTCTATCAATAGTGCGAAAAGCTGAAATTTATAAATGTATAATATTTATAAATGTTTAAGAGAATTTTTAGTAGCTATTTTATACTAATTATTTTAATTGAAATGTTCATTATACGCAGTTTTATAATAATAATCGTAAAATTCATTGAACAATTGAGTATTACATTTTAAAATGCAAGTATAATTTAATAATTATTTCATTTTATAACTGCAAAACGGTAGATAAGTAACTTCGTTATAAAGTTTTACATGATACGAGAATATTATACGATTGCTTTATAATGAAAGAACAACAATTTAAGTTTTAAACTTTTTGTGGAAAAAAATTGAAAATTTCTCCTGTCAACGGTGTTAGCGATTAGAGAGTCTTTTATCGTTTAAATATTAAGTCAGTATTGTTCCCTTTTAAATAAAAATGCATTTTGCTTCGGAAAAAAAAATTACTTGAATTTTGTCGATAGAAATTCCCTAATTATAGCAGCAAAAACTTTTAAATTTCTAATCAAACTTTCCTTCATTATAATTTTGTGTAAATAATTATTATTAATAATATAAATGACTATTGAAAGGAGTTAATTGAGAATGTCCAATTTTAATGAATTAACTGTTTACGTAATCAGATTGATAATTTTTTTCATAATTTACAAATAGAGAAAAAGTCTTTACAGTTTAAAAGTGAAGAGAAAAATATAGTTGAGATTAAATTTATAAAGTAAGCACAACCCGAAGGAGATTGAAGTAATGGCTATAAAATCGAAATTTCAAAAGAAAAAAAATCACGTTTTAGTGTACAGTGAGCAGTAAACAAAAATCTAAAACTGACTTTTGATCTAACGATCAGATGTTTACTTTCTAGGACTCAATCTTAATGGATCGAGAGGGTGAATTCAAATATGCCGCGTAATTATAGCAGACAATATATTTTAAGTTCGGAAATCAGACACTAAAACGAGCCAACTTTGAGAAATTTTTTCCTGCGTATTCGGATTTTTGATCCCCAGTATATAGGGGTTGCCGCAATCTGGAAATATTATCCCAATAGTTTGGTCAGGAAAGCAATGCAATGTTAGAACCCCTTAGTGTTAACCTTACTTTTTGCGCATTTCAACATATCTTGGGAACTTTCCAGTGAACTTTTAAGTGAATTGAAAATTTTTTGCACTCAATGTTTTAATGTTCATTTAATTTAGAATTTCTTTCATTCCCTACCACAATTGTAAGATATTTACTTTTCACCTAACTTGTAAAATTAAAAAGTTTAGAATTCTTTACAAAATCACTCAGGCGAAGTGATTGCCTTTTATTTAATCTTATTTGGAAGGTATTTTTCTTAAAGTATTTAATTAAAAAATTTTATCATTTTAAGTTGAAATGAATGTCGCCCTGCTTTGCATAGTTCAAAAATTATTTCAAAGGAAACATAGCTCAACATGAAACACTCAGGACTTACAATTATAAATCAAACAATCACTACATTTATTTATTAAAAAACACTCTTATAAACTAATAATAAATTGATCTAAGTCCTAAATGTGAGTTCTATAATATATAATTTATTTAAACTCAGTATATACATCTGACCTCTGTTGTCGCCAATGGCTCAATTTTAAAATATAGTTTTTCTTTTACAAATTTTCGGATATTTTCATATGAAGGATAGTATTAAGTTTGAGAATTAAAAATTTTTGTTTAAAAAAGTTGTTAAAAATTATAATTATTATTAATACTTGACAACAGGAAATTTTCAATTAAAGGTTGAAGATTTTTTTAATTATGTTATTTTTTACTTCTGTTATTTTTTTAATTATGTTTTTAATTACCTAATTCATATAACAGTATTTAGGAATCTATAAATTTATGCTACGTATGATTGTTGCAGAATAACCTGCACCCAATATATGTAAATAAAACATATATTTTTAAAATTGCGCATTTTCTATTAATTGCATTTATTGTTCTTATACTAAAAGAGTATCAAGGTATCTATGACCTCCATAATAAATGAAGTATTTACGGACTTTTATATATATTAAGGAATTGAGTCAATTTTTCACGAAGTTTAAGATCTCATCCCATTGAAAAAAAAGTTATTTAATAAATATTTTTTTACAATAAATGCTTCTAGTAATAAAACAAACGCGATATAGGTCATTGAAGAAAAATCCCTTCATTTATACATTTTTCCCTTCTTGAAATTATTTCACATATTTCTTTTTTCACTAGCGAATTTCCGACTACTTTAAAATTTTAAAAATATCGATTTTTTCATTTGCAAGAAATTTTTACTTTAAAGCGTGATAACATTTTTGAATACTCCAATTTTTTTCCTAATAAATAATATGCCTTTGTTAATTTCTAAAAAAAATGTTTATGAAAAAGTTTACATTATTCTTTTATCAATACAGTTATTACATATATCATTATACATATATCATTCTTTAACAGAAAAAATCACTAAATTAAAACAGGTTATGTTTTCTTACGATAAAAGTTAAATAGAATTAATTCTTCAAAATAGCGTTCCAATAAAACATGGTATTAAAATGTTAATTTATTATTGAACCAATCACAAAAAATAACGTATTTTTATTTCTTCACAAACACAATTCTTGTAAAAAAAATTAAATCTGTTATATCAAAAAACTAGATCATTTTATAAAATATAAACTATTGCGCTTAATAAAATATAAATACCGTTTATTTGTAACGTGATCCTCAGAATAAAAAGTTTATTATTTTTTTTAATTCTCTACTAAAATGAATTAATGAGTTATTTTTATTCATCATAGCTAGTCGAGGAGGAGAAAAAAAATATCGAATTTCACTGTTTAGGTTAATGTAATTTCGCTCTTCCACCACATTTACGCGTAATCCATCGCCAATTCCACTTGCAATCGCCTAGTTTATAATCTACGGTATGTTTTGTCGATTCGCGACCGGGACAGTTGTTCCTTCACATCCTAGCCACTATACACCATCAAGAACAGAGCTGATACTTTGAACCCGTATGACATTTATTCTCTCTGATATTTAATAGACCCTTTAATAATTCCTTAAAAATGTAAGACAAAAATTTACATAAATAATGACAATTTTTTTCTTGCACTAAAATTTAACAAATGTACTTAAAATAATTAAAAACAAAATAATGAAGAAATATTATCAATATAAACATCAATTAAATAATATCAGCTTACGAAATGTTCTTCTTATTTTTACAAACAGTATTAATATAACGGCCCTCACCTGCTCCAGGGACTGCTGCATTGGGTTCAGAATGACAAGGCTATGGAGTTGAATATTAGTAGTCGTGAACTCGAAATTGGGTCGGTTGTGCAATGACTGTTATAAAATAAACTAATAAATTTGGCCGGGATAGCCTGGTTGACAGGACGTTGGACTCGTGTTCGTGAGAATGGGAGTTTGAATCCAGCCGGCAGAAGAATACCCATGTATAAAATGGCGACTGGTACATGTTAAATCTGTCGGGGTCACAAAGTCCTCCAAATTCTCATAACAAATAAATACCTCTGGGTACTAATCTAGCAGTTCCCTTGTCTTCTGGATTGGGTTCAAAATGACAAGGCTACGGAGTTGAATATTAGCAGTCGAAATTGGGTCGGCTGTGCTATGACTGTTATAAAATAAACTAATAAAAAGCCTGGTTGATAGGGCGCAAACTCAAAATTGAGTCGGATGTTCACCGGTGGTTATAAAAAAAATAAAACTAATAATCAAATTGTATTTTCTTGTTTTCTTTCTAACTCTTTGCATACTTTCTACGCACATTCAAAATTTCATGTTTCTAAGTCTTATAGATTTTGTAACGTAAAAGACAATTGAGAAAAAAATTCGCAAAAAAATCATTAAAAATTGCAAATAAAATATATTTAACAAATTTTTACTCTGTGCTTAAAATGTGCTTCTTTTGTAACTTTTTCCCCTAATTCAAAAAATATCTGCAATAAAAGAAAGGTTCTACATAATAGTCTCATCACAATTAATATGTTTAACAATAAAGTTAGTAATATTATCAAAATTTTTAATAATATAATGTTAAGTCTCAACAATAAAAAATAGTGACAGTTTACTTAAGGTGTGTAGAAATGGAATTGAACTTATAAGGGCCCCATCATTTTCAGTAGCTTAGGGCCCCACCAAGCTTAAATCCGGCCCTGCTCGAAGGTATTAATTTAGCCGCTGATACTAAAATTCGCTTACAAATTTTAATTATTCCGTTAGGCAGAAATGTTCGGAAAATTTTTTTCTCGCATGACTTCAACATTAGCCATTGTTACAAATAAAACTGCAGACTGTTCTGTTTCAGCTCATACTGCACATTCAATTATTTTTTACTAGCTCAAAGATCACAAAGCTATCTGAAACCCCGTGCTTGCTTTCTTTATGTTTGTGCTTTTAAAACGCGTTTCTATAGAGTAAAACAATTTTAAATCAATGGTAATTGAAATAAATAAAAATAATAAACTGAAAATTAAAATCAATAGATAAAATTTCTTTTTCGTGCAAATCCATAAAAAGTTTGATATTAAAATTATATTTGATTTTGAAATTATATTATACGATTATATTATAAAATTATATTATAATTTTCCTCCGAATTTAAAAATAAATTAATGTCCATAAGTTTTAAAATTAAAAATAATTAAATAAATAACAACAATTTTGCGAAAACATTAAAAAACATAAGAATATTATTCAATAAAATTTTAGGTTACTTTGAATTTTCGATTTCCTAGAAATGTACTTTTAAATAGTTACTTTTTTTGTTTAGTACTTGCACTTTTACTTGTACTTTTTACTCGTTACTTTTTAAAATAAGAACTTTTTACTTTTTACTCGTTACTTTTTTTAAAAATACTTGCACTTTTACTCGTTACTTTTTAAAAGTAACGTTGCCATATATGACATAAGCACAGACATTATTTAAAAGCAAATACTTTTGTGAAAAAATGCAAAGAACTTTTATTGTGTAATATTTTTGGAGCAAAAATTTGAAGGAAAAAAGATGAAATCACATCTTACGTGACTTCTTATAAAGCTAATGAAAACCATATTATTAAATTGAAAACATTTTTCATGGGCAGACACACATGATCTTTTTAAAACCATACTGGCTTAAAGAAAGTGAAATTAAGAAAAAGTATATTTTTAAAATTTAAAAAGAATACTTTTGTTTTGATTTTCGTAAAGCTTTTTTATTTTGGACGAAAATAAATTCTTTTTTTTTTACAAATAATCAAGTGCTAATAGGAATTTAAGCAACATTCTTTACTGAAACCAACTACCCAGTATGAACTTAATAGATTTATTAGAAATCAAGTAATCTTGTACAGCAGGTGAAAAAAAAATTTAATAGAGAAAAACAGATTAGAAGAAAAAACTTTGAATAATAAATAGATTTTAAACGAAATATTGACGATTCTAATTTAGAAAATAGATGCGTTATTTTCCGGTTCGGTTTTCAGTCAGTGTTTTTCAGTATTTTTGCAGTAACTTTAGAAATTTTTTAAGTATTACCTTTAACTTGATGTCAAATTGCTCAGAATAAAACATGGCAAAACATTTTTTATTTCAAAAAAATTGAAAATTTGATTACGAAATACCTTCTTGACCCCTTAATGACAGATGGTACATGAGAGAAGAACTTACAACAAAAAAATATTACTTTTTCTGGACAATGAAATCACATGTGATAATATCGCGTGTTTGCAAATGTCTAATGGAATGAAACAAAATAATATTTTAACAAATGAAAGAAATGACTTGAAACACTGTTACAACCAGGTGGTAATCAGCTTAATAAATGTTTAAGTATGTAAAAATAGGATGTGAGTAAGACTTCCCATGTTTCCCCCACACGACATAAATCTAAATAAACCTATTAACCCTCATTCGGGAATATACAGGCTAATTGAAAGACAGTTGTTTTTGTATACAATAAAAAAATTTAAGGCAGTAGCAAAATTTATTAATTGTTAACCACTTTCTGATGAATTAAACCACAAAATAGTTGTAGTCATAAAATGCATGACTTAAGTTTGCTGTTCGTTTGGTATAACATTTTAAAATCAAATTGATAGCAAATACGAGAAACACTTTCAGAAATAAAACTCACACTTTTGACGATTCAGCAGCCCTTGAGCTATATTAAGTTAATTTTGAGAATTATTTCGTCACGAAATCACGTAGTTTGCGACGAAATGAGAACTCTCAAATTTATGACGAAAATGTTCCTCAACTCGAAACCTCATCCAAGGGCATTGTGGGAGATTGTTAACTAGAAAGATGAAATTAAGATGAAGACTAGGTGATCGAAAATAAAATGATGAAATAAGCCGACCCGTGTGTATGGCTATCAAGGAGTGCCTGGAAGATTCCGTGTTTGAATCCCGCTACGGGCAGTGACGTAATTTATCTCTCTGTTCTGTCTTTCCTGGGTTGTTAAGATGACATTGAACCAGCTATATGGTGACTACGATAAAGATGTTAATAATTAGAAAATATTATTAATTATAATTAGAAAAGTTGGATACAGTAGATACTTCGAGGGGGGTTGAGAAAAAGTAGAATAACGAAATATTTCGTAACTTTAGACGAAATTCATTTCCTCGTAGAAGTTATTGACGATAGTTAGTTATTTCGTCACTTTGACGAAATGTTTGCTGGAAGCATATACCAGGAAACGGATTCGTCAAAAACAGAGAGTGCATATTTTTGAGTGCATATTTTTTACAGTGAACAGTTCCAAATTTTCTATTTTTTTTTTTTCAAAATTTATTATTTGGGTCTTCTCATAGTTTCTCAATAAGGTATTCGCGCTAATATCTTTTTATTTTTTGTTTCCTATTTACTCGCTGTGCAGACACAGCGAGTAACAGAGATGTGTTTTTTTTTTCATTTTAATTCGGTTGATTTGCATTAATAAACATCATTATTATTTCAATCTATATGATTTTTTAAACTATATTTCATACAGTTAATAAAAAAAACTTTAAAACCCTAATAAGTGTTGGTTGGTCACGTGAAACATTTCTAGAGTTGCATTGTGTGGAAAAAAACAGGTATGTTGACAAAAATAAACCGGATTTCTTTTGGATGAAAATTTTAAAAATTGATGTTTTTTATTTCCAAAAGTTTAAACTGGCATTCAAATCAATACATTTTCATTTCTCAGCGAAGGTACCAAATTACTTTCGTAAGAAGCATTATGGTTACTAAACTCATTAACTTTTTTCCAGACTTTTTTACTTATTTCTTTATCTTTGATAGTAGATACTGATATGTATCAATTTGCTTTTGATCATCTTTTATTTATCTTGCTTAAACAACTTGTAAAAATATGATATTTTTAATAATAATAATATCTATTTTTAGTTCATATCTTTTGAAGTAATTTTAATTTCCAAATCAATATGTATATTCTGTAATTCAATATAAATTGGGAAATTAGAAAATAACAACATCTTATAATTTTTTAATAAATTTATTTACTTTAAATTAAAAATCAATTTTATTAAAATTTTTGCAAGATTTTTTGAGTTAAGTTTTTAGAAGAAAAATACACTGAAGATCTTTGCAATTAAATTGAAAGCTAAAATGAAGAATTTGCCTACTTTTTATATTGCAATTGTTAGATAGCATGCATAAATCTTTGAATTTATATTGGAAATAAGCCAGCTTTGTTTGCCTTCAAAATTCCCTAAGTGAAAATTCCCTATTTTCTGTCTTTCAAGATCTGTTAGCTATTTGCATCTCTAAACTTATCTCTCCAGCGAGTACACATTATTTCTAACGGAAGATATGTAGTTTATATGGTTTCAGATACACTTAGGTAATTTAAAATAAAAATCATTTTTAATAAAATGCTAAAATATTAAAAATATTTCTTAAAACTCCATTTATTATTTAACTAAATAAAACCTTGAAATAATGATAGAAATATAAATAATATTTAATCAATATACATTTTTTAAAAACACAACTTTTATCAGACAAGCTTTATTTAGTTAAAAAATACTATTGGAACTAAAATTCGCGTGCATTATTTTTACATAAAGTAAGTAAAGTTAAGTTTATTTCTGCAATTATACATTCATGCGTCCACTGCATGATTATTTCGCTATTTTTTTAGACTCGCATACCACTAGTTAATCCCACAAATTTAATCAAGAAGTTATTTTTCACATTTTACATATTCATTTACCTAAAAATTACTTTTTTTAGAAAGTAATAGTTATATTTTTCCCGCAGTTTATATTTAAGTTTAAAAAAAGGGATAAGTTATATTATAAATTTAATATAATGGAAGTCAAAATAAAATGTTTTAAATTATAAAAAACATAATTAATATGTCACCTGAATGTTTATTTCACTATTGTTTGAGGTTTTCATGCTTTATTTGTTTAATCAAGCAAATATTTTTCGTATTTTAAAGATTTACCTACCTAAAAATTACCTTCATTTGATTTTAAGAGCAATATTCATATTTTTCGCTAAGATTACAATTTTTAAGATAAAAAAAAAGATTTGGAAACCTTAGAGAATACTTTATACTATTTTTTAACTCACCAAAAAAAGGAAGAAAAAGGAAGGAAAAAAACTCAGTTTGAATAATTACGCCAAATGTTACTTTCTCACATCCATTTTTGCCTAAAAACGCTTCGGAGCAGTTGTTTAACACTTTTCATAAATAAGAATATCACCACCATCTCTTGTAACATTTGAAAAATTTCCTTTCATCTTTTTTTCAGCAGGGGCTTAATATTTTCTCCTTACTATGAGCCTCAAACAGCTGCAAAATTTGTCTATTTTTTCCCAAGCTAACAAACAATATTTTTTACCAGCTTTTCAAAGTGATGAAGTAGACGAAAGAAGAAAAAAAAAACTTAGCATCGCAAGTTAAAAATTCTCCTTCTTCATTGTTTCCAAACAGCCTGGTTGTTAAAGAAAAAATTTCCTCAAACAAATATAAGCGGAGAATAGAATCCAAAGAAACGAGCCTTTGGTATGACATTTTTATAACATAAGCAGATAAACTTTAAGTGGTTCGAAGAAGAAACCGTCATTTTTCCGAAACACAAACCTTCGAAAAATCGAAAGTAAAAAAACAGCCTAACTCGCATTTTTTTCACATGACTTTACTTCTTGACCTTTTTCTCAAAAACTGAGAAATTTATCACGTCGATCACAAGCCATTCTCCACTTTTTCAAGAAATATATATATTACAAAACTGAGACAGGAGTAGTTGATTTTTTTTTTCAATTTTCTATTTTTGTTTTTTCTTCTACTTTTTTTTTGTAGTTACCAGAACGTCTCTCAAAAGTTTTTTTTTCTTTAAAATCGTATTTCGTAGATGAAATAAAATATTCTTCTTCGAGTATTTTTCGTAGCCTGTAATTTGCACTGTGTAACGATTGAAGAGAATCTCGGTTGTTGACTATTTGCTTTTGGATCTAAGCACAGTAATGTAGTAATACTTGAGGGGGCTTTCTATTAAAGAGCATTTAAGAAAAAAACATTTCTAGTCTGTTTTGAAATAATATGAAGTACACAGAAGCAATATGAGCATAATTTTTAAACTTAATTACATGATAATATGATTTACCTTACAGCGAAACATGGTTCAATTTTACTCTCTTAAAATATTCGGTTCAACGCTGAGCCATGATGAGGCCTTGGTGCAAGTGCGCTGCAAACTTAATAAGCTGTTTTCTTGAACTATGTATTTTATTTACTTTTTTTATTACTGGAGAAGTAACTTTTTTCTTTTAATTTTCTATTTTTGTGTTTTCTTCTATTCTTTTTTTTTACTTTAGGAGCTACCAAAATGCTTTTGAGAAGTTTATTTTTTTCCTACAAAATCGTATTTCATAGATAAAATAAAATATTCTTCATTCAGCACTTTTCGTACTCTGTAATTTTCACAGTACAACGATTTGATTTTATAACCGTCTTTGAACAGCCAACCAAATTTTCAGTTCACGACTACCCATATTCAACTCCGTATCCTTGTAATTTTGAACCTAATCCAGAAGACAAGGGAACTCCTGGATCAAGTATTGGAAGAAGAGAATCTCGTTGGTCGGCTATTTGTTTTTGGATATGAGAACTGTAATGTAGTAAGTAATACTTGAGGGTGTTTTCTAGTAAAAAATACACAGTAAGAAACCATGTGAGCATATTTCTTAAACTTAATTACTTGATTTAACTTGCAGCGAAATATGGTTCAATTTCACACTTTACTACACTCTTAAAATAGTCGGTTCTACGTTGGACTATAATATTGTTGCTCTGATATAAATGTGTTGCAAACTTAATAGGCTGTTTTATAGAACAATGTTTACGTTCAAGTTAGACCATGTAATCAAATTTAAGAATGGAAATAATATGGTTCAAATTAGTACCATTTCAAAAATGCAGAAATAAAGAAGTCAAATTTTTGAAAATTTGCAATGGGGAATCATAAGGTAAGGATGATGAATTTTTAAAGGAAGGATATATCATTTCGCGATATTATGCATGCCAATTAATACTAAAACGAATATTTTAATTATATTTTAATAATGTATTAGATGCCGATATACATTACTGCATAATTCGATATACATTACTACATATAAAATATAATAATTCGATATGCATTACTACATATAAAATATAATAATTCAAAATATAATAATTCGATATACATTACTACATATAAAATATAATAATTCGATATACATTACTACATATAAAAATTATTCACAAGACAGTTATCACTGAATAACAAATGCAAACTCTTAAAGTCAGAAAGCATATTACTTGCAGTTTTTTCCCCAAAATAAAAATTTAAAAAAAAATCGTCAACACCTGAACATATAAAGATTTAAATGTAAGAGAAGCTTTTAACTTTAAACATTTTAAAAACATCATACATTTTACTCGATTCTGTTGTCAAAATACTTAAATACATTTTCCGAAGCTTTTCTTTGATCACTGAGTGTAATTTTATTTTTATATTATCAAATTTTACTCGAAGAATAAAAGGAAAACATCACTTTCAATCTTTAATTTAATTTTCGACAAGATACGTACTGTTATATGTTTTAAAAATCTTTTAAAATATATATTCAATTTTCCTCTATTTCATTTCTTTAAAGATTATTTTGTAAGTTCCTTTCCGCTTAAGGTGCGTGAAAGATTTAAATGAATAATAACTTTAAATCATTTCTTAGTTATTTATTCGCAATAAAATTAGAAATTATAAAGCATATATCGCATAATATATGCACCCCTTTAACGTATAATTATTTTAAGCTTAACAATAACAAAAAAATAATTAACTAGAAGTATAATAAAACTATGACAAATTCCATTGAAATTGTTAGTTAAAATCACTTAACGGGCTTAGGCTGACAACTTTAATAGTTTATTAAAACAAGATAGAAAATTACATGTTAGTTATCTCTCATATCAAACTTGTTGTATTATATTTATCTTATATAACCACCACGGCTCCCTCCCTCCATATTTCATTTTATAACCGTCGATCCAATTTTCGGATTGATGACTACTAATGTTCAACTCCGTCGCCTTGTAATTTTCAACCCGATCCAGAAGACAAGGGAACTCCTGGATCAAGTATTAGGACAAATTTACCTTCATGGAAAGGTATGGATTTACCTTTATGGACTTTTTGGATGGAACTAACCCGCATTTGCGTTACATGGAGAGGAAGACCACGAGAACATCTCACAGTTAGCCTGACTGCAAGGTGACTCTAACCTCTGATCCGTCTGCCAATGATTATATTTCACGTCAGCACTGTGGTCGGTGCAAGCAGGATGCGGAATTCGTATCGACCAGCCATTGCCGGTACTCGAACCCGGTTCACCTTACTGGAAGGCGAGCACTCAATCCCCTGAGCCATCGCGGCTCATCCCCTCCATATTGGTGATAACGAACACTCAACTCATTCACTTCCACACATTGTAACTCCACACTACTTCGTCACGCTTTGATTCATCATACAAATCACCTGAGTTTCAAACATTTTCAAGGCTCAAATTGAACTTAGCTTTTACGAGTATATTGATAATTTACTTTCAGTAGCCATATATTTGATGAGAAAAAATATGCAGGCAAATGTCCATTTTATAGTCCTGGTAGCGTTGCAGGCATAATTTTATTTTTCGTTCAGTGATCAAAACACTTTCACTGATAGTAATCTAGAACATCTAGAAATGAAATATATTTGATTATATGTTTTTATCAATTTTCTCTTAATTGCCAGTAAAAAAATTAGGACTGTTCCTTAGTAAATATTTATTCATTAGTTCAAAGAAGTTTCAGCCTAGTTCAAAACATGAGGTACTGTTTAACAAAAGCTTTGTTTAAAAAACTTTATTATTTTTTTTGTTTATTTACTCAGATTATTTTAAGTTTTATGAGTTAAAGAAATCTGCAAGTAATTTCAATGTGCTGTTTAATTTGGTGATAATGATTATAATTTATATTTAAAAAATATTGTCGTTAAAAAATGAAAATATGAAAATAAATAAAAAAATAAGTTAAAAAATGTCTTAGCATTTTCAGTGTACAGTTTAGTTTACAACATATGAATTTTAAATGTGAAAAATATAGATTTTTCTTTAAAAAATTTGCTCAAATGTACCCCCTTTTCCCCTAAACAACTCATTTTTTCAATCAAAAATGCAACTACAGTTTTTGGATTCTGGAAGTTTATAATTATTACCATGATACGCAAGGTACTGACTTTGCAAATAACATACAATTCCTTCTTTAAAAGTCATGTAAAAATATATATTTCTAGATTTTGTTAATGATGATTTATCGATGGTAATGACTTCTAATAATGAATACAAGGAGAAAACCAAACTTTATGATATTTCAGGATTTCACATTTATCACTGCGTAATACCAGTGCTACAGAACAAATCTAGCTTTTATCTTTCATTTAAAACATTCCCAAACATTATGAAAAGCTAAAAGGCTACTAATAAATAATCTTTTAATGAAAAATTGCGAATAGAATACACGAGAAAAATGCTTTTTAAAATTTTGTATCAGATATTCAAGAGCCACCAAATATCAAATGAATAAAACCATTCCTCATTATTGAAATTCTATTCCTTAATTTCAAATTTTACTATCCAAGTTTTATTTTACTTTCCAAGATTAATTTCTCAGGAGGAAATATACATGAAAAATATTATTTTTATCAATTTTCTGCATGCATATACTCTTTTGTTCAGACAATACGTTTAGATTATTTTTATGCTAGCTATTCAAATTAAGTTCTTTTAAATTAAAATGAAGTGTTTTATAAATTACGAGTCTTATTAACGACGTTGCATTTGCGAGATAAAAAAAAGCAAGCTTGAAGGGAAGGAAAAAAAACAATCTTTTCAAAAAGATCTTCTTCTATTGAAAATTGTTTATGTATCAGAAATTTCTTGATTCAAATATTTTTGTATTATGGTAATTTACCGAGTGAATTTAATCTAGCTTTCAAACTTATAAAGCAGAAAATTACACATTACAATCAGCTTCTCTTTTGAGGGAGTACCTCGTCAATTTATAAACTAAGAAGAGAAGAACTCGGACTAATGCACCGAGAAATTTCTCGAAAAATAAAAATAAGCAAAGAAACTTGCATTTTCGAAAGCAAGAAAAATGTTCCTTTCTAGCGAAAAATCGGTTCTCTAATTAGGTTCTTTTTTTTATTTCAGTCCTTTTTATCATCAAAAAGAGATCTATGCAAATACAGCCATCGCCTGTGGAGGATGTTCTACGACGAATCGCATTGTGAGCAATTACAATTAATTACGGGGGAAGAAGAATTCAAAACATTTGCCTGGAGCTAAATCAAAAGGCGAACTTTCTTCGCTGAAAACAATAGCAAAACGAAAGAGGTTGCTAAAGTAGATAGAATAAAAAAAATTATTTCAAAATGCACTAATAATCACGACTAGTAGTATTTCTCCGCTAGCCTCTAGCGGTTGGAGCCATTCCGATGAATTGTATAACATCAGCTTCGTGAAAGCTTCGCTACTTTTGAATCTGTGAAGCAGAATTTTATACTAATTCAGTATGAAAAGCTGTCTGATATTATTTTTTTTCTTCAGGTGTAATCGACTATATGCCCCTTTCGTAACTAACCAATAACGTTTTCTAATACTAAAGAGTATAGACTCGAACTCGAATATTAGTTGTTCTACTCCTGGGAAATGCTTTTTTTTCCCTTTAGATAAACGATGGACTTAAAGCATCTATCCTAACAACAAAAATTTAGCTCAATTTAAATGTTCATTTAAAATGTAACAGATACTTATAATAAAAGTATTCTAAATGTAAAATCTGCATTTCCAAACATATATACCATTTTTTATCATAAAAATATATATATATTGCGAAAATGCATAGGATAAAAATATATAGGAAACGCATCAACTAATTCACCATTTTTTATTTCAAGTAGCTGAATACATAAATTACACACATTCACATTTTCATAAATTGCTTTTCATAAATTGCTTTTCATAAATTGCTCTTCATAAACATAAGTAAGGGAGAAAGGTTTACTAGCATGAATATCCCTTCTGGAGTCTTAGCTCTAAACGTGCTTTTATTTTCTCTTTTGTGAATATCTTCATACGTCTAGTTTAAAGAGAAAAAATAAATGCACCATTTGACTTCAAAATCAATCTTTTTTTCCTTTTTAATTGAAATTAATATTTTCCAGTTTTTTTTAAAGTGCTAATTCCTATCATTTCTTTGAAAATCCCTTTTACGACATTTATTATTCCATTATTCTGAAAATTCCTTGTAAAATTCCAGTGAAAAGTATTCGTGTTTATTAATAATAAACCATAAATAAAAGACTTTTCAAGAGTAAAATTTTTCAAATTTGAAATGTGGTAGATTTGAAAACAGTGTGAAATTGCATAATTTTATAATTTAAAATTACATTTAAAATTATAAAAGCTGTAGTTATATGCTGGGTACACATCTATTGTTTAAACTATTAGAATTTAAAAAAAGCAGACCTCATAATGAAAACAAAGTAAATAACGTTAAAAGTTATGAAATGTAGAAATTTCAAGGAAAGGATTTAAAAAATTTTATAATTAAAAATTTTTAGCTCTGATCTTATTTAAAGGTGAGCTTGGTCTTGATACCGAGTTCATTTAGGCACGGCCACTTACTTTTTTCTATCTTCAGACACTATGGCGATGTGGATCTTATGGAAATGTAGATGTGAAGGAAACTAGAAAATTTTCTTGTGCGCTGATTCCAGTTTTCTTCAAGAACTATGACCATAAACTGAAAAAAAAAACTATTTTAAAAAATAATTTGTTGTACAATGAAGACACAAAATCATTGCTTAAAGCAAAATAACTGCTTAAAAGTTTCACACATTATATTTAAATAACTTACATACTCTCTAAATATTATATACTTACATACTCACTTATATTAACTTACATACTTGCCACATCACCAGAGTGCAGTTTAGGAGACATCTCAGCGACGTCAGCAATAATCTTTGGCAGACGGGGTGGAAGAACTCAAGCAACGGTCGCCAAACCTACATCTTCTATCCAAAGGTGGATACTAAGCGCATTATCAGCGACTTCTATCTCAATCTATTTTATACAGGCCATGGAGTGTTTGGTGAATACCAAGCTCGTTTTTTCAAAAAAACATCCAGCTGTAAATACTGCTGTAAATTCCAAACGATCACACATCTGTTAACTGAATGTAATAAATTCCCAACACTCCGTGGCAACGCTTTTAAAAATTAGGGAAATATGAGGTCATGGTGTAAGACAGAAAATCAAAAACAGATTATTAGAAGTATTATCAAACTTTGTATTAAAGACATTACGACTCCAGACGACCTCATGGACCCCCTGGACACCATTTCTTAACCTTTGCTACTTTTAACTGGGAACTCCACCTCCTGTCATTTTGGCCAAGTTGAGTTTTAACTTAACTTTTAGATAATAATTTCAATTGTTTTGACTTTTCTCATCGCCGTTTTTATTAATTTTTTTTGCCCTCTGTGATTCTAAATTTTATCTCATCAATTTTAACTATACCATTTTAGCGTCCTCCGACATCTTGAACTTTTAAATTTTGACAGCTTTTTTAGCTGTCTCACTTTTAATTGTGGTGATTTTGACAGTTTACAGCATCATTTTATGATTTATTGTATTTTAACTGTTTTCATCACTGGGAATTGTCCCTATTGTAAAATCCTTATAACTTACATCTTTGTCATTTGGCAATGTTATATACACTCCTCAAAAGTGAAATTGCAACACCAAGAAATAATGCACGTAGCGTCATGCAAATTTCAGGAGCCATAGTAGTGAGATGGATATGCAAATGATTAAAAAAACAGACTAATAAAATCATTATAAAGAAATTTATTCAATATGTAATGTGGCCTCCTCGGGCAGCTATACAGGCCTCAATCCGGCGAGGCATGCTATCAATGACTCCATTGATGGTTGGTTAACCTTTGCCAAGCCGCATCCACTGCTGTGTGCAGATCATCGACGGTTTGCGCCATTGGTCCTCTGTTCATGCCACGTCCAATGAGATCCCATAGGTGTTCTATGGGATTCAGATCTGGAGAGGCTGCCGGCCAGGGAATGATATCAAATCCAGTCAGGCTGTTAAGAGTTCGCCGTGCGACATGCGGCCTGGCATTGTCTTGCTGGAATACCGTGTTGGGTGCGCCCTGCAACAAGGGCAGAACAACGGGATACACAACTTGTGTGACGTAGCGGCCCGCTGTCAAACTGCCGTGAATGTGTACCAGGGGCGTTCTGCGATCAAACATTATGCCACCTCAAACCATGATGCCCGGTGTAGGACCGTTGTGACGCTCGGCGTAATGGGATGGTTCGTAGCTTTCTCCGGGTCACCGCCATACCCGTCGACGGCCGTCATTTCTCCACAGACAGAAACGAGATTCATCCGTGAACAATACCCGATGCCATTGGATGGTCCAGGTACGATGACGATGACACCACGCCAGGCGTCTAGCCCTGTGTAAAGCGGTCAACGGTACCCCTGTTGCTGGTACCCGTGCACGTAATTGTACTTCATGCAATCTGTTGCGTATGGTTTGGGTGGACACAGATCCACCTGCTCCTGAAGGCAACCGGCTTCGGATGGCACGTGCCGTGGAGAAAGGGTCTCGAATAGTCAACTGGCGAATACGCCGGTCTGTGCGCTCTGACGTGCACCTGTGCGCACCACTTCCTCTTCGGTGTGCACGTAGACCTTCCTGAATCCATCGTGTGACACAACGTTGGATGGTACTCACGTTGTGCCCAACACGAGTTGCTATTGCGCGCAGCGACAAACCAAGTTCATGGAGTTCGATAATACGGTCACGTTCCCCGGTCGTTAACTGATGGTATTGAGCTCGCCGACGTCTCAGAGGCATTTTCTACGCTTTTTCGAAAATCGCACATGCTACGCAAAACCTCAGATGACGTTTATGAGAAGGGAAAGTTGCTGGCCTTTATAGCCCGAATATGCGTATCACGTGATGAGATGCGTGCGCAAATTTAATCATTTGCATATCCATCTCACTACTATCGCTCCTGAAATTTGCATGACGCTACGTGCATTATTTCTTGGTGTTGCAATTTCACTTTTGAGGAGTGTATTTTCATACCTATGTTATTGAGTTCACTTACTTCCGTAATAATTCCTTCTATTGTTCTATACCTTGCACTACAGCTGTAGTCTGTTTGCTGAAATGTTCAAATCTCCCACTATAAAGCAGTGTTCCATCGACCTCGGTCACATAAGAAGGATGCTGCTGGAGACTAAATTTCATTTTTTCTACGTATTTCTATTCCTGTTACATTATTGAAGTTGCAAACTGATAATTTCATGCAAATTTTTTTTCTTAAATAAATGCCATTGATGGAGCTCCGATCGGTGTTTGGGCGGCAGGGCGCACGTGCCATGTGTTCGGGTAGCCGTCTTCTCGGAGGGACTGTCGTGACGACGAGTTGTCTTATCCGAGTGCCCAACTTCTGGGTGGGGTGGAAAATACTAAATTCTTAACTTACAAACTCACTAAATTATGTATTACTTGCGTATTTTACTAACTAACATAGAACGCATCGGAGGATTTTTTTTCTTTCAAATTCCTTCCAAGTGCTGATAATTTTTAACAGCGTTTGGCATGTGAAATTAATGTTATTTAAAAAAATATATAGATTAAAGTTTCAAAAGTAACATATTTCGTACGAAAAAAAATTTTTGTTTTTACTCTTAAAGGATCTCATGTTACTGACAATAATATTATTTCTTCTTTAAAATCCTTTTGAGACTACTCTCCAAAACTTTAAGAAATTCGGTCTTCCAATTTTATAGATCCTTCAGTTTCTTTTATTCCATAAATTTGTAAAATTATTCAAAGGTTTTATATTTTAACCAAATCGCAAAAATGACAAGACTACTTTATTTTTCAAAACCATAACTTTACAACCCATAGAGTCGTATAGCTTTCTGTGTGAAATAAATTTTTAACCGAATTATTTAGATTTTGCAACGAAAGAAAGGATTAAATTAACTATTTTAAGTGAAAAAATTCAGGCCAAATTATTTTTTAAGAGTAGTGGTGTTACATTTATTACCTGTTTTTTTTAAG
Organism: Parasteatoda tepidariorum; assembly: GCF_982258835.1. NCBI lineage: Eukaryota > Metazoa > Arthropoda > Arachnida > Araneae > Theridiidae > Parasteatoda > Parasteatoda tepidariorum. The sequence continues at coordinate 44,631,519 of NC_141765.1, read as the reverse complement.
AACAATAAATAATAAATAATTATAAATAATACATTTAATAATAATAAATTTAATAATAATAAAGCATCAGAGTATCATACCCTATAACTTTTTTGAGAAAAATATTTAATGTCTTCAAATGTCAAGTTTTTTTTTTATTAATAAGTCACCTCTATCACACTGAATAAATTTTTTATCTGATTTTAGGTATCAGTATTCCTTTGATGACGTCACATAATGCAGTAGTTAAAACACCGGCACATCATTAGATTCTCCATCTTTGTTTTTATTAGGAAATGTGTTTACTTATTCAACAAAATCTTTATGAACCCTGTTGACTGGTAATTATGGTTGTATTCATGATTTTTTTTTTCTTGTGAACTAATTTAACCTTAATTTCATCCAGAATTGACTTTACCATAATTTCTCCTCTGCTGATGAACAACTCCTGATGAACTCTGATGTTACTTCTGATGAACAACATGTTTTGATTTTCGTTATCAAATTTCGTTTAATGAATTTCTGCATCCCCTCTTCCCCTCTAAAAAATCATTGAGAATTGAAATAAAATCTGTAGTCCAGTTTAGATAACATTAAAAATCATCAGTTTAAAACAAAATAATGACCTTTGAAAATATTACGCCAAACGCGATTAAACAATACAATAGTTTCATCAGGGGGGAAAAATATTTAACTTATAGAAAACCAGTGCATGCCATTTTGTTTAGTCATACAATTTTTTATTAAAATCTGACAAGTCATTAAGACTAGATTTTTTATTAATCAATATCATTAACATTTCGAGAATGATATTTAGGAACTTCAAGAAATCAACGTGTGTAAAGGGAAAATTTCAAGTTTTCTTCTGCAAAAAAAAAAATTGCTTTTGCAATACTATACAAGAAAAGCTAATTAACAATCACTTTTAAAGACGCAAGATTTTTTAAAAAATCTAGGAATTCGTTTTATATTATTTAAAAAGATATGAAACTAATAATTATCTTTAAAGCAATGAAAAAATAAGTTTTCTGAATTATAGAAAGAGATACGATTTCTTTTGGTTTGGTTTTCTTCCCATTGAACTTCAAGTGATACTAAAGATTTATATGGTTTTTTTCTTTCCGTGATTAATTTTTCCAACTTTTGGATAATGTATCTCAAAAACTAAGGCAGATTGCAGCGTGAAGATTGGTGAAGGCATAATTTTAAAAAAAGATATATTGACGCATTTTCAGAAAATTTAAAATTTTATTTTCGATTTGGTTGCATAAGTATTTTAAAAAATGACAAAAAGCGTATACAATTTTAATTTTAATATTTTTGTTAAATACTAATAAAAAATAACATACCATATTAAAATATTTTAATAAATAAATCTAAAATGTTAAAATAAATACTTAATATAAAAACAAAATCTATTCAATTATGTGAAAGATAAGAAAAGCTTATTTACTTATTTATTATACACACACATTTTAAATTTCAATTATTTTTTAAATGTACGAAGGTTTTTATTAAAAGATACATGAAAATCGAAAGACTCTATGCATTAAGGCAAAAAAATAAAGCTGCATGATCAAAAATGTCAACTGTAATTAAATTAAATGAGAAAAATAATTTGACTAAATGTATTAATTTAATTCATATGGTAAATTAATTCATTTAATTAATTATTATAATTTGTCTAATTGAATGTGGTAGTAAAATTTATACGGAAATAGATTACTCCAAAAATATGACAAGTACCAACCAAGTTTTATTTGACGCATTACTATTAGAAGACTGCTGCGGGCAAAACGCGATAACTATAAGATCTTTTTAAAAAGATATAAAATAGTTAACTAAAAGAGCTACAAATAATTTTATATACACCTTATACTTTCAAATTCTTAATATACTATGATATTTTAAGTAAAAAAAATTTATTTTTTTTTATTCGAAAACAAAAACGTAGCAAGTTCCTCATCCTATCTGGATATAGAGCAAGACAAGGTAGTAAGGATAAAAAATTTTAAAAACATGTAAAAATAATGGAAATGTAATTTTAAGTGTTAACGATGGCAGTCTTAAATTACTTAAATTACAGTCTAAAAGGAAAGCGTGAGATTGTACTGGTAGGCAAGGCGGTACAAGTATTAACACTGTGCAAAAGGTGGTAGTGCATTTTCTTCGAACCATGCTTAAACTAATTGAACATTTTCTTGTGATGTTGCTCACCCATTTAGTCCCAGGCACATGATTAAGCTTAGAGAAGTAAGATTACTTGCGAAATATACTTAATTGACGTTTTAGTAATCTAGAAATAATTAAACACATTTTAAGCTCTTACAAACTTTAGTTGTATTGTTAACCAGTAAGTATATCCCACATTCCTACCTTGATTACAAAAGTACCCGAAATTGCAATACCGAAGAAGTTGCAAAACCAAAACTACTTTACCTACGCTCAAGAAATCCAGGCTAAAATGAATTATTATTGTCTAGTCGTACTCATTTTCACTAGGTGGAAACAGCTCCTTCATAAGAAGAAACATAAAACTTCACTACGTACCACGTTGTGTCCGTGTTTCCCTATCAAGATTTGTCATTGATTTTTGTGAATATTAAAAAGTAATGTGTTAAGTATTGAAAGTAATGCAATCGGAAAAATTTACAGCTTTTTTTCAATTTTAAAAACATATTTTCTACTAATTACCTCGTTTTAATCCATGTTTTTTATTTTTTTTAATTATTATTACTTTTTTACACATGTTATGTTTATATGATAGTTCTCATTTATTTAGCTCTTATTCTTATTTAGTTCTTATTCTTATTTAGTTTTTATTCTTCATATTTAGTTCTTATTCCTATCTACATATTTTTGTTGTTTTAAACAATTATGCAATATTGACGAAGCAAATCATAATGTTTATTCCACAGTTATGAATTTTATATTGGCGTTCAAGATGAGCTACAGGTGGCTCAGAGCAAAGCTCTCTACCTATGGCAACGCTTCACATGCTTCCACCATAAGCGTATGGATAGTCGTAGGAGAATGAAGTATGTTAGTTTCTGTCTGAATTTTCAAACACATAACATTTTAAGTTAGGATTGTTTATGGAACTCAAAACTGCACTAAACATTATTTTTAAATAAAGCGTCTTGAAAATTTTAAAAGATATTTTTGTGAATTAAATGCGAAAAATATTATGACAAAGGAAATTTCGTAAAAATTCCCATGCAATTGAGTAGAGGAGGAGAGGGAAGGGAGGAGGGTCAAGACTTAAGAGGAGATATTAGGATAGAGATAGCCAGTCTATTGTTTGGGCTCTGAAAACTTGTTCAAAGATGAATGGTAAGGGGGTTACCTTTTTGGCGAAACTTTCATAGCTGGCGGTCGCATCGTGCAGGACTATTTTTTAAAGTACCTGAAGTTTTTTTTTTTTTTTTTTTGAATGCTTTCCTAATTTTTTTCGTGATTGTAAAAGATAAGTTTTCTAATCAAAATACATTATAATATGCATGCAACATTTAATTATTTACTTTTAATTGCTTAATCAAAAAAAGATTATAACATTAGTTAAATATGATTTTACCAAACAATGAGGCTGCGGTCAGTGTGCGGGTGGGTGACCACTTGGATCAGTCTGCGTAGGGACCGAGGGTGCGCGGTATTGGTCCTCGTTAAACTGTGCTACCGTAAAGTGCTCGACTTCGCGCGCAGATCGTCGGGCTATCGAAGCGGGGGTGCCATCCCCTCCGCGGAGGATCAAAATTGCGATGGCATGTCTTCGGATCATCCTTCGAGATGCTTCCCAGATCGTCGCCAATAGCCCATTGTGCAGCTCTAGTGCGACGTAAATTAACAACAACAACCAAACAATAAAATAAAAATAATGATCTTTTGCATCGAAGATACATTTGAAATTTCGTAAAATATTAAGGGAAAATTTCAAATGATAATATGTATTAATTATTTTTATCAAAACTTCATAAGAGACAAAAAAAAAACACTTACTTCCATAGAATTTAAGGAACAACAGGGAAATAATTAGATATCTACATTTTGTTTCAAATTATTAAAACAAACATCATCATTCTGTTTGTTTTATATCACATTATGGCTTGAACTAAAAAATATTTTTTCTTAGTCTATCTTTTTTTCTATATACTGAAATGAGAATATATAAAAATCACAAATGGGAAGTACATTGAACTTTTAAAAAACATCATCATTCCCGTTTTTTATAACATTCTGGCGTATGTAATTTGTAAAGTTAGGAAAGACATTGAATTTTTAAAAATATATCATGTCTATTTCATATTACATTCTAGCATGAATTATAAAATATATTTCTTCAGTATCCTTTTTTATTCTACCAACTTTAGTAAGACTTATTTTTAAATAGTAATTTGTTAAGATAGGAAGTACACTTGATTTTAAAAAATACATCAACATATCCTTTTTTATTACATTCTGGCATGAGTTATAAAATATGTATTCTCAAACTCATTTTTCATTTATAAATTGGTTTAAGGAAATATTAATAAAATAAAACTTAAAAAATATTGTAAAGATACAACTGTACGGAATTTTTAAAATTACATAAGGTGATTCCATTTTAAAGGGATAGTTAGGAATTATAATTTTACAGTTTTTTTAAAAGTATTAATAAAATTATTTTTATGAATTCAAATTTGATGCCAAGTTATTTCAAAAATAGTTACTTAATATTTTCCTGAATAATAAATGTACACTAATAAATGTAAGTGTAACATTTCCTAAATAAGTAAGAATATCCAATAATTCAAACCATTTTTCCTATATTAAAATTTTTCCTATATAATAAAACAATTTTCTAATTGATAAAAAAAGTATTTTTCGACTTATATTTAATAACGGAATTTATTAAAAGATAATTTTATTTTCGATCCATAAATTTATTTATGATATAAAATGTACATCTATGTATTTATAAGTTTGTACAACTAAGATGTATAATTTAATTCGCTTGAAGTTATTAAAAAAATTATTTTAATGCATCAATAAAAGTCACAGAGTGAAAATAAAAAGCGATTTATTTGCAAAATATTGGTGTAAGAAAATGCGCTAAATCCGATGCACGTGCTTCATCAAAAAAGCAGTAAAAATATCAAAATATTTATATCTATAAGAAATTTAAATGCAATAAAAATACCTACATATGATAACTACATTATAGTATGTTAATTTCAACAAAAATATAAAAAATAATAGGTATTTTGCTTGTTAAAAACCAATTAAATTAATTCCTTAACCTGAGGCGCTAACATACCAATTACAAATCAAATAAATGCTTAAAAGTGAATATAAAAGAAAAAAAATCTTATTTGTAAAATGTAAAAGGTCCTCCTTTTATAAAAAAAATTTTCAAATCCGTATGCACAACAGTAAACGACCATTTTTAATAGAATTTTATCATTCAAAACAAAGCTCAGCAGTCCACCTCCATAGTAAAAGACTGGGGGTAGGATTTACTGGAAGGAAAATCGTCCTGGAATCACGTGACAATGTTCTTTGCAACAAGGGAAAGAGGACTGGTTCCATGTAAATCACTCCTCTAAGGTCAAGACATGGAACCGATCTTCTACCCAGATAACACTTTCGAGTTTTGCGATCACGACTATTAATGAAGTACTTTTGAATCATGTACCTTTTATTCAATATTAAGAGGTAAATATAACATCCTAAATTATAAAGCAGAGATTTGAAATCAATTATTATTATATAAAATAAAATGTTCGAACTTGCGGTAGCGAATAATTCTACTTTAAATAATTTTTTTAAGCTAACTAGCATGTATTTATTAACAACGGATCCTCAAGCTGATAGTAATTATCAGAAACTAGATGAAAAACACATTTAAATGGTAAAAAAAATATTGTAAAATATAATGAAATAGTACCTGTTAAAACTTTTTTACCTGACTAGCTGAATTCTTAAATCGCCGTAAGATGGCGCATTGTAGCTATAGAACACCGATTACGATAAACTAAGGTTTACTCTTGACGTCATTGTATATGTCACACAGTTGTTCCGTCAAATAATTATCCGCTCTTTGTTTGCACATGCAATCACTTTAACCGTCGCGAGTTTTAAAAGGTAAATAGTAAACAAAAGTTTGTTAGTTTTGATATTACTAATTAAAAGTTTAAAATTTCTGTATATGAGCTTATAATATGACAGGTATGTTTTTACATTTAGAGCGTAGTGTAATCTCTTGAAGTTATATGTCATAAATCTATTATATTTATTTCGTGTCAAATAATACTTAATATCTGTGTGTTTCGCCGTGAATAAACTTTGTCATCATTTGCATTGTTCGAGAAATTAATTCTAAGATATTACCTATTGTTTAATTTAACGCTTCTATATTTGTATGTGGAGTTCCTTAAAAAGAAATCTTTCGTTAAATTGGATTATTCAAAGCATGAAGTATTTTAATAAAAGAAATATGTAATTAGAACAAGCTTGTTTCATCTTTACTATTCCATTGAATGAAATATTCCTTAATAGTTTCTCTAATGTAATGTGGATATTTTTTATATGTTGCAAACAAAAGTATTTCCTATAATATAAATTTTGATAGTATCCCACGTTTCGTCATTAATTAACAAGGTTTATTACTATTATAATTTATTATAAAAAAAATTTCCTCTTTTGATGGCATAAACTTAAGAGTGGATATCGGTGCCTGTTCACATTACTATAATCGCAAAATAGATTTTAAACTACTGTGACTTCAAGTAATAGACTTCATGTTGATCCCCTTCTGTTATTTGCTTCTTTTTTTTTCCCCTTTTTGGATTTTTGCGGACTACTGCCCAGAAGTCCCCAAGACTTTAAATAGGTTTGTTCCAGTGAAAATCATAAGCCTTTTGACAATATAATGCCCTTTTCAGTTACTTATGCTATATTTATTTCAAGGTCTAGAATGAATTCTGTATGGTCATATATGATCTGAGTTTGTACAATAGAAAGGCAAAAAAAAAAACAAAAAAAATTACAAGATAATTTAGAGACAGGCGTAATTTAGAGAGATTGTGACAAATTAAGTTTACTCTGTTTGGACGAGTTCTTATAAAGTATATGATTTGTACTTGTATTATGTAGTAATACATGCAAACATTGCTACTGGTTTTACAAAAATAATAAATTTCCTGTTATAGAGGTAGACGATAGGAATATAAACATCGCTGATATGCAACTTATATTTACATCTACTCAAGTACTTTCATTGCAATTAATAAAAAATAATTGACATAGAAATCTGATATTAAAAAAATGTACCATGGGAACTCAAAAGTATTGTGAATTCATTTAGTGTTTATTATATGATTTTTCAAATTATTGAATAACGCTTAGTATGGCTATATGCATTTCTTCATTATTTATTTTCAAGTTCGATTTGCTCATCCGTAAAGGCTGAAAACTCAGCTATGGAAATAAAAACCCTCAGAACTTCTTGACTAGGAACAGAATACACAGGTCTTAAATAAATCCAAATCTCTATGAATTCTTCATTGAAATTTTTTTTTAAAATTGCAACAGAACTCTAAAAATATCAGTATAAAGCTTGAAATCATGGATACCTCACATCACATCTTCTCTCTCTCCATGCAAAGTAACCATAGCACACACTTTGCAAACTCCTGTATTCTTCATTCAAGTTTGAAAAGAGCAGAAAAAATGAAAATCACTTTATAAAATTAAATTGATTAGTTTATCTTTTTATTGGTATTGTTACTGTTTATTGGTATTGTTTTATTGGTTTTTATTGGTATAGTTACATTGAGTTGAATAGGAAAGAAAAATCTTTCTATAGTTTAAACATAAATGGAATTTTGTTTGAATAGCTGTTTTGCAAAAGGGAAAATTACGATTATCTACCTAAGTTCTACCATTTGGAGTGGTAGAACTTATGAAGCTAAAGAATGTAATGGTACTGTGCTTGTGTGGTATTATTTGTTATGGATTTGAAAGTAGAAATTTATTCTATTATTATGGTGAATTATTTAAAATTATGGTAAGATAAAAATTTGATTTTTGCAGCATTACAAAGTTCTTAAAGTTACTCAATGAAAAAAAAATTAAACGAATTGTTCCTAAGAGTTTTACATAATTATTGAATTAAATAGTTAATTTTAATGACTAAATTTAAGGTTGGGTGATCTTAATGAATTTTGGCTGTGCAACAAGCTTTATATTGATTCAATTGCACAGAAACAAAAGCCTTTTTCTTGCTACATGTTTCGATTGTTCAATTGAATTTAACATTTCTGTACCTATTCAACCAATGGTTAAAATGTTGGAAACGTTTGTTTAATTTGTTTTTGACTCATTTATAGAACTATCCAAGTGTATGAAAAATACCAAATGTATTATTCTTTTAAAGCATTTATTTCCAAATTATGTATTTTTGAAAATTCAAAACTTTTTCACAGTTTTTAAACAACTCTAACTTCGGAACTAATTGTCCTAATTAAGGATCTAATTCAATTTTATGTCATTTTATTCAGTTTTTAATAGCATTTTGGAAAATATATAGGCCAGAATATAGCCAAATTATTGTAAAATAAAAATTTTAAGTTTTTCTGAAAAATAGATCTTATTTAACCTTTTTTTAGCAATGTGTGTGCCAAATTTTAAGGTGGTATTCGTTTTGGATCATAAAGAAAAACAATTTTCTTGGTTAACAATGATGTATCTTGCAATAAAAACACATGCACTATCTTAGGATCAAAATGAGTAAAAAAAGAAGTGTTTGTTATTATACTTGCTCATGTTACTGCTTGACTTATGTCAATGTTTAACTATAAAAAAGATTCTTTATGATCCCAGAAGAATGCAATTTTTCTTACATAATTTATCATTTATTTATTTATCATTAACATATCATGTAGATACCTTTAATCTATTATATTCTTTTGATAATTATTTTTATACTGTTTTATTTGCTATTTATTTTAAGAAATTTCCAATTTTCTCATTTTGATTATATAGACTTCTATAAAATGGAAAAATCTTTTGCTGGTATCAATTTTAATTCTTCAGAAGGACAGATAAAAGATAGGCCTTTAGATGCTAGTGAAGTTCTTGCGGCAGCTCTAGAACAAATGGATGATATCATTGCTGGTAAAAACATGAAATATTTTTATTGTTTTAATGTATGCTGTATGTTATTCTAAAAAATGCATTAATGTTATGCTAATGAAGTAATATTTATTGATTTATTTTTTACTTCTCATACTTTTAGCAATTTTATTAACATAGTTCATGCATGATTTGCTAAGTACAAGTCTTAAAAATTTTTGACTTTTTTCCCTGAGGAACTGAAAAACTTTCATAATGCGGTAATTGAAATTTTTTTATGCTTGAAAAAGTTCTAAAAAATCCCCTTGTGGAAAAGGTACAGTCTAGTGGGGAAAAAAAAAACAGAAAAATATCTTTTACTGTATTAGGAAACATAACTATTTGATCAAGAACTATTTTTCAGAGATTCAGTTTGAAAGTTAATAAGAGGCAAAAGCGTGTTAAAGTTCTTTAACATACCCTTACTTGTGATTAACAAAATTGAGTCCCTGAAATGCTATTCAATGAAATAAGGCTAAATGAATGGAATTGAAATATTCTCATGAAAGTAGAATCTTGCTTTTGAACATAGCCTCTTTGATTATTCCAAGCTGAACTTATAAGTAGCTTTTGTTTTTTATATATTTATCTAGCTAGCTTTATTATAGGTATTTCAACTAAAACTTGTTGAAAATTGTAGCCACCTCTAATAAAGCATAATTTATCACCAGTTGATAGAGAAAATAACATATTTCAAGTGCATATATTTAGAACAGTATTGCTTACATATACTTCTTATGTCAAATTGTAATGAAAGTTTTCTGCCAACAAAGAATCTTAATAAAGTTAGGGGAAAAAACAAGAACATAGTACTTATACCTTACTATTAAGTAGTAATCATCACCCTAACCTATGATTTTCTGCCATCATTTTGGTAGTTTTTCAGAGCCTTCAGTCCAAACTTGGTGGCTGTGAATTCAAAAATAAATCAACCTCATTTAGGTCATCCAGTATTGAATCGAAGATTCCACCAGTAACATGTAACTGCAGGTGAGGGAAAGACAGAGATCCTAAGGAATGATGTCAGGTTTATATAGTAGGTGTGGAAAAAGATCCCATTCAGAATCCAGCTGATGAATGTAGACACATAGTCTTGCATTATCTTGATTTAATAGTACTTCTTGCTCATGAAAGCAGATTGGCATCTTGCTGTGCGCACTAATTTCGATGGTTTTATTTTTATCCAGATAATCGTTAAGGATAATGCCTTAGCAATCCCACCATATACAAAGCATTATCTTATTTTTTTTAGTCAAATTGAACTTTGCAGCTATGTCGATGTATAGAAACGGATCCTTTCCGTTTGCGTTGAAGTAAAACCCCTTTCTTTCACAAGTGACAATCTGATCCAGAGCATTGCCAAAGGTGAGCGGATCAGTGCAGGCCTAAACAAATCTATCCTTATCTGCTTAAATCAGCTCATGCAGCTTCCAGCTATTGAACTTGTACATCAAGTTTATGTGATGCATGGCGCTACTAATGAATACGGACGCTACTAATGGATAAGGAAGGTATCTTACTCCTTAGCTAACCCTCCTAAGGTTAAATACCAATTTTCTTCCATAAGTTCTTGCAGGCAGGCCTTAGTATCGTGTTATTAAAAATCATAGTCCTTGTTATTAAACATATGGTACTAAGCCTTCACAGTGTCATATGATACAACACTAGAACCTACACCTGTACACATGATTCAGTGACATTCTCTAGCTGACTCTTTGCTATATAACCAGAAGTAAACAAGGAATCTAATGTGGTAGCATGACAGTTCAATTTTCAGACTTTGTTCTTAATGTTAACTATATTTTTTTACAGATTTCACAACACTGTGTTCTAAACCAAGTTTCTTTCTTTCAAATGCCAAAATCATTGGTCAAAATATGAGCAAGCATGTCAATGCAAAAATTTATAAAAACAGAACAGAAAGGGGTTACATCTGTAAAGTTTACCAAAGTTATGTTATTTTTAAGAGCAAAGATAGTAGAATTTTATTTGTAACACTGATTAAACCAAAATCTTCCTAAAAATGTGTACACTGGTCATATACTATTCACACTTAGTAATTATCACCTTTAATAATTATTAAGTTTTGATCAATACCTTTAAAGTTTTAAATTTTGTCTGTCTGTGAGTTAATTCATTCTTAATGTTTATTTTATTTTCAGCTACCCAAGAACAAGATACTGAGTTTATTCGAAATAACAATTCCCAACATATATCTTCTGATACCAATAATGATATGGTTAATTCACAATCTGGCTTTAAAACAAGAGCACCTGATTGTAATGTTCAAAGTGATTCCATTGCCTTAGTTAATAGAATTCTGACTCAACTACAGGACTGTATCAATACAAATATTGATGCAAATGATAACATTCCAAATGATAAGCTTAACATTCCAAGTGCCAAATTTGTCCTAAACTGGCTTCAAACGCAATGCAAAGAAAGTCCTTCTGATGTTCAGGTTTGTTTCTTTACATTTTATTAATTTGATTTTTAGCTTTTCTGATTGTTCATTGTCTTTATGATGTTATATTTGAAAGTCTTATAAAAAATTATTTTCTATAGTAATGTGTCGAATGTGAAAACTAATTTAATTTAGATTGGAATGACAAATACTTCGACTATTGAAAAAAAAAAAATACAAATTAAATTTAAAATTAATAGTTCTTACTTTTACATTAATTGCAGTTTTGCAAAAATAAAAAATTATGCGTAGCCTAACTATTTAATAATAATAAAGTTCATGTGCTCACATCCTTGCTAATGATAATTTCTTTAAATGTTTATAAATATATATTCAAAAACATAGTTGCAATATTAAAATAAAATGTGCTTTTGGAAATTATGTTTATAAATTAATAGTTAGTAGTATTTTTGAGAATTTCTATTTCTTAGTGACCACTTTTTATAGCTGTATATAAAAATCAGCATTTAATTTCCCTTAGTTCTTATTATGAATTTTTAAGAATCAGATAACATTCTAAGATTTTTTCTTAATGCTATTTCTTAAAATGCTAGAATTTATCGCATTCCAAGTATCTGTCATTTTGGCTATAAAAGTTTATCAATAAAGCATTATAGTTAAAATAAATTTTTAAAGCTGTAAATAATGAAATTTTTTAATTATTATTAGCTTTGTTCTTTTTTTTTTCTTTTTTTTTACATTTTGGAATCTATTTCTTTCAATTTTATAATATGCCTGTTGGTTTCTTTTTTTTTGTGATACTTTTATATATATATATATTTTTTTTTACTTACCCTTTTCTTTTAAAAAAAAATTGGCAACTAAGAGCAGTTACTCATTGACCTTTGAGTGCTCTTTCTAGTTGTTGCACTGTTGACAAGTTTCAGACAAAACTATTTCTATTTTGTGATAGTTTATATGTGTGGAAATAATGATTTATTATGTGACTGTAAACCAAGCAAATCGAGAACCTTAACAACTTTTATTTCTGAAGTTCTGAGGGACAGACTATTTGTGATAATAACCATTGAACAGATATGATTGCACCTAATTTTCATACCTAAATTTTCATGCTGTTGCTTTGATGTTAAGTATTACCTCATGAAACATGGGGAAATTGGGTTTACTGTGCCCATCTCTTGCTAACTACCACAGAGTGTAAAAACAAGTATGAAATCCTGATCATAGTAGAATGGAGGATGCTACTTGTTATTCAACCAGCTATAATAAAGTGAAAACGCTTTAAACAGAACAAAACATTCAATTTGGGAAAAGAAAAAAAAAACTTTAAAGTATTGCCTGCAAAAATTTTAAATAATTTTGATGATGGTGACTTGAAAGTTTGTTTATCTGAGAAACAAAGAAAAAAAAATCCATTTCTGAGAAAGTGGATATATCTAGCATTTCTCAGGCTGACGTTTTCAGAACTCAATCTCCTAGGGAATGATAGGGCCCTATTAAAGAAATCTTGACATTTGTTCTTTTATGTATTTTTTTTTCTTTTTTTTTACCATTTTAGATAACAATTATCTGCTAAAATTTTATTTCAAGAATGTAATGATATGACAAATATATAGTGTAAATACAATTAATAATTATGATTATTTTTCAACTGTTCTTGGTTACTTTTTACTCATTATACCACTTGTCCCTTGCAAATCGGAAATTCATAAGAAGTCAACTTTCGAGAGAGAAAACATATGATGGACAAAGTTATTTCAGTTGTCTGGGATACTTTGCCGAGCGGCTTTTTTGAATTTTACTAAAAGAGAAAGCAATAAAAATGTATTGGTACACCATATATCAATTCTTAAATAAACCTTTGTATAGTCTCAAAATTAATGTCCTCTCCAAGTAATAGAGCAGTAAATAGATTTTTCATTTAAAATTGGGTTAGGTAACCTCAATTGATAGTATCCTTTTTAATTTCCCTTTTTCATAGACACTCTTAATGGACTACATTTTTGTTTCTCAAATTTATTCTTTCCACGTTCAATTTGACATTTATCTACGAATGATACCTTGCCTAAGAACTTGCATGGTTCCTTCACCATGGCACATTTTGAACATTAACAACTCAAAATCTACTGTTAATGAGATTTTTCTCATGAAAAAGCATTCAGCATGCATTATTTCCACTACATTTGTAAACTACTAAGATCTAGGATTCCAAATTTTTGGATCCTTTTTTAATAAAAGTGATACATATTTATTTAAAATGATACATATCTCCCATTTTAAGATATTGTACATAAAAATTACATATTTTAAGATAAATAAGAATTTGATTAAATAATAATTCAACAAAGAATTAAAAACAAAATCTTCATTAATTCTTCTTAAAAGATGAAAATCAGGTGTTCTTTTCAAAAAAATATACCATACGTTATATTCTTTTTGATGTGTACTAATTCATTATGCTGATAAGATCATTTAATATACTGTTTTACTAAAAGGTAAGATAAAACAAGTATCACTGAAAAATGAACGAATATTGTTATTAAAACTTAAAAAATTACTAAGTTTTATGTTAAATAAAATAAATTTGCACTTCAAATTATACTTCAAAAATTAAAACAAAACTTAGAAAAAGGTGGAAAGAAAATGCCCTAAATGAAGAAAAAAGTAAAAAATGATCTGTGTCATGAAGCAGATCATAAATTCTTAATCTCTTTATCCATCTATTAATAAGCACATTTGTAAACGAGGTGCAAAGCCTTTTTGAAAGGTGCTTTCTTTATTGGGTATTTGTAAAAAGTGCTCAATTTTCTCTTTTTCAATATGAAGTTTCGTTATCAAGATGATTGTTGCCATGAATTGTGCAAAAAGTGTGATTTTGACTATGTTCTATTCAACATTTTCACTATTTGTTCAACCACAATCCATTTCCGGCATACAAAAGTGTCAATTATTTATCCTGTTAGTTGAATTACTCAAGAGTCCGTATGCGGGTACACTGAGCTAGATTCGTCAGGAAGGATTCTTATACTCCTATGTGCAATTCTGCTCCATTTTGTGTGAGATTCTCGATTTCAGGCTTCATCTCTCGAATTTTTGTTAATTATGGCAATCAATTAAACATTACCGCAACTTTTTTCCTCAATAGCAAAGAAAAATTTATTTGTCTTGTTAATTTTTTCGTTGAAGCACCATCAATGTGTCAGTGACAAGTCAATGACATTCTTTACTGTTTTATTTCTGGATCAGTACAGTACCACAATCCTTGAACTTGACTTGGGGATCATTCGCTAATGGCGATAAATGATAAATATTTTCATGTAGGTCCATAACACTTAGTAATCACAGAGCTACATTAACTCAGCAACAAAACTGAAAAAAGCTGTAAGAAATGGTTGCATCTCTCCTGAACTACTGAAAACAGGCATTTCAACCAGTTCCATATGCTTACAAAAGCTTTTACTTTGGTTGTTGTTTGTAATCACTACAAAACTTCGTAAATCTAGCCTAAATATATTTATAAAAGACTAGTTTTTTTGTCTTATGTTTTTTTTTTTTTATGTAACTTTAAAAATATTCAGTAAAAAAAATATGAGAAATTTGAAATAAATTACAAAATTATTGTTTTAAAATGTGAAAAAATTTTTTTAAAAGTTTAGATAATGGCGACAAATGGTATTTAGAGTAGTTCTTTTATGCTGCGTGTACTCAGGAAAAAATTAAATTATTTTTTCACCATTTTGTAGTGAATCATATTTAGAAACTAATGGAAAAAATCTTATTTAAATTTCTTAAAAACATAAAAAGTTTCAAGCAATTTTCTTATTGCTGATTGCCTGAAACTTTTTACGTTTTTACGATATTTGAATCAAAATTTTCCCATTGGTTGCCAAATATGATTCACTATAAAATTATAAAAATATTATTTTTAATTTTTCTTGTACATGCACAATACAAAATAACTACTTTAAATGCTCATATCTTTCTCATTTTTTTACAAACTATTTTCAAATTTTAAAACAATTTTGTAATTAATTTTAAATTGTTCAAAAAAGTTTCATTAATTTTTTATAAAAATCTATAAATATTTAAACTAGTTTTACGAAATTTTATGCAGTTATTGCAAATAACAGCTAAAGTAATCTATACAAATTGCAGCTTATGTCTTGATTTTCTGGCATGAAGTGTCTAAAAATATGTGCAATTATTGTCTGTATAAAAAAAAACTTTCGCAGTTTATAGCCTATCCCTTTAACCCCAAAATTCTTTAAAATCTTATTGCAAAGTTTAAAAAGTGCATGAACTAAACGCTTCTAAAATTACAAAATATTTGCTAAGCATTTCTTGGGAAAGTCAAATAAATATTAAAAACTGAAAGTGTCTTTTCCATTATTGTAGGGTAGTATGTGTATATATATATAAAGTTCAAAGTATAGAGAAAACATGGATAAAATTACAGAATAATGAAACGAGAAGAAGAAAATTATTAAAATAAAATAACAAAAAAAAATTTGAAATAAAATTTTAATTTGAACTTATTTTATGAGTTCAATATATTTGTAGCTTATACACAGTCTTATTAATTTTCATCAGCTTTCTCTTTATCCTTTTCATATTTATTGTTATTGTGCTATATATATATACACACATCTACAGTGGAACCCCGGTTTTATATAATCTGTTTTGTACATTATCCTGCTGCCTATGTCATTTTCTGCTGCTCTCTGAAAATTCCCTGTACTGATTATGCTAAATTATCCCGAATTTTACAACACCCTTCTTAAGAAAATTCTGCTTTTTGCATTTTTTTTCTTTTAAGAGGTGAAAATAATTTTTTGTCTACAAAGATCACACAAACAGAATCGTAACTATTTTGTGTCTGTATTATAATTCTTTTGCTTATTTGGCACATTATATGGTGTAACCAGAATCGGAATATAGGATTTTCAAAGCTATGTGGAAATTAAAAGTAATAACTGCAAAAGAAAAAAAAATAGAGCGAAACTTTCTGTAGAAGAGAAAACAAACTTTTTTACTTCATTATTCTTTATTTTATTTTTCATAAATGAGAATAGAAAAATCACAAGCATTTTTTTCCCACTCAGATGCACAAGAATGGCATCTTTTGGATATAGTATCTAAGAAAGGATAAAATTTTTCGAAAATTTCTTCAAGGAAAGAATAATAAATTTTTTTACTTCTCAAAGGAAAAATTTTTCTGCAAGAACTCCATAACGTTCTGTTACAATGTTGCCACGATTCTGCCATGGGGCTATTCATTTTTCTGTAGCTACATCTAGAATCATGTATTTATATCAAACGTTTTTTATATTCTTTTTGTATAGAAAAAAATATTTTTTAAAGTTTAATAAATAATAGTTATTGTAGATTATTTAATTATTTCTATATCTTTAAAAATATTCGAGAAACAATTTACGATGTTGAACTTCGTTATTATGGTGCCCTTCCCATAAACTGACAATTTTTTCAGTCCCAAGAATGTCTGCTTAACTGAGATTTCACTGTACTTTTTATTTATTTTTAAGGACTGTGACCAAGAGATACATTTTATTTGTTGATAGATAACAATTTTTATTAATTTATCTGGGCATGTTATATAAAAATTGAATATAATATATATTTAATGATTTTTTTTTTTTTTTAAATTTATAAATATTAGTACTCATTTGGAAAATGTCACTTTTTTCTAATTTTAGATATTATTTTTTAATTGTTTGTTATGAAAACTTGGGGAAAAAATTTGTTAGATGAATTTTTAACTATTACTTTCTATAAACTTTATAGATGAGACAATAATGAAAAACTAAGTAAAAATCTTAGACATGCTTTCTCTCTCTTTTTGAATAAAATATATTATTATAATTTTTGTTTTTATCAATTAGCAATTTACTTAAAAGCATTGAAATAAGAAAAAGACTTTGATGTATTCTTCACTTACTTTTTTAAACTGTTGAGATATAATTTTGTATTTAATGGTTTATGCATAGATTCCCTTTTCTTTTACATGCGTTCATAAAATAGAAACAACATCTTTTTGTTTTTTAAATGCAACTTGTCATAAGGTTGCCTAATTTTTATTATTGTCTTTACGTTCCTTTAAGTATATTTTAAATGCAATTATTTTCAATAATTTTAATTTTCTGAGATCAACAAAACTTTTCCTTATCAGAAGTTAAGTTTTCAACTTTAAAATCATATTTATTGTCAAATATTTTATTTAATGTGTATTAAATACCAATATTCAAAGCTTCTATTACATTTAAGAGAAAAGACCATTGTATATTTCTTTATTAGTACTTAATTTTGACTTTTTATTATCTATTTTTAACACTTAAGCCACCTATACACTTGACAACTATACTTTAACACTTAAGCCATCTATGTATCAAAATACCACCTATGAGAATAGTATTTTCTCGATTTTGATCCTTCTTAAACCATTTAAGAGAAGCTAATTCCAGCTGAAGAAAAAGCACTTGTTGTCTTTCCTTTTTTCTTTCTTTTCATAGATTTATATAATTCGAAAATAATATAAATTTGGTTCAATTTTAAGAATGAATGTTCTTTTCATATTTTCAAATGAGTATTCATTGTATTGTTTAGCTGTCATGAGATAAGCTTCTAGCAGGGTTACTTTCAGTGATATCAGGGGCTAATCACATGATTATGAGACGTTATTTAATCTGTAATTCTTCATGGTTAGGTTTCTATCCACATCATCTGTAGGATTTTTTTTCTTCCAAGCTAAGAGTTTTAAACTTTTCCTAAGACAGCTTAAGTCATAATACCTCTTCTGAATGTGTTGGATTTAAAATGACTGAAATAAATTTGTATGCATGCGTCTACATTAAATCAATTCATTTTTTAAATTCTAATGCAATGTTGAGTGGTATTCATTCTACAGGCAAAAGAAAAGACTCATTCATTGCCTGCAAGTGCTGTGTCTTTTTTTCCACACATTATAAACTGCAAAAGAAGAGGCAAGACATTTTTACCTTATCTGTTATGGTTAATATGTATTTGCATTTTCTTTAAAGAAATCAGTTTAAAGGAGGGAGGATCAGTTAAAGTTTAAAGGATCAGTGGAAGGTTTTGTAAATAAAGTAATTAACACGAAATTAAAGACAAAAGGGACGGAAACTAATAAAAAAAAAATCAGATTTGGTTTCTTTGAGTTTACTGTGTTTATTTTTTATTAGATTGCCTTTGAATTTTTTACTATAGTATTGCAGAGAAAGAATTACTAAAGCAAAATTTTGATGAAAATCATCTCTGCATTAAGATTACTATATACTCCTTAAAAGTTATCTTCTAAGATTCAAATGTGCAGTAATAATTTGTAATTGTTTTTTATTAATGTTGAGGTAGAAGAAGTTAAATGACTACTATTATGCTTAAAAAATATCTGTATGTATATAACAAATTCAATAACTGGCCCAAATTTCTATGCATGTCATATGCTTTGACGTTGTCCTAAGTTTAAGGACTGCTTTACTCTCTTGTCATCAACAACACTATTGCCACTAGAACTGTGCGATGTAAGAAATTTATATCGTGTTGCATCGTCTGTTAGAAATCGCTATTTAGCATATGTTAAAAAATTATCTATCGTAAATCTTTTAATCCATCAAAAATAAATAAAAGTAAAATCTATTACAAAAGAAAATGTTAGTTCTAAAAAAATGTTTCTATAACATCAATAGCATTACTATATTTTTTCAATTAAAATATAATAAAGATGTCATAAAGTAAAAACTAACCCAAGCTTTATTATAATTTTTTTAAATTAAAAATGACTTAAGATTTATTGGTTTAAAAATAATAATAAAACTGTAAAAAAATATATGTTACATTCATGCACTAAATATTAAAAGAAGAAAAAAAAAGAAAGTAAAAAACAAACCATAGAAATGTTCACTCTATTTAAATATTTTTTGAATTATTTGTTGAGAAAACCCATGCTTTTGAAATTCGTTAGACCTTTTATTTACTTATTTAAAATAATAAAATTGTATTAACTAACTGTCAAATTCTCCTGCTTAATAAATGTAAAATTTAATTTAAGGTTTTTATTTATTTATTATTATTTATTTTTTTGAAAATTAAATCAACTTGAGATTTATTTGTTTAAAAATGATACTGACTATCTAACAAATTATAAAGCTAACAAGTATTTAAAGAATTTTTTGAAAAATACTTCAAGTACTATTGTTAAATTATTAAAAAGAGTCAAAACATTTCTTAGCTTTTTATTTAATCAAAAAAAATTTTTTGTTTTAACTAATTGCCAAATTTTTTTTAAAAGCAATAAAGCAAACTTTGTTTTAATTTTCTCAAAAATAAAAGCAAATTAAATAAATGTAGGCTTTGTTTCAATTTTTTTATAATTAAATACGACTGCAGATTTATTGGTTTAAAAATAATCAAACTTTTATACTTACGTGCATTAAATAAACTTTAAAAAAAAACTAACTTTTTATAACAAGTTAAATACAAAATACCCCAATTAAATTGTATCGCTTAAAATGAAAAACAATAATTAAACGAAAGTCAATGAAGAATCTCTCTTTATTCATATTTCCTTTTTTTAATTCATAGATTGAGTTCAGAACAAAAATTGATGATATCAGCGATTGCGCAACGATCGAAAGTAACAGTAGGTCAACTAAAAACAATTGACAAGAATCGTTAAAACCCGACAGACAATAAAATAGTCACAAAATAATGCACAACGAAGCGATCGCTAAGTAGCAAAAGACTCACTGAAAATAATTTACAAGAAACGTTAAATCCTGACGAAATAAAAAGCACAGCGATCGCAAAATAACGCAAGTCCCGCTAAAAATAATCTTTAAGAAACGTAAAATACCTAAGACAAAAATGGCGCATAAAGAAACTATGCATAGCGTTCTATATTTCAACGCTGACCCTCGCAATTCGCTCTTCATCATTCAACGCCACGAACTATACGCTTACAACATCTCTGCAGCTAGACGATATATACGTTAAATAGATATTTCGCGATGATATCATTAAATCTATTAAACTAAGTTGAATGAGATGGGCCGGGCATGTAGTGAGAATGAGCCCAGAACGAACAGCGTTAAGAGTCTTTAATGCAAATCCCACCAATAAAAGGCCAAGAGGAAGGCCCAAAAAGAGATGGAAAGACTGCGTGGATGAGGATTTTACCATCCTAAAAGTAAAGAACTGGAAATCAATTGCTGGGAGAAGGGCAGCATGGGAAAACCTTCTGAGGAAGGACCAGGCTCACAAAGGGCTGTCGTGCCAATGCTGATGAGATATTTCGCGATACATCGATTTATCGCCCAGTCCTAATTGCCACTTTATGTAAAAGACACTGACTTCAAGATTACGAAATCCGGAAGATGCTATATCTCATTCTTTCATTTTATTCTAATTTTATTGTAATTTCATACATAACAATATTTCAACTTTAAAAAAAAAACGATTTAAAAAATATAAAATATGCCATATATATAATTGTAGAAGTATCCACAAATAAGAATCTTAGCATTTTAAGCAAATAATCCTAACTGATCAATGCGGCCATATAAACGGGATGATTCTTTTACTTATTGGTTTATTAATCAGAATCATTTTGTTTTTAACATTCTTATTATTATATTTACGATGAATTTAATTACAATCAAATATATAATTTTAATTACATGATTGATTAATAGAATATTAATACATTTTTACTAGAATATAAAAGAGAAATTCCTATGCTTGACATAAAAATTTCACAGTTTCACTTAGTATGAAATATAGTTTGGACCTAAGTAAACTTGAAACACTAAAGCGGTAAGGATTAAAATCAAAAATTTTCCTTTTTTTCTTTCTTCAAAATCTGTTTTAAAACTCATTTGTAAGTTAATAGGCACTATTTTCGGTTTTAAAACAAAAAATTTTTATTTTAAAATAAGTAACAAAAAAATCCAAAATGTCTATTTTCATGGGTTCTCCAACTGAAACCGCTATTGTGTTATGGTTTGATAAATCACGAGAATTTTTGAAAGAATGATGTATTTCATAAATCTTCGCATTTTCAAGATTTTATAGCTTTGACATTTAAACACAGACATAACATTTCAAGCTAGCACAAAGAAAGCAATTTTTTCTGCTCTACTGCGAATACTATATCAGGTACTTAGATTTATATAAACATAGATATTTTTTTTTTTTTTAAATCTCTAAATCGAACATTCTGGTAGGCTCAGATTATTTCTTAGCTGAAGAAGTTTTCGATTACATTTAAAGGGGATAAATATAATATTAAGATATGAAGACTATTCGGAACTTATCTGTACTTAAAAGATATATTGTCAATAATTATTTATAACCATACATAATGAGTTTAAAATATGGTATATTAATTTATAATCATCAATTTTACATATTTTCGTAAAACGCAACGTCTCAAACGTTAATTGGTCTAGAGACGTCTATTACTCTCTCATTGTTATTTTACAATTAAAAAATTTAACTTGAAACTTCCACAATTTTTTCTTTTCTATATACTTGAAAATAAATTATGGTTAAAAAAAAAGCATTAAATATAGTATCAACATTTAAGTTTTTCGTGGCTTGTTTTCTTTAGAAATTTTATTAGTTAATCTATTATTTGAAAAGGTCGGAAAAAAATATTTATATTTTAAAATACAATAAACTTAAGTATGCACTATAAAGAAAAAGATCAACGTTTATGCATTTAGGCATAGTAAAAAATTTTGTTCAGAAAGGGAAAAAAATATTACGCAAACCCTTGTTAACTTTTCTAATAACCGTATTTCTACATAGTGCCATTTTTTATGATTCAAAGGGCTGACTGCAATTGTTCTAACAATTAATTAAGTTGCGAATTGAAACACAAATACGTGCTTTCTTTGAATGAACTTACCTTTTTCGACACTTTTATATTCTTGACCATCAAAATATGGGGGTTTAACTGCAACCTGGAAGATTTGATCCTTTAGTCAGGAGAGAGGTCGTTTATTTTTTTGTGTATTTCGCCTTATCTCAGAAACTTTTGTAGTCGGTCAAGAACTTTTTGCCCACATCTATAAAACTCATTTTTCGAAGATAATTCCATTCAAAATATAATTTTTATTATTAATTATTCTTTTTTTTTTCGAATAAATATTTTTAATATTAAGATATTAAATTTTTACATAATTTTAAATTTTTTATTTTTAAATTTTAAAAAAGAATACAAAATCTGAGGATTATTCAAAAATTTTCAATCTTAATAAAATAGAATAATAATAGTTATAAAAAACAAAATTTAGTATAGAATTATTGGATATGTGAGTTTTATAATTGTATGGAAAAAGTTTTTGATTTATTCCAAAAGTCCCGAGTAATTGCGTAATACGCAAAAAGTGGAATCCAAACTTTCGGCTACTTTCCTGATCCGTATCTTCTAGATTGAAGTTTTGAAGTTCCCCTCGGGACAATCCTCATTTTGATTGTCCCGAATCCTAATTTATCGAAAAATGATGTGTTTATTCACTTTTTTATTTCTGTTTCCAAAACTTAATCACTTCCAGTTAATTAACATATTTGTGTTTAAAATTGGCATTTTGTACGTGAAAATAGTATCTTTAGAACAAAATTTGTTGAAGATTTTTTTTTTTCCTTAAAAAAAATTTTAACATGATTTGTGGTTCGTTTTATTTTCAAATTTTCATCATTTCGTATCTTTCATATAAAAAGCTTTTCGATTGCATATTGACTATTTATTTGTCATTCCTTCTACTTCTCTAGGTTAAAACATGAGACTTTAAGTAATTAATTATCTGTAAATTTTATATCATGAAATAGTGTTCGACCCTTTCTTACGTTTTTTTTTTTTTCATCATTTCGTATCTTTCATATAAAAAGCTTTTCGATTGCATATTGACTGTACCGTTACCCCTTTGGCTGTGATCTCAAAATTTAAATTTAGTAACGGTTACCCAGGTTATTTAGTAGACAAATATCTAATGAATTACAGAAAACTTTTAACATTTAAAACTCATTTTTATTGCACCTCTAAATCTTCAAAAACATAATTTCACACATTTCCAAATGCCAACATGGGAATAAACATTTATACATTAATTAAAACAAAAATGCAACCTTAAAACACTCAAGCATAACCTTCAACTTCTACAGTTCAAAAAAAAGACATTTATAAAATAAAAACTTCATTTAACATTTCTAAAAACCCAGACTTGGTTTATGATATCTATAAATTACACTTAAATGCTGATTGTTCTCCTACACAAAAAAAAACACAACATAACAGTTCAGAATTTTCGGTAAATGATTCCTCTAAAATGTTAACGAAATAAAATTTAAAGTTTTATAAGTACCCTACGGAATTTACTGCTTTCACTCTGGAACCGCCCACCGGAAAGGTAGATGAACTCATGGACAAACTCCTCGGCTAGGATCTCGAAATTTCTCCAGCTATTCTAATTTCAAGCGACTTAGGCATGTAGAAGGGGGACACCGGACGTCCAGCATAGATTCCCTCGGACTTGGCCCATCGTCTCAAAGATATCGGCTTTTGGCTAATCCCGGTAGTCCTTCCCGCTAGAGACTTCAGTTTAGCTTTCCCTAAGGTTACGATCCACCATCTCCGAGATACTGTCACGAACCACTCCTTCAGCGGACAAACTCCGTATCCCCAGGATACTGCTCTGATTACTTGCTTACTACTGGTACTGCAACTGCTCCTAGCCACATTCATCGCTTCTCTTTTATCCTCCCGTCAACAAGGCGAAAGAATCTAGACTGACCTGTTTACCACGTCCAGAGTCATCCCGCATCCGGCGGACGTCAGAACCAAAAAAAAAAGATCCTTGAGAAAAACCGTCATGAATCCACTAATACCCTATACAAGTTATAATACCATCTTCAATAAATATTAATAAATTTAGTTACATAGATTTTACCCAAAAAAAATCCCTTTTTAAAAGACTAATTCAAAATTTCTAAAGAAAATATCATTATGATTGAATTTAAACTTTACCGTAGTGGTGCCATCTACAGACAAATAATCTATCTTTAAAAGTATTACAAAAAAAAACCTATAATAAATTTCAATTTATTACAATACCATCGCCTCACCGAAAAAAAATTAAAATACTTTTAATTTTTTGAAACACTATAGCACTATGTTAAAATGACCTGGAACACTATCAAGAAATCAAGAAAACTAAATTACTGGTTTCACACAAAAATTTCCGTTTTTTCCTTTTCTCTAAGCTGTTCATAAATAATTCCTACTTAAAGTTCAAAATCTCTAAAAGCACCACGCGGCTTTAAACCTACTTTTAGATCTTTATCACTAAAATCAAATCTGACCCTAACAATGTGCACCTTGCAAGGAAACAGAAAAGAGGAATCAAATATGCGCCAAAGTAGTTTAAACTACACTTAACTTTAAAAAACATTATAACTCAGATTTACACTTAGCAATACCTTTTCCAGCAGCCCATAGGGGGTCAGGAAAAGATTGTACAGCAACGTTATCAATCTTCAGCTTTCAAATTTTAAACATCGAAACATTCATAATCTACATTTTAAAAATAACATAAAAAAAAACAAAAATGGGACAAACCCAGTTTTGACTGATTACATACATCATTACAAATGCCAGTGGAGACCTACACTTCACACTTATGTACATAAAAGGACCGTGGTCCACCTGAAAACAAAAAACAGTCTCCACCGACCTACTACATTCCGGCTTATGTAACCAAAATATGCACCGCCAGATATAAACTCCTCCTCCATATTTGGAGAACATTTGACATTCCACCCCAAAACATTTATAACCCAATTTAAAACAAGAAAAATTTAGTTGCACCCCCCTCTTACAAATTCTAATTTCTTATGACCCGTCCATTTACTCGTTGTCTTAAGTTATAACGAGGTTGCGGAAAAGGCACGAATTTACCTGTCTCATACAGTAGATTTTCTGGAGCAGGTGTTTCTACTCTTTCCCTATCTATACTGCCACTGATTTGGTCACCGAACCCACTATCTCTGGATCGCAAAATTTCCAATCTTTGCTCCGCCTTTGCCACATTCTCCACATGAACAACCCTAGTATAGCCAAAATTTTTTGTATGTTGGATTTTCAAAGTGACCGGAGATAAGACTTCAACCACCCTGAAAGGGCCCTCATTAAATTTAGCAAATTTCTTGCACTGGTTTTTCTTTAACACAGGATTGAACCAGTATACCTCATCCCCTGCTTGGAAACTATATTGTTTGATGTTTTGGTCTCTACGAGCTTTTCTATTTTCCGCAGAATATTCTAGATTTTCCCTCGCTAATGCCTAAGTACTATGCAATTTACCAAGTAAATCTTTGGCAAAGTCCTCAGCACTCGCGTAAGAGAAAGACTCATGGTTCCTAAAAAATTCCAGCTGTAAAGTTAATTCCCTACCATATGTTAACAGTGCCGGAGTACTTGCAACGCCAAAAGAAAAAAATGGTCAGGTATAAACACACCCGTTTGACCATCCTGTGGCGAAGGCTTATCTTTAAGACACATATTCGATTATAACTCAAATATCACAAACACACTATTAATTGAGTAAATCTTAACTTGTTTACGTCTATTTCAAAAACTGGGAATACATGAATACACTCAAATATGATACAACTTTAAAACACATAAAAAGTCAAATGTTAGCATCTGGAAATGCAAAAGATTGCAGCACCAATTTAGGCCCTCTCTATTAAATTTGCCTATCCTGGTCACGGCACCAATTTGTACCGTTACCCCTTTGGCTGTGATCTCAAAATTTAAATTTAGTAACGGTTACCCAGGTTATTTAGTAGACAAATATCTAATGAATTACAGAAAACTTTTAACATTTAAAACTCATTTTTATTGCACCTCTAAATCTTCAAAAACATAATTTCACACATTTCCAAATGCCAACATGGGAATAAACATTTATACATTAATTAAAACAAAAATGCAACCTTAAAACACTCAAGCATAACCTTCAACTTCTACAGTTCAAAAAAAAGACATTTATAAAATAAAAACTTCATTTAACATTTCTAAAAACCCAGACTTGGTTTATGATATCTATAAATTACACTTAAATGCTGATTGTTCTCCTACACAAAAAAAAACACAACATAACAGTTCAGAATTTTCGGTAAATGATTCCTCTAAAATGTTAACGAAATAAAATTTAAAGTTTTATAAGTACCCTACGGAATTTACTGCTTTCACTCTGGAACCGCCCACCGGAAAGGTAGATGAACTCATGGACAAACTCCTCGGCTAGGATCTCGAAATTTCTCCAGCTATTCTAATTTCAAGCGACTTAGGCATGTAGAAGGGGGACACCGGACGTCCAGCATAGATTCCCTCGGACTTGGCCCATCGTCTCAAAGATATCGGCTTTTGGCTAATCCCGGTAGTCCTTCCCGCTAGAGACTTCAGTTTAGCTTTCCCTAAGGTTACGATCCACCATCTCCGAGATACTGTCACGAACCACTCCTTCAGCGGACAAACTCCGTATCCCCAGGATACTGCTCTGATTACTTGCTTACTACTGGTACTGCAACTGCTCCTAGCCACATTCATCGCTTCTCTTTTATCCTCCCGTCAACAAGGCGAAAGAATCTAGACTGACCTGTTTACCACGTCCAGAGTCATCCCGCATCCGGCGGACGTCAGAACCAAAAAAAAAAGATCCTTGAGAAAAACCGTCATGAATCCACTAATACCCTATACAAGTTATAATACCATCTTCAATAAATATTAATAAATTTAGTTACATAGATTTTACCCAAAAAAAATCCCTTTTTAAAAGACTAATTCAAAATTTCTAAAGAAAATATCATTATGATTGAATTTAAACTTTACCGTAGTGGTGCCATCTACAGACAAATAATCTATCTTTAAAAGTATTACAAAAAAAAACCTATAATAAATTTCAATTTATTACATGACTATTTATTTATTATTCCGTCTACTTCTCTAGTTTTAAACATAAGACTTTAAGTAATCAATTATCTGTAAATTTTATATCATGAAGTAGTGTTCGACCCTTTCTTGCATTTTTTTTTTTTATTTGACAAACGAATATTTAGTTTTAATGAACTTGTATAAAAACAATAATCTCAGTACGAAAGTATAAGTTATCTTCAACGTCCAGTTACAATTAGAATTTAATAAACCTGACGGCCTTCCTTAATTGCGTGCATCTAAATTAGCTCTTACATAAGGAAGTTATTAAAAATTTAATTTTAGATTAAGGACGGTGACAACTGCATTTAAAATGGGCATATACTTAAATGACAAAAAAATGTCCATTGTATTCGGCATAGAAATTTGAGAGATGAGCATGTAAAAATTTTAGCTACTATTTCATAAACACCTGCTCGTAAAAATCATGAATGCAGAACGAGGCGTAACCGGAATAATTTTTTTTCCTCTCATTTTATTCGTTAAAAGCAATAATAATAACGTAATTTCTCTCTAAAAAGGCAGGTGTTTTGGAAATACTTTTAACTGTTATAAAAATAAAGTGTTAGATGAAACAAATTCTGTTACGTTACTTTTATTTGAAAATCATGAAGAGTTAACAGCGTACCTTAATTTATTGTGTTCTGGTTGATAATTTTGCACTAATATTAGTCATACATTAATCTTATTCAAAGAAAAAGTTCTATATTGTCATGAATCTAATTGTTGTCATCTTTTTAAAATGCTAAAATTGCAATCAACCGTTGATTGAAGTTGGCAATTGTAGTTGATAGATTTTGATTATTGTATCTCAAATCTCGGCATCGAAAGTTGTGTTTTCACATTTGGATTTATTATCATTATTCCTGGATATAATCATATTTTATGAAAATTTCCTCTTGACCACTGAAGATGGTATGATAACTTTTATTTGTTATTAAAAAAAATTCATGTTAACAAATCAGTTATTTCCTTTATTTTCCTTAACTAGTGTGATTAAGAATCTTGCTATTCTCATTGTTGTTAATAATTAATGCAAATATTTTTACATGAAACGTTATTAAGATGCGAAAGTCTTAAAAAAAATTCATGTTAAAAGTTCAAATGTTTAGTAATAGTAGAAATATGTAATGTTAATAATAGTAATTACTTACAGTTTAAAAAATATATATATATATATATATATATATATATATATATAATTTTTTTTTTTTTTCATGTTAGCAAATCAGTTTATTTCTTTACCTTACCTTCACCAGTGTGATTCAAAAACTGCTGCTATTGTTAATTAATGCAAGTATTTTTAGATGAAACATTAGTAAGATACGAAACTTAAAATGTTTAGTGGTATTAATTCGATATTAAAATTGGTTTTTCTTTAACATATTTTTATTTATGTATCTATTTAAAATAAAAATATTTTTTCTAACGAATCAATTCAAGTGAAAATTAGACAATTTATTTATAATCCTAATATCAATTATTTTAAATGTTTTATTTTTTAAAAGTGTAATAATGATTTTATAAAGAATCAAATTTTGAAATAAAATGCTATAAATCATTTCATTAACTTTTTTTTTTATCAGAAAAGTTATTAAGTTACACATTATCATAGTATTAAGTTATATATTTTTATGGTATGTCTACGTATAGGCTAACGAAAATATTTTCGGTGATACTGCTTCCGAAGTTTTTCGTCTTTTTTTTCTTTTTTAAATAAACAAAAACTTGTTTTATCGTAGATATTGGATTGTTATTACCGTAATTTGCACAATTGCTTCCTTGCGTTCTTTCTGTGAAAATATAATTTTTCAGCAATTAGCAATTATTTTATTAAAATTCGAAGTCGTGTCATTTTTTTTCAGCAATATTTTTTTACTGGTAAATATGATTGTTTTTAAATATTTTGAAATATTACATGTTACTTATAATATCACTACCAGTTCTTTTTTTTTCTACTCTTTCGTTTTCTGTCTTTAAATGAAAACAATTAATATTTCAGGAAAGTGGGAATAGGTATAATCTGTTACATCGAGTTTCTTCTATTTAATTCTATCAATGTCTATTTATGACCTTTTTATTTTTTTCTTCTTTTTTTTAAAAAAAAGTTTAAAAAAACATTTTTTTTCTTATAGATAGCTTAGCACAAGAGTTTTTCAACAAGCGAAATTTTTCTTTTTTCTTTATGTTTGGAAACGTGTTTGAAAAAAAAAGTCATGCTTGAATAATGGGAGAAAAAAATTATAAAGAGTTATCTTTACAACTTTCCAAAACTACCATGCCAGAATTTCTTTTAAATAACAATGCAACATGTTTACATAGAGAGAGGTTTCTTCTAATGCACGATTCATAAGTTCCCATGTCCTCTGAGATAGTCTTATTATTTACATGGTACAAAAAGGAATATAGATATATTAAATTTTCTATTATTTATATATATTTTTACTATATAAGTATTTTTAACTTTATTGTAACCAAATGGGAATAAAATTAGCTCATTTTTGTTTAAAAAATATTGTCCATTTTAAATTTAGTAACTAAAGTGAGTCTGTGTTATTCTAAGTAAACATTAATAAGTAATTTTTAAATGTTTATGTATCATTGTGTTTCTGTAAAAATCAGTATAAAATAAATTAATGTGAGCAAATTTAAAGTTAAATTATAAAATTGCTTGAAATAAAATAGACCATCACTACCTTCATATTCTGACAGTTTTTAAAATTAGTTAAATAATATTAAATTCAAAGTTACGATCAAAATATACTTACAGCTATCAAAAGCATAAATGAGAATAAGGTGCTATTCTGAATTTCTTCTATTATTTTTTTTTTATTTCGTTTAAAAACAATTCTTCTAAGAAAAACAACAATTAGGGGTCACAAATTAATATGTAAGTGACCAAAAAAAAACGCTATCGTAGTCAGACAAGTCACAAACACTGCAGGACGGACATGATAATCAACAGCATAAGTTTATTTCCGGGAAAAAACAACGAGCAGTTAAAATACGATTGATTATTAGAAACTCCTTCAACCTCCAATTAAACCTGTCTTGATGTTTATTACCTTCGCCTTCCTCTACTATAATTTGTCCGATTGCGATAGCGTTTTTTGCTTCTTCCTCGTTTCAATATTAATTTTCAACTTTTTCAATGTTTATACTTTTTTGTTTTTACTTTTGATAAGGATTCACGAAATACAATTAAGGATGGTATTTACGGAACAGTTTGCATCTATATAAGTTGATATCTGGAATTGAAATTTAAGATTAATGTTTTCTTTGCTGAAAAAATAAACTTCAAACTAAACAAAAAAAGTCTTAAAATTGAAGAAAAAAAATAAAATGTTAACAAGAGTAAAAGAAAATAAAGTTTTTGAAAGTTGATTCAGTTGCATGTTAGTAAAATTAAAGTTGACCATTCTATTAACTCTTATTTAAAGTAGTCGTAACTGCTTTTCGAAATGTCACCTTTTGTGGCATTTGTAAAAAATTTACAAATTTGTGATAAAATTTAATTAAAATAATTACATTAATAAAATTATGGTTCTATAATCTATCATCTGTTTAATGTTTTTTCTAATGAGGTTATTTAAGGAATCTTATTGAAAGAAATTATCTCTTATACGCATACATCCTGAATGTGATTATTTAAAATTGATTAAATATAACAAATTATAAATATATATATGTATATATAACTCGCTGAACAATCATAAATTTATGATCTGCTTGAATGTGCATATTTTAAAAAAGTGCAAATGTTTTGATGAAACGAAACGGTCAATTTGTTATCTAATAATCTTTAAATTCATAAATTCTTCAATCAGATCTGCCTTCATATCTGACCCAAGAATTTTCAAAAGTAAACATTTCGAGCATCTTGTCAGGCTATGATGAAAGTTGTATCACTCTGTCGGTGTTTACTGGGGTTAGGGGTCATAGATATGAAAATGATTGAATATTTCCTTTTCGGAGATCTTTTTTCATCTTAGCTGCTTCATATTAGGCATTCACTTATTTCAATTTCGCCTACCGTCTCACTCTTATAAATTAGAAAATATCATAAACTGATGTTTTGTTAAAAAAAAAAAAATTTATATCTTTGACGCATCATCTTCGATTTGTTTGAGTTATTACCTTCCACAAAGAAAGTGCTTTTCTTTATTTTTCGCGAATATTTTTCAAGGTTGCCAGTGTTTTTGATTCATGTGTTCAGAGCCTCTTAAAACAACCGCTACAGGTACGCTGTGGAGATCAGAGCGCATACATTTGATGGACATAAGTCGTGAGCCGGACAATAGAGTCGTAAGAAGCGATCGCAACTGGAAAGAAGATGACAACAGAGCACATAAATTTCATCGAAACGAAACTCCTCAGCGACGTTACTATCCCGATGGAAATAGGCTGCCAATGGTGGACGGCTCGAACGAAAGTGAAATGAGTGAAACGATTTTTCCGCCTGTTAGTTCGTATGTCAATGACGGATCAGATTTTAGTGACACTTCTGCCGCGTGTAGCACGTCCACAGCTTCTCTACTAAGTCCAAGAACGAATGATTACCCTAGTGGTTATTGTTACCAGTGTGCCAGTTCCTCAACGAACGCTTGTTATACCCCCAATAGACGACGCAGAAGACGAGTAGTGAGCAAAAGTTTAGTTTTGGATAATTCTAAATTGGATCAATATCTGAAAACACCCCAGCACAATAAATTATTTAATGGATTAAGTGATTCTGGAATGTTTATTCGCGCAGATGGACATAATCAAATTGATTCGGACTCAAGTAGCTCTAGTTGTAGCGTAGCACCTGTTAAATTGACTCGTAGGAAGCCGAAATCCAATAGAAAAAGTTTACCACCTGGTTATTGTTATATTGGATATAATAATCAACCTCTTTATCCTGAACAGATTTTTGGGAATTACCACTCTCCGTCATCTTGGGTAATTATGAGATTTCATTCAAAAATCGAATATAATTATTTTTTTCATTGTGTCGTATTTAAATGTTAGCATTTTAACTAAAACTGCTTTATATAAAATTTGACAATTTTAATTATTTTTAAAGCCGACCAGGTGGCCGAGTGGTTAGCGTGCCTGACTGCGGAGCCGATCGTTGCTGGTTCGAATCCCGCTCAGGGCATGGATGTTTCTTTCTCTGTGTGTGTGCATGTTCTATGTCCTTTCTTCTGTGTGATTGTGTGAATGTAACCAGCCCTATAAACGGGTTTGTGGTTGTATGACGTGGGCGACGCTACTCCTCCATAGGTGCTCACTGGGTAACGATAAGAGGGTAGCAATTCTGGCATTTCTGAGGTCAATGATAAATAGACCCAAGTGCCCGCCATTAACCAAAGAAAAAATTATTTTTTTACAAATTTGCATATTTTTCTTGTTTACAAAAGTGAGAGTAACGATTTTAATAACTGTGGTATGTATTGCTTTTTATGTGTTTGTGCTAACGAAGTTTAAATTCAAATTACTTCTCTAAATAAAAGACCAAGCGGGGCTGAATCGCCGTTTGAGTTCTCACCATTTTATAATGGTCTAATCGAGCAAAACAGTATCCACAAATACTATTTTTAAATCTATTTTATTGTTTTGCAATATATTAGATTATATGTAAATAGCGCAAACTGTTGATTATCTTTAAATAATAGTGTTATAATTATTTGTTATGCCGTTTGATTGACCTGCAATTACTTTTAAAATGTTTTATGTTTTAACAGTGCCGGATTACCCACTAGGCCATGGTCTGGGGCCCCCAATGATTAGGGGCCCCTTTAAAATAGATTTTTTGAAAATAAATTTTTAAAAAAATTAAGAAAAACAATGATTTTTTAAAAAAAATCAATTTCAAATATGTATGTTATGATTATTTTTTAGTTCTAATTTAACAAAATAAAGTAAAATTTAATTTATTATTATTTATTTTTATTTTAAATATGCTTTCTTAAATGAATAGATGTATAAATACTTTTATATTTGAATAAATAAAAAATATACGAGAAAAAAAATTAATCTAACTGCCCTAAAAATTTGAATGGCCGAGGGCCCCCGCTTACGCTTAATCCGGCACTGTGTTTTAAAACGTCCTTGTTAGACAAGTGTTCGAAACAAACTTGATTCCCTTCTAGTCCTGCAAGTAAAAAAAAAAAAAAAAAGAGAGAGAGCAAGAGAAAGAAAGAAGGAAAGCTATTCATGCCTCCATGTAGCAAACTGTAAGTTTTTAAGTTTTTACAAATTGAAGCGTTTAAATCTTTCAGAAATTTTTAAATTACAATCTCAGTGCAGGAAGAAAAAATAACTGTTTCTTAAGAGCCCGTAGTTTTAGCCAAAAACCCGTTAGAACCCATATTTTTAGCCCCGAAAACCCTTTAGAACCCGTATTTGGTATTTGGGTATTTTCTTCAGTGCGATAAAATAAGAAAAAATCACTTTTAGTCTACTGATGAGATTTTCACAAACTTAGTGCTAATCTAAATGGTTCAAGCGAGTGGTCTCAAATATGCAAATTAATTAGTGATAACTGTTCCGTTAGGTCCCGTATTTAGTATTTTCTGCAGTGCG
This sequence comes from Parasteatoda tepidariorum, assembly GCF_982258835.1. Classification (NCBI taxonomy): domain Eukaryota; kingdom Metazoa; phylum Arthropoda; class Arachnida; order Araneae; family Theridiidae; genus Parasteatoda; species Parasteatoda tepidariorum. The sequence continues at coordinate 44,597,368 of NC_141765.1, read as the reverse complement.
ATAAATAAGAAAAAATCATCCTGAATGACTCTTATTCTATGAGATTTTCACAAACTGAGTGCTAATTTAATTGGTTCAAACGAGTGATCTCAAATATGCAAATTAATTAGTGATAACTATCAAGTTACAGAAACAGACACGGAAACATTCTCTGACTAAGAATAATATTATTCATTGAATTAACTTAAAATAAATATCAATGTAATTCCCTTTTTCTAATTTCGTATTTATTTAATTATATTAATTTAGCTAAATTGGTTTTCAGCGTTAGATTTCTGAATTTGCATATCTTTATACTAAACAGACAACCCCCCCCCCCCCTTAAACGAACATATTTTTTTATTCCAAAGGACCGGAATTAAAATTCTGCATTAGTGTAAAATCTGTCGTGTCAAAGCGAGTTATTTCAGCTTGATTATTAAGAAACTATGAAACACATAGATTTATCACCAAAACTGCAATTATTTTTATGAATAGTTTTAAGATTACTATAAATTTGGGAGGGGAGGATATGGTTGTGACGATCATAAATGAGTGTTACCCGAACCCTGTAAAATTGGTCGGTTCCGGATAATTGCCGGTACATCCTTATTTGATACCTTAATTTTGAAATGTTTGTTGTAAATACATATCTGATCACAACAATAATAACGGCTCAACTCTGAAATGCAGGAATTAGAGTTTATAGATTGATAGATAGATAGATATATCAAAAATGAAAAGGTATATTATTAATGAAAAGCACATTAGGCGTATTAAAAATTAATATTTTACGAGGAAAAAACAAACAAAAATTATGCAGATATATAGAGATAGTGTTATCACAATTAAAGACGGTGGGTGTTAGAAACAGCGAAACTTATTTGATTGCAAGAGGAAACAGAAAGGTTGAAAGACAATTTTTTGAAAGCTTCATCCTGCAATCAAACAGGTTTTGATGTTCTGTCCACTCTCCTACCTTAATTGTGATGGTCAGATTTTGATAGCGTTTTTGCTTTTCTTCACTTAAGTATTAATTTGTGACTCCCAATGTGTATAATATTTCCTTTTTGATAAAGATGTATATGTTAAGGATAATCTTTAAAGATCACATCACTCTGTATAGTTTTAAAATTGGACAAAAAATTATTTAATTTTTGAAATATTTTTGTTGAAACATCTCTTTAAATTCGACTGTAAATTTAATTTTTCGTTTGTAAACTTTTTATTTCATCTAATTATGAAACTTTCTTTTCATTTTTTCCGTGTCTATTGTTCTCCAAAATGTTGTAAATTGTATTATATTTTCTACTGTTCTCTTTTTTTTTTTCCTCAATGAATAAGTATAAATCTTTTTGTTGGTTGTAACCGTTGTTTTTGAATTTGTCTGTTACTTCAACTTCAAACAAAAGGTCGCGTGCATCGCTGTCATTTTGCTATTTTATAACTATTTTTATAGTTTGCGTGACTGAAACATTTTGTTTCATTTTTATTTCTAACTGCTGGAAAGGAGAAAATAGAATACTAGTGGCAGATGTATCCGTTTTATGTGATCTGTTGCTCAAATGTTACGCAATCATCTTACAAGAATAGAATGTACGATATCTAAGCAATTATTTATTATTTTGTTTATTGTTATGTTGTCTATCGCTTACTTAATCAGAAATTGGAAGGGCTGTTATTTTTACGAGGTTTGGGTTTTTCACATAACAAGCATCAAAAACTGGTTAAAATCGCCAATGAACTAAGCCGATAGTGAAGTTTTTCTAATATGTTTAAAACATCAATTTGAAATACAATTTATACTAATGAATAAAAATCAGCAAACTTATAAATATAAATATATAATGAGCAATAATTATATTTAGATGAAAATTACATCTTTGAGCAAAAGAAAATTACCTTTTTTTTCTCTCTTTTATAGTTTTATTTTATTTGAAAACTCTAATCTTTTTAAGCAATTTTATTTTCTGAAATAGACTCATTGAAATTTTTATACATTGCAGTTGTAATTGTAGTTCCCATGTTATTAAATTAAAATATTTCCTTTCGTTGTAAAAGAAATCCCTTTTTTTTGTAAACTTTAAAGTTTTAACAAAACTGAATTAAATTCAAATCTTAACATTGTATTATTTAATGAGCAGAATTGACTAAAAAAAAGTAATCATAAAAGCGTAGATTTTAAATACAGTAACAATAGATTCTTAGCAATTTGGACTTCTAATAATTTAACTTTAAAGTTTCGCAGTGCTTGTTTTGTTGTTGTTTCTAATGCCACTTGCCAATACTAGCAAGTCTGCTTGGTGAAACCAAGCGAATTTAAGGCAGAGGTTGTGTTTTTTGTTTCTCATACAATTTCAGCCACACACACTTCACAGCCCGTTCATAGAGAGGACCTCTTCATGCAGACATCCATTCATTCATTTAGAGATGGTAATTTTGTCCTGAACCAGGCAACGATCAATCTGTCAATCAATCAACTGTCTCCAATTCAGTGCCCCCAGAGGTATTGATTTGTTATGGGAACATGGAGGACTTAGCGACTCGACAGATTTAACGTGCACCAGTCACTATTTGCTACACAAGTACTCTTCGGTCGGCGGGGATCGAACTCACTACCTCTTGACCATGGGTCCAACTCCCCACCTGCCAGCAGGCTATCCAGTCCTGCTTTTTTTCCCCATGTTTTCTTTCAAGCAACTTTACATCTGTGAAGCTTGCAACAGATATTTTATTAAAATATTTTGTTCTATATGCAAGACATTTTCGTTTCAAAGTATGTTAATTTGTTTTAGAATAGTAGCAATTTAATATTTAACATCAAATGTAACAAGCAGGTTTTTGACATGACAGTTTTATCCATGGTTAAAACCATCAAAAACTGGCGCGTGTCGAATTTCACTACCCTGATTCTAACTATATCTTCGCGTTAAACACTTCCATAAATCTAATAAATCTTCATTTATGTATATAAATGCCTTGCTTCCGTCAGTGGCTGGCATTTGTTTAATAATAATGCTCAATTAATTTGTTTATTTGATTACAAAAGCTTTCCAAACTTATTAAATATGCAGTTATTGTATTTAAATAACGATAAATGACTTGTTCTACAAAGAGTAATTTGAAATAATTGAATTGTTTTATGTTTTCTGGTTTAATTAAATTTACTCTTCATTTGATATATAAATTGACGAATGAAGGTTGTTTAGTTTGTTTAAAAGCAACTATGTTTTTGTTTTTTCAATGATTATAGTTTATAAACGTTTAAAGACATTATTCATTTTTGTAAGAATTATTAAATATATTAATTTAAGTACTGTTGTTAAATAATAATTAGCGATTATCAATGCATTTAGTCTCAGATTTAATTAGTAAAAGTAAAAAATCTGTTTTTTTTTTCGAGTGAAAAAAAAATCATGATTTTTACCAACCCTGTTATACGTGAATTCAGAAAAAAAAATTTCCTCTCATATATTGACGATTCTTCGAAGTGTTTGTTCGGAAAACTAAATACTTTCTACCCACTTAAACAAATTCCTTTCTTCCAGAAATTGGAAACACTTTCAAGTTTGCAAACACTTTGAAATTTCACTTATAAGTCTTTAACAATAGACGGATTGAAATGTTTAATAAATCTACAATTTCTTAAGATTTAGCTTAATACTTTAGTTCAGGGAAATGGATTATTCTTTTAAGATTAGTTTTTTTCTCGCAGTTTTTAAACGTTAGTGTTTGGGTGGGACCCAAAGTAAGTCAGTTGTGAAATGGTGCATGTACTACATAAATAATTCAAATGGAAAAATAAAACTTTTTTTCTTTTAATGTTAGCGAGATACTTAAAACGGCAATGCAAATATTAGATTAGTTCGAAATGGAAAGGTAAATTTTATTTGTTTTCATTTCATTTACATAATACAGTAAAACAATCATATTATTTAATTTAATATGTGAAATTTATTCATTCGGAAAATTTATAATTTATGTTCCTAAAATAATACTTGAAATGATAGAGAAATGTTGCGTTTTCCTCATACAAAACTCGTGAAACGATATTTAAAATTTGAAACGGAATGTTTAATTCCTCAGTCAATTTAGTTGATGCCTTCTTAAATGTTTGTACTATGCTAGATTATTTATTTATTTTTTATTATTATTATCATTGATTTTTTTTTTTACTGTACTATGTCAAGAAAAAGATTTTGAAAAAGCTTTTCTTCAGTGAAGGATGTAATATAAGAAGAAAATTTTGTAATTATTGTCTTTAGAGTATTTCATTTGTATCTTCTCATATATCACTTGACACTAAAATACAGTGCCAAAAAAAGAAGCTCTCTGAATAAAAATCAAATGCTAAATGCAAAATTTGAGCGAAATCGGTCGAACAATTCCGGTGATATCGTATTTTAATAATATGACTTTTTAAATATCGATTTCTCAAGGACAATTCGACCGATTTTGCTCAAATTTTGTATTTTGCTATGAAAAAATTCATACTTTAAAATGGTTTGAGAAATTGTATACCATACAATTCATAAAATTTCCGTCTATTTAATAAAATAATAAAAAAAAATTATTATTGTCATTATGAATTTTTTTTTTTTTTTGCGTGGAATTATCTTTGGATAAACAAATTTTATAATTGTGTGCAAAAACTTTTGATTCACTTAAAAAGTTCTCGAGGTATGATGAAATACATAAAAAATAGGGGTCAAAACTTTGGACCGCTCTTTTGACCTAACTATTGGACTATATTTCCCAGAATGCTGCTATCTCCTGCATTTTAAGGGTAAAGAATACAAATCCGTCGAAAAAAGGGTATGTTTTTGTGTTTGATTACGTAACTTAAAACAGCATCTGCACTAACTAAATAGAATATTTCAGACCACCCCCATGAACTGTAAATATTGTGTCTTAAAAAGTCCGATCTTTAGATCAAAACTTATTTAAAATGATATCGTTTTTTTTTCGCACTGTTTATACGTTAATAAACATTGTACACCGATACTATCAGTGAATAAATTAGGTTCAATTCAATTTATACCCATATATACAATACTGAATTGAATTTTTGAGAGCTCAATTTTTATTATTATACTTTCAATTTACCTACCTCTTCTAATTTTTCTCTTTTTCCGAATTTTTATTTTAATGAAATAATGTGTTTATTACATTCTTATTCCATTACTTATTCCACTCACTATATATTTTGGTTTCCAAATACACTTTTGACAAAAACAATTTCTTTAAACGAATATTCTAATAGTTTATTAATTAATTTTCTATGACATTTTTACCAAAAGGATTTAAATTACGCAAAACAGTTTTTCGATTTATTTTCAGTTTGATAGCTTGATTTTTCATTTATGCATCATAATTTATTATAAAATTTTAAACAAGCCAATCATGAAGCTGAATTATGTGAAGTATTTTTACAGCTTGAATACCATAAATTATCTTCAAAGAAAAAAAGTGTATCAGATTTTAGGTGACCCTCTCAAACGCAATATTTTAACGATCCCTATTAAGTGACTTGGTGTCAGACTTCAGTAGTATCCTCCAATTTGTAGAAGGAACTATTTTTTCCGCCAGTGAGCGCCTGTTTAGTTTATTTTCAGTTATAAACACAGAAGTGTTGCAGATAAGATTTATCTGAAGTTCATTCGTCCTATAAATTTGTTTCCTACTCTATTTAAAATATTTTGTATACAAAATGGTGTGTGAAATAATTTATTATTTTAAATAGGTCCGATTTTTGACGTAAAAACCTGGTTTTTGGCATGACAAAGGCAAAAACCGTCGAAATAACCCTTTTTCGTTACGTTATGGTGCAGCAGACAATAAATTTTTAGATGAAGTTTTTTTTACAAATAATTTTGCTATTATGCACATATATATTACATAACATTTTTTTTCTGTTGCATGATATTTTTTTAACGGATCTTGGATATTTCCATGTCGCTGATTTCAAATCTACAATTGGTTTCTCTCTCTAAGCTGCAGTTGTTTTAATGACTATTTGGTCTATTTTTTTGTCGATATTTGCAAATTTAAAAACGTTATATATGTCAGGGGGTCGCATAAATGTTGTGACAAACTTCTCGAGGAGTTAGGGCACATCATCAGAATTAAAATTTCATAAGAACTCATGCCCGGAAATGTCGTCATACGCCACAATGGGCGCTGCTCTGTTGTGAACTTTTTTTCATTTTCATCTGCTTCTGAACAGTTCATAATAATGAAGCGCCACCTAGCCGTGTCCGACGACATTGCAGTTTTAATCCTGATGATGTGCCCTAACTCCCCTTGAAGTTTGTCGCAACTTCGAGTTATAAAAAACTTTTTTAAATTTTTACGTTTTGACTAAAAATTAAAAATTTTCAATTTCAAAAATTTTTTAAAATTATTTAAAACATCTGTAGCTTTAGGAGCAAAACTAATTTCTAATTTGAAATCTCCGCACCCGAATTAGACAAGATTAAATATTTGTATAAATGCAACAAAAAATTTATTCCCCAGTGTAATTATTTTAATGTAATGCCATGGTACAGTCCGCAAAAAAAAAAACGAATCACCCTGAATAACTTTCGTTCTAATGATCGGATTTTCACAAACTAAGTGTCAATCTTAATGGTTCCTGGGGGTGACTTCAAATATGCTAATTAATTAGTGCTAACTATTAATTAAGTTACGAAATCAGACACAAAAACGTACTTTCTCTGAATAAACATATATTTTTTTTTACATATTTGGAATCTGGATGCTTGAATTAGGGGGGGTAGACAAAATTTCAAAAAAATTGGGTGGTAAATTGGGTAGCAATAAAGGTTTATATATTTGGCGATAGTCCAGAAAACCGCCAAAAAAAGTCGCCTGCGCAAATGAATATTTTAAGATAACCCATTGACTAATTCAAAAGAGGAATGCTTAATTTTACTAGGTTGCTAGGCAACCATACTATGACTGTAAAAAAATTGAAATAATGTTTTGTGATTGCTCAGAGAGGTTTAATTCATTGTTAATAGAAAATCTCCCGAAGTTTCTAGGCAATTGACAATTTTTAAACTGGTTTCTGTCTAAAAAGCAAAAAAAAAATTATTTTAATGTCCTTTGAAAAGAAAATTTGAATCGATTTATAAATTATTTATGATTTTCTAAGTTGTTAGAATTTAAATACATGAACTTTTTACCTTATATTGTTTAGATTATGCTGTTTTTGCTAAATTTATTCGAGTATTTCATACTAAAATCAAATTGGCATAACTTATTACAGCTATATACAAAATTTTAGGGATAATTATTTTTACAGCTTTAACCCCTTGGCGACGGGTGATTCATGAAAGCATTCGTACAAAATCAGAACCAGGACGTAAATAAATAAAAAACGGTAGCTTAAATGCAGGCGTTGCTAATTTCACGGAATTTCCTTGATAATAATTATTGTTAGTTTAATCATATATATAATCAATGCTAGTTCAAAGTATAACTAAATAATTTTATTTTGAACTAAGTAATGGTGAATTAAATAAATCAAACAATTATAACCCTGTCCACAAATAAACTGCTAAAGAATTACTTTGATTACCAGTTTTATCTTTTTACACTGGTAGATACTGTTTTATGCTGTCACGTATTTGTGACAGTCGGCGCGAAAGGGTTAATCGAGTCTTCTAGGCAAGAAAGTTTGAAGGAAAAAAAAGTGCTTGAAAAATAAAATGCAGATTGTATAGTAATTCTAATGCACATTCACAAGGTTTTCTGTAATTTACGATATTTCTTTTTTCTATAACTCAAGGAATTGGTGAATGTTTAGTGGCATTTTAAAGACATTGAAATATGTTATGTTTATGAATAAGATATTGAAATAATATGTTGCATATTGTATGATTCGTTGTTCATAAAATCGCTTCATTCTGCTAGATATTTAGGTTACATGGTTTTCTTTGGATAAAGATGATTAGCAAATTGCTTCCTCGTGTTTCGATGCATTCTGAAACTTACGTTCGCAAATTCACCATACAATGTCGCGCAGCATATTCTTCAATTACGATAAGCTACATTTACCACCAAATACTGCTACTATGATTATTTATGTTTTCTTATATATATCTGATACTCTCCTTTTAAACAGAGCTAGTAAGATCCTTAAGATACTGAAAAACTTAAAAGATAAAATACTTAATTTCATTAACTCAAAATATCCGGTCTCAAAATTTTAATTTTTAAGTTAAATATAACTTTTACAATATTGATGCTCTTACGTTTTTAAAGACCACATGAATCCTGTTAAAATATTAAAATGCATATGTTTACTTTAACGAGTGTAAAATCCTTATCAAAATAATGATCAAGACTCAAATGTAAAACAGTATAATTGACGATAAAAACTCAACTGACTTCGAAACGTATGAAAAGGGAAATAAAAGTCGACATGCTTTGAGCGTTCAAATATAATCGCCCATTCTCAAGACTTGTCAGGCTTGAATAAGTTGTGACTTTCATTATTGGACGCTCAAAACATGTCTATTTTTATTATCATCTATTATTTTTTTAAATCAATGAAATTTTTATACTTTCGATTCAGTTTCTTGGTATTATCCATTTAGTTACACAACATATTAAATTATTTCACTCGATATTAAAATAATTTTTGAAAAGGTATATTTTATATATATCGATGCCAAAGTTTATTCTACATATATTTTAGGGTATACTTTCGGAGTATTTTGATCGAGTTTATTTTTATACCCTTATTTGCTTAAATTATTTAATAATTTGCTTAAAATAAATTATTCAAGCTACATGATTTAATGCATTTATAGTATAATAGTAAACGGGGCTTCCATCGCATATTCTTAACCTTAAAACCGGTATAATTAAATAAATGGAATAAGCTTAGATAAATAATAAAAGCTAATTTTTTCCTCGTTTTAATTTTCAAGGAATAATATGTTTCGATCAAACAGATTTCATTCTGGAAATAGCGAAATTATTGAGTAGGTCCCTTGGAGCAATATCATTCTTATCCTCTTTTGACGAAATATGGGAAAAATTAGTTTTCACAGTTTCTGTAAAAAGTATGTTAGCCTTCTTGCCACATTTTTTTATTTATTTTTATTAAAATGAGTTCGGAAATTGCGTATTTCTTATAGCATTTTTTTAAAATCAGATGACTCTAAAATTGGCACGGCTTCGCAATCTTCTTACAAATTTCAATTTTTAGTATTTCCTGCTAAACAAAATAAGGCATTTTCCTGATAACAAATTATACTACAATAATATCTTGGGAATCGTGCCAAAGTAAAAAATTAAACAAAATAGTTTAGTATATTGTCAGGAAAAAAATCTATTTGGTATCATAAAGAAAGAGTAAAATATATAATGAAATAATAAGTTAATCACTCGTGGTCAGATAATTAAAAATTTAATTTCACAACTAAGATGTTAGAACGACATTTAGGATACTGAGATATTTTAAGACGCTTAAAAATTTTGGCTACGAATTCGACAGCTTTTTATGTTCGGTATCTTCATACTCTTTGTAGTGACTTAAAATACATCAACGCTATTTTAGATAATCTATGTTGAATTCACGAGAAACAAAAAAAAAAGACAATCAATAATTTATACTCTTTTTTTTTTAAAAAAAAATAGTATACTTAGTAAATAATCAGCTGTTTTGCATTAAATAATTTTAAACAGCGGAATGTTTTTAATTTCTTTACAAGATTTTATTCTTAGCTAGCAGACAATAATTCTTTTCAAGAAAAATGACTATAATTTAGAAAGGAACTTTACTTTAAAGAAAACCTAAATTAAAGAACTGAAAAAATTGATTAGTATATTAATGAAGAAATAATAAACGTAAAAGGGTAAAGAATAAGATTCTTAAAAATGTCAAAATTTACTTAAATAATAGGTTAAATAGTTCTGCGAAACACTTGTGAAACACTTCCGAAAATTTCTTTTAAGATTAAGACGATATAGGGTAAACCAATAAGTGATGGAACACACCCCAGTGAAGAAACATTTCATAGATATTTTTTAAAGATAAGATTTTAAACGTTTTAATTTAGATTGATTGGTAACAGTAGCTTACTACCTAACAATAGGAAGTCATCTAACAATGCATTGAGTTACCTGGTCTTAGAGTCTTCTCTGGAAAAAGTTTTGAATTTGTTAGTATCTGGTCAACGCCTTCTTTCTTTGACACAATTATAAGGTCAGTGGTGGTAGTTATCCGTTTAAAGTACAATTAATTGCGTATAATAATGCTTTTTTTCTCATTGTGAAAAATAGAATTCAAAATATGGTTATTGAAGTTACGTTTTATTTATTTCAAGCATCATAACATAAGCAAGTACTGAGATTAGGGGGTGCTTATTAACTGGATTACCAAACGATGAAAAACCAATGAATAAACAAGTGTTCCTTTATTGGGATTTTTTCAAGTAAATGAAAATAAAAGAAAATTTTTAATTTTCCTGTACTTTTAGTCACATTATACATCAAAATTATGTTAAAAGTACAAAAAACAACTTCTAACCAGTGAAGGAACAGGCATGTTTCTTCACTGGGAATAGATTTCCCAGTGAATGAACAGTATGAGTGAAATATGATTTTGCATGGTAGATGATTTCACAATTAGTAGTTCTGTGATATAGAGGACACCTTAAATTCAATTAAATGTTGTATGAATACTTCCTATAACAATTTCATTTCAAAATGCAAATTTAATTGCTAAATTTATTTAAAGAATTATAATAATAATTTATTAATTATTTATCGTTATAAATGTAGTGATTAGTTATTACATCATACCTTAGACACCTTAATAAGCTATGTTTACTGACTAAATATAATAATAAAAGCTTGAATAGAAAATTTCTTTGCAGGACTTTGTGCTAATAATTAGCTAAGTTATTATCTTATTGCGGTCTTTAACGTCCAGACGGGAACTGGTAGGAAAAATTCATTTAAAGACAATCATCCAGGTGAAAAATGGGTGAAGTTTTTTTTAAGGCGACATCCACCGATAACTCAGTGCAATGCGAAGATAATTTCAAAAGGTAAAACTTCCCTTAGAGAATAATATTCGAAATACTGGTTTTAAGAACTTTAGATGAAGTAGCCCTGGCATCCTTTTAGAAAGTGATTGCATTTACAATGCGAACGAAACAAGAGTTGAATACTGCCCTTAAACGGGAAAAATCCTTGACTCTAAAAATTATAAGGATCACAAGTTATTCTTAAGTACCTAGGAAAGAAAAAGTACCTCGATTGGTAGTTTTTCCTTTCTGAAGAATTCTTTGAGATATTACAGAATCAGTCCCTGCTATATATTTCATTGGAAAAAGCGATTCATGAAATGAAACAATGACCGCAGCAACATTTTACAAATATATTGCAAATGTTTCTACCCATGCCTAATTAAAAATGCTATCAAATTCCTTATTTTGCTCGTTTTGGATAGGTATAAATCTCATATTAATTTGAATTTGAGCAAGTTATGTTCATCAAAACAAATTTTCTGGCTTAGTTTTCTACCTAATTCAGGGAAATCTCCCGTTAGATCTTAAAAGAATTGTAAAGCAATATGTCGAGAAAATTTTACATCCATTTTTAAATAAGATTTTGAGGCATCAACTGATGAAATTAAAATGCTTTTATGAAATGCGATATTTTTCCATTCGATGTAAAAAACGTTGACTTTAACAAATGCATGCAAAACAGACACCAAGAGTTAATGAGCAAGACAACTTATCAACAAAATACATGCTTCGAGAGTTACGATGCACTATTTCTTCAGAAGCTTGAGAGGGAAATCTCACAAGTTATGTTGCAAATTTTTAAAGGAACATTGACGACTGAAAAGTTTAATCTCCCAAATAACCAATAGCCTGTGCTTTTCTCAATATTGAAGAATTTATTTAAAAAAAAACATTTGGTTAATCAAATTTTGGCACTGAAGCTGATGCAACTAACATTGATAATGAAAGTATCTTGAAAACTGATTTTGATATAAGTCCTCTTGAGGCATTTTTAGTTGCAAAAACAATTGGTTCCATAAGTAAATGGTAAGTACTGCTGAAGACCCACTAGATATAAGTCAATGAGAGATGAATTTGACTCAAACTTCGAAACTCCTTTTTCTCATTTATTATCCAGTGAGGAATTCTAGAAATGGTATTGGAAAATCAAAAGAAATTTCGAAGATACATTTACATTGGCCAAAAATTTGAAAAAAAGTGGAGGGTTAAATCAAAAGAAAAAAATTACTTTTTTGCATTAACTTCAGAAAAAGAACGAAAATTTAAAGAGATTGAAAGAGCTGAAAAAAAAGTTAAAGGAGAAAATATGACGAAGAGAAAAAAAATACTTGAAAAGATTAAAAAATAGCTTAAAAAATATGGGGAAAAGAGTAAAAAAAAAGTGATCTACACTGGTTATCATAAATTAAGGAAAATTCACAAAAATCGCGATAACTCAAGAAATTACACATGGAATTTTATGAAACTTACCCACAATATACAACACATAGTAAGGTATTAAACAACATAAAAAGAAATTATCAGACATTAATAGTAGTATAGAAATTAGCACATGTATAAAATAAACAAATTGGAAGTATCGGTTTGCAATAGAAAAAGTACCTTTAATATGGAATATGATTGCCTCTAGAAGCAATACAGCACAAACAGCGATGTGTGATGCTTTCAATTATGCGGTCTATCAGTTCAATAGGAAGTGAGAGCCATTGCTCTTGTAAAGCAGTTGCAAGCGTGGCAAGGGTCTGAGGGGGCGGATTGATGGCAGATACACGCCTCCCTAGAGCATCCCAAACGTGCTCGATAGGATTCAAGTCCGGGGATCGAGCTGGCCACTCCATGCGAGTAATTGTTTCCTGTTGAAGATAATCATCAACAATGCGAGCTCTGTGTGGTCTTGCATTATCGTCCTGTAACAGGAAGCAATCACCAATTGCCCCGGCATATGGGCGCACATAAGCATCAAGGATGTTGTCTCGATAAACCTGAGCATTCACGGTTCCCCTTGGAAAGACATGGAGGTATGTGCGCCCTCCTAAGGATATGCCTCCCCAAACACAGACACTGCCTCTTCCGTATGCATCTCTTTCACGGATGTTTGATGGATGATAACGGGTCCCAGGTTCTCTCCATATCAAATAACGTCTACTGTCACTTTCTAGACTAAACCTGGACTCATCCGTAAAGAGAACAGGCCTCCATTGATCTGACGTCCAGTGGACATGTCGTCGGGCCCACTGCAAACGGTCTCTCCTATGGCATGATGTGAGCGGCACGCAAATGGCTGGTCGTCTCGCATACAGACCACCTTCGTGGAGCCTTCTGCGCACAGTTGACGTTGACACCAACCTTCCGGTGGCTGCAGCAAGAGAGGATCTAAGATGTGTCGGAGTAGCGGTTCTATTCCTGCGTGCACTTAATGTCAAATATCGGTCATCGGCACTGGTCGTAACAGTTGGCCGTCCTTGACTGAACCTCCTAGATGCCGAATCTGTGGTTTGAAATTGCCTCCAAAGTCTATGAACCACAGATGGACTCACATTTAGCCATCTGGCCACTTCTGATTGACTCTGCCCTGCCTCTAGTCTCCCGATGGCTCTCCATCGTAGTTCTTCAGGCAAATGATGCCTAGAGGTCATTATTACGAATTGGCTATCTCAGATTTTCAATGTCGCAATCACAGTAAAATTTGTGTGCTTTCTCTCAAACTTGGACTTTTATGCTCCAGGCAGATGACGTAAGCCGAGTGCAGCGCCACTAATTTGCATATTGCAATTTTACTCAGCTACTCTTAGTGGACAACATATGCAAATTTTGCACGGTTTGGCTTACTTTTGAAAGAGTTATCGCTATTTTTGTGATTTTTCCTTAATTTATGATAACCAGTGTAATTATAATAATAATAAAAACATCATCGGATTACGCAATGATAAACATTCATAATTTAGAACGGACTATTAAACTGTGAGAAAAAAAAATGAAATTTTTTTCTTTAAAATTATGTATTCAAACATATTTTACTTTCCATTCCATGACAGAAAAAAAAGTAACATTTTCTACGTTAACTGTGGTTATATGTTGTAATTCCACGAAAAATCTTGTTTTTAGACATTTGTGTAGCCATTGGATTCCTAACGAGCATCAAACATTTTCTAAATTAAGTGTTCATTCACTAGAAAATTTAGTGTTTATTCACTGGTAAGAACTGTTCCTTCACTTGGTTATCTTACTACTTATTGGTTATCTTACTACTTATTATTTAAACCACCAAAAGCTTAAAACAATATTATGTAAGTTATCTAATTTTTTTTTACATAATTTGTATTTAATAACAAATATGTCGACACCATCATTTAGCTAAAATTACAAATTTTGTAATTTTTATGATTTTTTCTTAAATGCAAGCTAAGCTTAAGTGTTCCTTCATTCGTTAATTTACTCTATAAGATGTTGAGAAATTAGCGATGTTGTGAGAGATACTTAAAAAAGTTGACTACCTATTTTTATTAATATTTATAAAATATTTATTCAAGAAATTGATAAACATATTATTCCAAATCTATGCATACGTATGTATATTATTGAAATTGTATTAGTTATTGAAAAACAAAATCAAAAAATAAAAAATAATCACATTAAATAAGCACAATCTGGTGTATAATCATATTCTATCAGAAGATCATATCATATCCTATTTTATAAAACTAGAAATTCCTTGAATAAAGTGTTTTTTATACAAAATGTTTTATTCAAATTTCTTTACTAAATTGCAAATAAATTATTAAGCGACTAAAAAGGAAACATTGTATTTTATAGTTAGAAATAAATAAAAATTAAAAGATTAGCAAACGATTATTAGCGAAAAAAATATGAATGAAATTTTACACTACGCGCGCGAAGTCAAGTTCCTCGCAAGTTTATCACATTTTAATATTAATCGCCCCATTTAATCATTTCCTTATTGTCGCCAAATTATTTTTTTAAAAATAATTAATTTTAATTTTTCTCAGCTTCTAATAAATGAAAACAGTTGAAACTTTAGATTTTTCAATTGAAAAATAAGTAGATTAATATGGTATAAAAAAATTCATACCTTATAATTCAAAATTTTTTCATCCTCACTTTAATTAAATAATAAAAAATAATTAATAATTATTAAAAATTATTTTTTTCATGAAATTATCTTTGGGTAAATGAGTTTTATGAGTGGGTGCAATTTTATTTAAATTGCTTTATCAGTTTTAAAAATATGACTAGAAACGTGAAAAGTGAAATTAACATTAAGGGATACGAACTTTGGATCGCTCTCCTGACCAAACTATGGGGACCATTTTTCCCAGATTGCGGCTACCCCCTATATTTTGAAGGTTAAGAATCCAAATATGTGAAAAAAAATGTATGTTTATTCAGAGAAAGTGCGTTTTTGTGTCTGATTTCGTAACTTAATTAATAGTTAGCACTAATTAATTAGCATATTTGAGGTCACCCCCTGGAACCATTAAGATTGACACTTAGTTCGTGAAAATCCGATCATTAGAACGAAAGTTATTCAGGGTGATTCGTTTTTTTTTTTGCGGACTGTACATACCTTTAAGTCTTGGTTTGCGACGAAACTATAAAAAAAATATATAAATAAATAAAATAAATTGCACTTATAAAGTATTAAAAATATGTTCAAAAAAATTGTGTACCATACAGATCTTATTTTGTTCTTGGTATCCATTCAGCACCTATATTTTTTACAATACACCTGGATATCTGTAGATAATCTTAAAATATTGTTCCAAAATTTGTAACTGAAGATAAGATAATTGAAGAACTGCTGCTGTTTTATCTAATTTTTTTAAACTTTTGCTTAATTTATAACTCAATTTAATGCAAATCACAACTTGAAAAATACGCTATATTTTTCTCAATAATATTAAATCATTTTTTTGTCAAATATCTTATATACTTTTTTTTTAAATTCGATGCAATTATTATTTCAATTTTAATTAATTGAAATAAAATGAAAATACAATATCACCAAAGACCTGAATTTTTTATCGTTTTTGACGAAAAGGTTTTTAACATTACGGTAAGAACCACGGTAAAAACTGATAAAAATCGCCATGCGTCGAAAACTTGTCAACTGTAATTTTAACAATTTATAAGTTTAAAAATAAAATGAATGCGTATATTTTTTTTACAAAAATTTTTTATCCTTTTTTGGTATTTTTAATGCTGGTGAACAAAAATGATCTTCAGAAAAAAACTTTACAACAAAAAAAGTCTTTGCAATATTTAATATAACCAAGCATTTTATGGCAAACTTTACACCCAGTTACCCTTAAAAAATAATAGCTAAAATATGGTGCCTCTCTGTGGCTCTTCATTATTTCTACATCTTGTTTTTATAGATAATTTGTATTTCGATTATTTTAATTTTCTCACGTTGCTTCATCTATTACCGTATGATTTGGTTTTAATGTTCGTTAATTCTTTTTTCCTTGTGCTTCTGAGGCGGGCAGGAAAAAAAATAATTTGTGTGACATTTAATCTTGTGTGATCTTATTTCAGGGAAGTAATATGCTATATTAATGATTCATCATATAACACTACTCTTCAAATATAGATTTTCTAAATAAACTTGCCCCTTTGAGGGTTCAATTCTTCTTTCTTTTCTTTTCTTTTTTTTTTTTTTTTTTTTTTTTTTTTTTTTTTTTTTTTTTGCAAAATGCTTTTATTGAGCAATTAAATGGAGAATTTCATGTTGCAAATTTTAGACAAACCAGAATTTAAAAAATGGCGTTTTATATTTTATCTACGAGAGTGATCACAATTTTTATTTCATTTGAACTTGGGTTGATTTATTTTTAACATTTCGCGTTGAATCCTTGAAACCAAGTGTAAGTATCTTAACATTTTTACACCTAATTTTAAAACTCGTTTACCCAAAGACCATTTCATGTATAAAGTCATTCTTAATAAATTTAGCGCAGTATACCCGCATCCATATCTTGTGCCATTAAACCTTACATTCGATACAGTCCTTAAGTATTTCAATTTCCTTTAAGCTTTCCTTTCTAGATTTTTTTTTCTTCCATTTTAATAGAAATTCTTTTGATAAAAAGGAGGGGGGAAATTGACATTTTTGAAAAACTGATATTCTTTAATTTTTTTAATAAATTTTATTTTCTCTATTTCGTTTGATATATTTTATTTAAAAAAAAAAGGCGCGTAGTTCGATTTCTTTAATATTGGTTTTAACAAAAGTGAAAGAAAAGCTTGTTTTGTACTTTTACTTAACTTACAAAAAGTGCTTATCTGAAACGATACTATCGAAAAATTGAGGAATTATTTAAATTGTTATTCTTTTTATTTATTGTTTTTTTAAATAAGAAGCTCTTTTTTGTGATATTAAAATGTGATACATATCAAATAGTTTCTAAAATGGATTTAATTAAATGTTTAGCTTTTTATATTTGTTTTAGATTATTTAAATATTCAGCAATTTTTATCGTATAATTTAAAATATTTAATATAAATACTCAGTAAGTAAAAGTTAGTACAAAAATTGCAGCGTTAAAGTTCCTTCTATAGCTTTGTATCACGTTTTTTTTTTTTTATTTTATTTATTTATTTTTTATTTATTTATTTATTTATTTTTTTTTTTTTTTTTATTTTTTATTTTTTATTTTTTTTGTCTTGGAATGTTTTAAATTTTTAAGAAGCACTAGATACATACTTCCGGAGTTTTAATAAAGTAGTCTACATTCGTAGACAAATGGAAAGCTTGCCAGTTTTTTTAATGTTTTTAGAGGGGGAAGATTAATAGGATGTGTTGTTTCCAATTTGCCATTTGTTTTTATGTCGAAATAAATTTTTAAAATAAATATTCCCATTCTGTTTATAAATAACTATTTCTGAAAAAAAGTTTTTTTTTTTACATTATTTTTTAAGTTACCGTTACTATTCAAGATAATTTAAAATATTAAAATAAAGTATTTTTATAGTTATTAATATAACTGTATACGCGGTTTAATATGTAACTTTCCACGTTTTGTTACAATTAAAATTATATTGATTTTTTTTTCATTTGTTATTGCGCCATTATCTGTCTTTCCTGTTATAGCTTCCTTTGTAAATAAAAAATAAAGATTAGAATAACGCTGCGTTGATGTTCGTCATTCAAAATTACGTAGGCAGGTTATTTTTAAAGCCTGGGAGAAATATTTGCCAGAGACAGCGAGGGGTTGAAAGCCCTTCACTCTTCCCATCATCTACCCTTCCTCACCCCCATCTCTGTGTTCCAATTTTACAGACACTTTTCGACCCGCGCCCCGCGATATAACTCATCTTCGAACGAAAACGTTATTAAACGAACTATCGGAAAATGAATTTTAGCCAAATAATCATTTGAAGGGTGATGTAGCTGAGTGTTGAGGATGCTTGGTATTCACACAAAGACTCCTCTTTACTCTCTGCGGCATACGTTTTTTAAAGGTCTAGGACGGTAAACCAAAAAAGAAATGTTAAGCTAGTGTGGCGCCGTCCGCGATTGCTGCAGCATCATTTCCTAGTGCTCTCTTTAAAGTGGACTCTACACTGGAGCAATCTTTCGCGCTTCTTTTCAACTGATATTTATAGGCATGAGCGCAATACAACATGTGCCAACTGGAAATAATAATACACCTGTCTTATTCAGATTTGTTTCGTTGTTGGAATTCTTAGTGTTTAAACTTTGAATCATTGGTAATGAAGAATCAACCCACCATGGAGTGTAATTTAGCAGATAAAAACGGATTAAATTCTTCTGTTGGAATTCCGACCGAAAAGCAGAATGGAGATGACACAGAAGATGATGAGGATGACGATCGCAATGATTCCACTGCCGTTACTACTTCAGTTGCTGACCTTTGCTCAGCGTCTCACGAGTTTGAATGGCTGAGTCCAACTTCGCAAGGAATGTCTGCTTATTCTCACCATGAGAAACAAAACGATTCTAATATGTATACAGAATTAAGTACGGAACATCAGCAAGTATTATCTGCTGATGAGTCTGGAATACCGTCTTGCCAAGCTTCACCTGCCCGATCATCTCATCATCGTCACAATAAACCACCAACACCTATTTGGCCGCGAAGATCAGCTGATATGGCTGATCATATTAGAATGACACCTAGTCCATATAATGAGCTTCATGGATGTCGCCGCCATTTGTCGCCAATGCGTTCATCTTGGTGTTGTCCATCTCCTCCACCACATACAGTGTGTGTTCATCATGGGGGAGTATTACCAAGCATGGAATTGGTTCCTTACAATCATGATTGTTGCGGTGGAGATATGAGCTTTGTACCTTATCAAACTTGCTCTTGCCTACCACCTACAGGTTTACCACACTCACCTCGTTACCAAGAATCTCAAACTTGGTGCCATAGTACTTCACCTCATCATGAAATACGTAGAAGGGAGTCTTCCTCACCCTGTGCAATGCACAGGTCTTGTCAAGGCTTTGGTGGATCTCGAAGGTCTCGCTCTTCTAGTTCTCGTAAAAGAGATTGTTCTCCAGCTTTATCACCTCGTTATTCACCTGTGCAAAGTGAACAGGTTGCACATAATCGTCAGTCTAACTCTGATCAATGGCAAGTATGTATAGATCTAAGGTTTATTTATTTAAGTTATTTTTGCATCTGCTGCTTTGTTAACTTGCGCGTTTTATTTGATATTATATCTGTCTTCATAGGTTACGAACCGGAAAAAAATAACTATTACAAATGCATGACAATTTAGAATAGTTAAGATTTTTAAATTTAGTTAAGATTTTTAAATTTAGTTAAGATTTTTAAATTTAGTTAAGATTTTTAAATTTTTAAGTTATGGACTTCTACTTATATATTTATCTTTTTTCCTCTTTGACATGGTTCGATACGCTTACTTAGAATTCGTATTGTTATATATATTTGGTTTTAGCCAATTTCTGTTACTGTACTTTTAAAATCTGCACTTAATGCAATTTCGAAGCACTTCAGGAATTTATTTATTTATATATATATATATATATATATATATATATATATACATTTGTTATATTTATATTTGTTGTCGCAGCATCCAGTTTAGTGCAAAGATGTAGTAGCATTGAGCGAACCATATTAAAATACACTATCTTTCTTTTCTAATATTATAACATAAAAGTCGCTAAAACAAAAAGTCACTCATAATTGGCTAAAAATCAAGAATTCGCCACAACATAAATAAGGAAGATCTAAAAGTAAACGGTTAATTATAAATTTAGTTACATGCATGATATGTTTAGATTT
Organism: Parasteatoda tepidariorum; assembly: GCF_982258835.1. Classification (NCBI taxonomy): domain Eukaryota; kingdom Metazoa; phylum Arthropoda; class Arachnida; order Araneae; family Theridiidae; genus Parasteatoda; species Parasteatoda tepidariorum. The sequence continues at coordinate 44,577,042 of NC_141765.1, read as the reverse complement.
TTATTAATTTACTTCAGGAATTTATTTATTTATATATATATATATATATATATATATATATATATATATATATATATATATATATATATATATATAGGTTCAAAATGAAGATTAAACAAAGGAAAATTACCGACATATGAAAAAATATTTTGCGGATATAATCGTGTGGGCTGATGAAAAGATTATATCTTTTATTTTCCGGATTTTTTAAAAAAATTTTATCCTTTTTTTTTTCCAGTTGTTTGTTATTTTTTATTATTTTTTTCTCCCTCCCCCCCCCCCTTTTTTTCATATGTCTGTAATTTTCCTTTGTTTTATCTTCATTTTGAACCTATTCTGTTTGAGTTCTGTTTACTTGCAGCTTATGCGCAATAAATTATACTTATTGTTTTTCTTAATTTTCTTCGTGTATTTTTGTATTTATTTATTTTGTTTTATATATATATATCTATAAATTATGCTTTATATTACCATTTGCTCTTCACTATGGACTGCTCCATATTGCCCACCTCATAGTATATTTATATTACTTAATTTCTGCTAATATTTCAGTTTAAATAAATTTTTAACTAAAATTTTATTTAATTAAAAACGTGAAGCAATAAGTTAGCAATATTTTATTTGTTTCGTGGTTAGATATTTCAGCAGCATAATGATCTTAAGCACACCTCCAAAATTTTGGCAAGTTGCTTTACAGCTAAAAGGGTTAAATCTTCGAACTAGCCGAATCAATCACCTGATCTGAATCTAATAGAATACCTTTGGGAACTCATCAGAAAAAAAAAAGTTTCAGCATGGAAACATTCTTCAAAGAACAGAATTCACGGAGACATTCTCAATTCACAAAAATATTCTCTTCCACGATCTTCAGCCATATACAGTAAAAATGTGTTAACACTAATGACAAAAAAAAAAAAAAAAAAAAATCTAAAAATAAATAAAATAAAATATAGTGAAATATAAAAGTCAAAGTAGCACCTCATAACCATTTATGTTTTTGTTAGATGCTGGAATAATGTGTTAAACATGATGAAAATCAAGGAATCTTAGCTTGTTCTATACATACATTAGATAAGTAATTTAAAAAACTATAAAAATTAGAAGTTGGTGATGGTCTGTTTTATGTTAAGCATTTTTCAGAGACATGTCTTTACTTTAGATTTGCTCACATTAGTTTTATTTATCCCCTTCCTTCTCGCTCCCGTGAAAATGACAGGGTGAAGTTTCGCCCTCTATTTCTCGCTCCCGTGATATTTCCGAGCTGGAGTGTTCAGTAGTAACGCTCCAATAAAAATAAAACTAATTCATTTCTTTTGCCCGGAAAACATTTTATTTCTCATTTTACACACCAGATGGCAGTACCAGGATATTTTTATGGTAATTGTAGATAGTTAGCTCCAGAAGAGATGAAAATAATCAGAGATGTAGGAAGGAAACTCGGTACTACTGTTCAGATTGTGACGTTGGCCTCTGTATCTCATGCTTTGAAATTTATCACTTAGGAAAAAATTAATAATCTTTATTTATATTATATGTAAGTTTAATAAAATTCTTTTTTAATGCTTAAAACACATATTTTAAGCTAAAAACAAATTAAAAATGAATATGTATATTGTTCATACACATATTTTTATATAAGTTTCAGGGATAAACAAAATAGGCACTTTTATGACCGTTTTCTTGAAAATTAACCGATCGTTAAAGGGTAAAATAAATATTTTGCTTACGCGTAATGATATGTAAACATTAAAAATAGCATATTAATGTTTATTTCCAGTAACACAGATTCACATTAGCAGTTAAACTCAAAATAAAAAACATTTTTGTGAAAAAAAGGTACTATTTTTCATTTGGCTGTAATATAACTAGTATATATGCAATAGAAAATTATATTACAGATATAATTTTTCTTTCTAAAAAACTAGTATTTATTTTTTTTTAAATTTATTTATTTATTTATTTATTTGGAAAAAAAAAGACGTTTAGTTTTAACCAGCCGATCCGACTGATTTATTCACAATTTAAAAAATAACTCAGTAAGATCAAAATTGTGTATTTCAGCAGTGATGCCAGCTGCTCCGCTTTAAAAAAAAAAATATTTAATTGGTTCAGACGTTCATTTTGCCAACTTTCGAAGATTCACCACATGATGATTGTAACAATGTGGCATTTCATATGAACTTTTGAATAATTTATATGAAGTGGTATGCAAATTCAGATTAAATGAAATCCTACGTTAAAACATAAATTTTGCTACTACTAGAAAAATTTATTCTCACTTTGGCATCTCTGGTTCGATATTATTTCTTGTGTCTAAATCCAAAACTGAAAAATAGCACATTAATGTGAGTTTAAAAAATTTTTAATTTTTTATAGAAATAAAATAATCAAATTTTTGGTAAAAAAAGAATTTGTTTTATTTATTTTAAATAACAAAAACGCCTATGCAACGGAAAGTCTGTGTCAAAAAATATATGGATGAAAAATTTCTCATCATTTATTTAATCTAAATAATTTGTAGCATTTATTTTTTTTTAAATTTAATTTATGGAATTAATATTAACTATTATATTTAATTATAGTTTAGATAGAATTAATCTATTTTAATGCTGAAAATAAAACTATTTATGAACACACGTTTTTCATGCGAGCAAAAAAGAAGAAAATAATCGCTGTCACGCCTAAAACGAGAAACTGAACGCTTTGTTTCGAAAAACGTCCGAGAATTTTAGATGATGATGGAAGTTTATTGCGTAAGCAATACGTTTATCGTTTTTAGTGTGACTTAAATAATACTTTATTTATTTTTTATTTATTTATTTGAATTCTCTTCATAAACGCCAATTTAAAAAAAATATATATTATTTTTGTTTCAATATTTTCTTCAAATTAGGTTTTCATCTGTTTGTTTGTTTATATCTGAAAGTGGTCAAAACTTTAATTCGCAATAATTTCTATTTTGCCATTAAATGAATATAAAGCCTGTTTTTAGTGTTCGGGAAATAATTAAAATGTTTATTATGGTGCAGCACAAAGAGCCATTTGAAATTTGAGCACTATAGCGAGTGGCAAAAGTGGTCGAAATTTCGATTTCATAGTTTAGTCCTCGCTAATAAACAAATGGAATTAAAAGTGAGTTAGATAATTTGAAGAAAAAAAAAATTTAAATATTGCCAATTTAAAAAACTTATAACCTTTTTATTAAACTCGTTTGTTCGAAGGTATAGGTAATGCAAACACATATTTTCAATAAATAGTTATTAATTTTTATTGTTAATAATGCAGTGTTACCTGTCTTAAAAAGTCCCTAAAAAGGATTAAATTTAAATATGGTTTTATAGGCCCTAAAATTACCTTATTTTTCTCTCAAAACCTTCGAAAGGTCCTAGTTTTAATTCGAAAAACTCAAATTGCATTTAATTCTTGCTCTTTTTAACATTGTTAGTGGTGTTAAATTTTAACGGTGATTCAAGTTAAATTAAAATTTTCTTCTAATGTATATAAATTAGTTTTTAATATGTGTATCCAATATTAAGAACTCATTTTTCATCGTCGCTGAGTTCACGTTGACGCGCTTTTACGCAGAAACTTCGGCTAATATATCCAAGGGATCCTAAATTTTAAAATGACGATTTTTACGCGCTCAACGTAACTATTATATTTTAACATTTTTTTACTATTATAGTTATGATTATCATTGATATATTTTAATAAAATATAACGGAATAACTCTAATTTTGATTGACGAAAAAACAGTATGACGTCATCCAGTAGGGCAACAAAGGTATAATTAAATGAGAGCGTATTTGTTTTTCCTTAACTATTTTTTTTCTGGCTGAAATAAAATTTAATCGTGCGATTACTCTATAAAAAAATACTTGAAAAATAAAAAATTATTGCGACATGGAAATTTGTAAAGTTGATTCATATGGGTAATCACAGTTCAACGCATTTCATTAGCTCCTTAGTAAATCCATGAAGTTTTTCTATTGCTTTTTCGGCAGAAATTGCTACTAATTTCCACGTGAATGATATGCTTAATACAATATGCGTGCATTTCGAATCACATGTTTAAGTAACCACCTTTTAACGCTCTCACTTTTTTTATTTATTTACTGATTTTTTTTTTTTTTTTTTTGCCGATTTCATCTTAAACAAAGCAGCTTTTTCCATCGTTTTTTCAGCAGCTACTGTTAACTACTACGGAATTGTATATTATTTTTAACAGCTCGATATTTATTATACGGTTTTATTGTGGTTCGTGACACGTATTATGTTATTGAGTTATCACTGTTTGTCGAGCTCAATTTGCATCTATTCCATCGTAAATCCACGTGACTTTATGATAGACTTTTCAGCAAATATTGCTCCGGATTTCTATGTTGTTGTTGTTTGCTTTTTTTCTATCCTATTTTATTACGACTCACAAAATTCAACAATTGAATCAAAGTTTTTATTTGCGAAAATTACACAATAATACGATTATCGCTTAAAAATTAGGAGAGTCAATTTTTTTCCTGCAAAACCGTAATTTCCCTCTTTTTGTGAGTTAATGGGACTCGGACTGAAGATGGTTCAACCCTCGTTTTCCCTACCCTTTGTTTTATGTTTTAAAACACAGTTTGAAGTGTAAATTTATTTTATTTTGTATAGAACTTTGTTACAAAATTTAAATTTTTTAAACTTAGTTTGCACGATCAATATTTTTTCTTTTTTTTTTTAATGTGGATTTATTTTAATAAACTAAAAAACAATTGAAATCAATATTATTATTCATTTTAATTTTTCTGATACAGACTTTTTTTTCAATAAATGTTTTTAATGATTTTTTTAATAAAATTTATTTTTATATTCTTTCTTTTGGTAGTGAACTTATTTCAACACATAATGTAGTAATCGACAATATTTCCTATTTAAATCTGTGAATCTACAAAGTGCAACATTCATATATTTTACAGCACACTCAGCACATAAATTTTAGACTTTCTTCAAAAAACGGCAGATCAATACAGAAGTTTCTGATACTGGACTAGTGACTATCATAAAAATTGCACCTCACACTTTATTTCTGTGTTGCAATTTTCTTTTCTTTTTTTTTAAAAAAAAAAGGCAGTCAATGATAAGTGTTTACTTTATTGAAATATTTGCGTTATAAGTAATGATGCAATGAGCACGTACAGAATTTATTGAAAAACTTGCTCCCAGGAGCATTTAATTTTTTGAGGATTATATTTCTTACCACTAACCATCTTTAAAACAACACCACGCACTTTGCTTCAGAGCTTTAAATTCTTAAAAAAAAAAGGCAGTAAAGAACTCAGTTCTTATTTTGGTGTATAAAAGGCCATATGATTTAATGAACAGTTAGAAAAAGCATTAAAAATTTTTGTAAACCGGAACTTGTAATTTTTTGAGATAATTATTGACATTAGAGAGATTTTGCATATTATAGCATTGCATAGCACCCTAAACCTTAATGCTACATCTATTTTCACCACAGGATGCTTCTGGGTGTGCAAAAATGGTGTTACTAAGTGTTAGTGTTGACAAAGTAATACAGTGAAACCAGTTGAGTTGACCGCTATTATCAAGAACCAAATTTATCCTATAAAAAAGTAGAAAAACCTTTGTTGCTTGACCACCTGATCTTGTATATTGACCACTGGAATAAATCAAATTTGTCTATAGGTGTTTTTAATGCTATTCTTTGAAAGTAAAAAACCTTCATTAGTTGACTGGAAAAAATATATATTTTAGAAATTTTTTTCAACCATTTACTTTTTTAATAAAATTTTACTGAATTAGTGAAATTGTATAGAAAGCTAACCTAAACCTGTGTGTGATTTAACCATATTTGAAAATATTGAGGACTTTTTTATGACAAATGAATATAACAAAATATATTTTGTGTAAATATAATTTATGCTTTCCAATTGCAAATATATTCTTGTATATTGATATTTTTAGTTAAATAACTGGCATGCATAACTAACTAATTATGTGTATCGTTTTATTTCAATTGATCAGTTTAATACTAAATTAAATAAACTGTTGTTCTTTTTGTAATCTTATTTCTTAAGATATCTGGATTATTTAATAAATAAAATTTTAAAGTTATGTTAAAAAATTAAATTTTACTTTTATTTTTCTTATGGTTGATAATGTATAAGAAATATATGAATAACTTGAGCAACAATATGATAATTAGTCATAGCCAGTATTTTCTATAGGGAAAATTTCTTAAGATATGATTTTAAAAAAAAGTAAAAATGACTCTATAAGTATCCCCCTCTATAAATAAAACACCTTTCATGTTGACCAGTACAATATTGCATCACAAGTGATCAACTTACACAGGTTTCACTATACTTTCACCTAATGCTATTGTTCACAGTTATTCAAACAATGATTTTTTATTTTATGCAATATTTGAATTTTTTTTTTATTGAAATACTAAAATGTAAGCAAATTTGCCTGTTCAATCTTGCCTTCTATCATCACTAAATCTAAAGCAATTTATTAATATTGTTTAATTGCACTTTAAGCAATTTAAATAGAAATTAATGCTTTAAAAATGTAAAATAAAATCGTTACTCAAAATTTTATTTGATTGTTTTCTAATTTTGAGTAAAAAAATTACCCTTTTATTGTTTGTAAAATAAAATTGCACCCTAAACTTAATTTGTTTATTAAATCAATTATTTTACTAGACTCTAAATTTTTATACAAGTGTACTTCAAATGACAATAGTGATATTTTCAGAAGTTAAAATAAAAAGATATTTCTTACCTATCACAAAAATAATTTTTAAAATTTTTACTCAATTTTGATGTCTTTTCTTATTTTTTACTTACATTATCTTTTTTTATCAACTAAAGTTTCAAATGCTTTTGTCTATTTATTTATTTATTTTGATATAGTAACTGAAACTTCAGATCTAATAGATGAAGAAGAAAACATAAAATTAAGGCCTTGCTCCAATTGAAATAATCTTTTGTTGAGCTAGCTACGTAATCTAGTATTAGGCATATAGTATATGAAAATATTTACAATAGGTATGAGTACAATTCATGTTTGTATTTTTCTTCTTCAGGTTCCTCTGCAATCAGAAGATGTAAATAATTTACACAAGGTTCAAGAACTCGAAAGTGACAAAAAAAATTTAATATTACAGGCATGTGCATCAGATTATTTTTATAACAATTTGTTAGTTATTATTATAATATGTCAGCTTTTAAACACTCCATGTATTACTAAATTTGTTTTGTTATTGTTTAGGCTAGTGTTTTAGCAGACCAAGTTGAAGCCCAAGCTGATAAAATAAGCGAGCTTGAAAGAGCTCTGAGTCAAAAAAAGGATGATTTAAATCAACTGGAGCATAATTTGCACCAAGTATGAATGCTTTTTTATTTTTGTAGTTAATTTTTAGAAGGGCGGGGGGAAGCAAATGAAATATATTTTTAGATATTATAAACTACTAAGCATTCACCACCTCGCCAAATGCAATAAAAACGTACATTCTGCGAAACAAACTACGTTTTGACGAAGATATTGGGGAACGACTTTTTAGATCAGCAAAAGAAAGATAGATTTCCCTTGATCCTGAAAATTACGTAAATATGAATTTTTTCTGAACAAATCTTCTAATTTTGTTCTATTACAGTAATTTGGGTTAGATACATCACATAACTAATTAGAATTATATGAAGCCCAGATCATCGAAGCAACAAGAGAGATTATGTAAGCATAAAAAACCCGTAAAATTTAGATTAGCATGTTCGAATTTGAGACACGCTATTGCTGAACGAAACTTCTTTGTACTATTTGTGTCAATTAAGTAGTAGCAAGATGCATATTATGATCCTACTATTTTTTTTCAGAAAATATGTTTTCTTGTGACAATAATACTTTGTTTACTAAAATAAACTTATTGCAAAATTTCAAAACTGAAATAGTTGATAAAATAAGAAAATTTGACTTTGATTTTATCTTTATAGATTATCACTTTTCAATGATAAATACAGTAAAACCACCTGCACTTGACTGGCAATGAACGTGGTAAACTCCCGTCTAAATTTCGATTAAAAAAATTTCTGTGCCTAGTAAAAAGAACCATAAATCAGAATTAAATTATTCAAATAACATATATCCTACAACGACTCTGTTTTTTTTTTTTTTAATTATTACATCACGACAATAAAATATAAGCGAGACAATTAAAATTCTTATATTGAAAAATAAGACTTGAATGAAACGTTTTATTTAAAATTTATATGTATTTAAAAGAGATTTGTAATCTAATAAACACAAAATGTTCTTTTAGGTTTCTCCCTATATTACTGATCAAGTCTTAGAAGTTATTAAAAATTAACCACAACCTATTCTTATTTATTTTTCTCAAATATCGGAAAACATCTCTACATTTTTCATCCTACCTCCCATTCATTGATCATTTACTCCTCCCTAACTGTAAAATGACTGTAGTTTTAATTTTATAAAATGGTAAAAGTTATGAAATAGTAGTTATAAAATAGTTGTGTAGTATTTATAAAATTGTAAATTTAAAGTAAATATGTATTTTGATTTGAAGTTTTCAATGGGAAAAAAATAATCATAAAAAATTGTTAAGATTTGCCTGTGGCTAATACTTTTGAAATTTTGGCTAATACTTTTGATACTTGGCTAATTTACTGCTAATAATTAAGTCCTTAATGCAGACTTTATATATGTTATATATTTACAGAAAGACAGCAATATATTACTCAGTAATTTATCAAGATAAATTAAACTTATTTATGCTTTGCTTTTTTAGACACTTGATGATTCAAAAACAAGTTTAGCAGTAAAATAATATGTATCATTTCTCGTTGTATGTCGAAAAAGAATGTTAAACTTTTATATGAGTGTCGAAAGAAATTTTTTAAAATCTAAAACTTCAGTGTTTATTTTTACTTTTAAAAATAATAATAATAATTTAAAGCTCATTGAGATTTTATAATTACTGTTATGTATGTATTAAATGTAAAAGCATTCGTAAATAATAAGCATGCAAAATTGAAGTTAAAAATTAAACAAAGTAATGTAATTTAAAAGTGTAATTAATGTAAGTTAAAAAAATTTAATGTGTTTTGGTCACAAAAATAACAGATTTATTCATATTGTTGATAAATTTTCATTTTTGGAATTAGGATATTTTTAAACAGCATTTGAGTTTTGTAAGAAAGTATAAAAACATTGCTTATACAAGGTTTAGATGAAATCCAAAAAGCCTTCTTAAATTGATTATCAAATGAGAAATTCTAAACTCACACATCATATTAATTGATATATGTTGCAGAAATATATTCAAATGTAAATGTAATGTAAAACTCATAAATATTAAGTATTCTGTGGATAGAAGTTGTATTTTAGTGAGCCAACTAAATTTCAATGCAAGATTTTAAAACAAAACATTAAATAAAATCAAAAATATTTCTTGAAAAGAGAAAATTCAAAAGAAATTCAGCAGAAACAAATTTGAAGGCTACATGTAAGCTCTTGTATATTTACTTTACTAAGAATAATATCCTAACTTTTTTTTAACTATGTTTCAGGAAGTCTTAGCTCGATCTGCTGTTGAAAATAGCAAACTTGAACTAATTACTGAACTTTCTAATCTGAGATTAAGGCTTACTGCTGCTGAAAGAGACCGTAAAGAGAGTGATGAAAAATGCAGAAAATTAGAAGTAATTTTTAGTTTGTTTTTATTGTGTTTTTTAAAGAAAAGTTTTTTTTATATTGCTTTAAAATGGTTATAAAAATTTAAATATAGCAATTGTTACTTTAATTTTTAAGCCTGATTTTTAATCTTAAAATAATTATCTCTCATATTCTTAAACTAGTAAATTTTAAAAATTTTATAGGAGGAGTTTTGTGCCTTGGGACATTAACAACTTTAGAATTATTTTTATATCTTATTATGACCTTAAATAATCAATAACAGCAGAGCAAAATTTGCACCCAGTGGAATGAACTAATGTATTAAAGAAAGAAAAATAATCTCTTAGAATGAAAGAGAGAAAATTACTTTAATTAAAATTAATTTTCATTTTCTGATTATGAATTATGAAACTATTCAGCTGAATTTCATTTAGAGATTAAAGAGATTTTTAATGTTTTAGTTATGAGAGAAAATTATAGTTCATTTAAATTTACAATTTTTATTTTATTTAAAGTTGATGATTTTACGATAGGAAAGCAAAGCATGCTGTACCTTGAGATATGTCCTAAGATACAATTTATACATAGTTTTTATTTGTTTCAATATCTTTAGGAATGTGTTCTAATATTTTAAATGCATTTAATGTTATATGCTGTATGTATATTTCAGTTTAATGTATTTTATAATATTTTTTTTATTTATCTTATTTACATATTATGAATTTGTTAGTAGTGAACTTGTTCTCCAACATTAAACTTTAATCTGTGCATTTTAGTTTACTAATTTATTTTCTGATGCAGTTCTCTTCTTTCTCCTTCAACCAAATTAAATTCCTTAATTTAAGTAGCGTCCCGCAGTGGACTGATCGTTAAGACACAGTTTGCAGCAGATCACCGAAGTCAAGCATCACTGGCTGCGGTCAGTGTACGGGTGGGTGACTACTTGCATCAGTCTGCGTAGGGACCGAGGGTGTGCGGTATTGGTCCTCGTTAAACTGTTCTACCGTAAAGTGCTCGACTTCGCGTGCAGGTCGTTGGGCTACAGCAGCAGGGCTGCCATCCCCTCTGCAGAGGATCAAAATTGTGATGGCTTGTCTTCGGATCATCCTCAGGGATGTTTCCCAGACCGTCGCCAATAGCCCATTGTGCAGCTCTAGTGCGACCTAAAGTAACTACAACAACAAATTAATTTAAGTAACTATTAATAAATATTCCATTTAATTTAAAACACTTTTAAAAGTTTCAGCTATGTTCTTCTACCACTAAGAAATAATAATTTCTGCATTATTAATATTCACCATTCTTGTTGCAATAAATTCTAAAGGAACTTATACTAAAGAGCCAAATCACTATAACCACCTACTCAATATCATGTTATACCACCTTTTCCTTAAAAAAACTGCAACTTTCCTTGGAGCGGATATTGCAAGTTTGTGCTAGATAACTGGAGACAGATTGTACCAAATGTCTAAGCAGCGGTCATGCTAAGTCGAGATATTCTGGCATGGTGGTATTTTATTTCTGAGCTGCTTTTCTATAACTTCCTAATTGTGCTTATTGATTGGAATTCATCATTATACTCTCTGAACCACTCCAACAGAGTATAAGCCTAGTGAATTTAGGCATTGTCTAGCTGGAAGACTCTATTTCCAGTTGAAAAAAACAGATGCCAAGTATGAGTATCATGAAAGAATGCAGCAATTTTTGCAAAAAAAATTTTTGGGGTATTATTTTTGTCCAGTGGACCATTTTACGATTAAATGTTCGCGTCATATTTTTCAATTTCAATGTATTTGATTCAATATAGTGTATCCAATGTTAATTCTGTCGCTAAGTTTCACTTTATTGTTTAAATTGGGGTTGGGAGATTTTAGATGTGAGACAAACTTTGGCAGTTGTAGCGATGAGCTTTATGCTTTGAAAATGAATATTTTTTCTCAATTACTTCATTTTAAGCCATAGAGATAACAGCTAAAACTGTCTTAATATGCCATGTCTCTAATATGTCTTTGAGTTATTGTTAGGCCATGATACAGCTTGGACTATATTGCTGTTGAGTAAATATGTTGTAATATTTAGTACCAAATGGAGCTCAAAATATCACATTATTTTAGATTGTTTTATAGATAATAAATAAAAAGTGTCTAATTTTTTGAAAAATATCTTTTGATTGGTATGTTTCATTTGGATTTTAAAAGTTTCTCAGAATTTGGCCTTCAGAATAGCTTTTATGAAGTCAGATGCAATGGTATTAACTTTATTTTTATTTCAATACTAAATCAGGTTTGGGTAATTTTTACTGATTTGAATTTAATTTTAAAAAATGTCTGTTTTGTTTGCTTAAATTTTAGATCTTCATTTAATTTTTAATTACAATTCTGTATACATTTGTAAATGTATGTTTTGGTTTTAGAGTGAAATTTATGCTACTAAGGCACGTCTTATTGAATTAGAGACTGAGTATGCTCTTTTAAAAGGAAGAATACCAAAAAATGGACCCACTATCTCTATTGATGACAGTAAGTAGTAATTGTGTTTAAAATTTATGTTTTTTAGATTTGTATATTGCAATTGAAAATCATAATATTAAAATTCAAAAGCATTGAAAAAATATTTTAAATTGCATGTACATTCATTGTATTTTTTGCTCTAAAATTTAATGTTCCTTAATATCATGTATGTAACAAATTTTTAAAAACTAAGAAATCCTTTCTCTTTTTGCTCTTGTCAAATCTTGAACAGTTGCCATTGTGCATTTAAGCTCTTTTTTGTACTTCATACCTATTTATTAATTTGTGTTTACCAATAAAAGTTACACTCAAATATTTATTTATTTATTTTGAAAAGCTTGTGTTTTTTTGTTAAAAAAGTCAAACTTTAGGATATTTTTATAAAATTGATTATTTTTGTATTATTTAATGTAGTTTTATACAAAATTTTAATTTTTTTTTAGTAGTTTACATTTTATTTCGGTTTTAGTTATCTGTATTTTCCTAAATAAATGTATACATTTATATCTAAATTATTTGTACAAATATTATTTATAGTTTTCTGAGTAGTATTTTAATTTAAGGATAGGGTTATTTAAAAAAAAAGAAATATTTCTTTGCAAAATATTAATTTAAAAATGCTAATTTAAAAAATTATTTCACCTATTACTTTCTTTGAATATTGATTCATAGTAAATTTGGAAATTAATTTCGCTTTGAATACCTCCCATAATGCAATAATTTCTTAAACTGTAAAATTTAATAATAAAATAATAACTAATATTTTACACTTAAGTTATCAAAATGTAAAGAATGAACAAATTACTTTGTTATAAAATGTTACACTATTGAAAATTCATAAGGCTTTATCTTTTTCGAAATTCATAAGTCTTTATCTTTTAAGGTTTTCAATTATGAAAACCTTATATTTCAAAGTACACTTCCAGTTAAAAATGTTGAAAAAGCTTTATAAAATTTTTTAATTGTATACAACTTTTTATTAAACTGCATATGATACTTTATTGAATTGTTTATAATGTGGTATTAAATTTTGTATAATTCTAAATTAATTTATAAATCAAGATTGATTGTAAAAAAAATTCTCAATTGAAAATTTAGTTTTTTTTCCAAAAATTAAACTAATAATTTTGTGATGACATATATAAAAATAAGATATGCACTAAAAATAATTTGGAAATACCTTTAACATATTACCTGAGAGCTGTCTTGAATATTCATACTATTTCATTCATACTTGAGTATTCATATTATTTTATTGTGAAAATTAATATGCTATTTGTAATTGTGAATGCCATATGTTATTTGAAGTTGTGATTATAATTATTGTGTAATTTGTTAATTCAATTGTATTTTAAAAATATGATTATGATACTTTAATAGTTTGTTATACAATTCTAACTACTTTACTTTTAAACATTGAAAGAAGCTATTAAATGTTCTGATTTCTTAAGAAATTTATTAAATTTATTTTTCTTTGAAACTGCTTTTTCAATTTTTATTTGTTTAAAAAATAAGTATTAAATTGCTTCAAAATTAATACTGTTACTTAAACTATATTGAAATGTTTGATTATTTTTAAAAAATTATTTTAATAACAGTTCTTTATGAAAATGAGTTTCTTCCACTTGTGCTTGAAAAAAAACATTTTTCTCCCACTGCAGTTTTTTCACTCTGACTGACACTTGCCTTCCTTATTAATAATACTTTTAATTTATACTTAAAATTGAAAGTTATGTTGTTGCTAATGTCATTTTTTGCTAGTTATTTGATAATAGACACACTAATATATTTTTTATTAATATGCATTTAAAATAGATGTTTAGGTTTGTCAAAGTATCATTTGGACATATAATCTTATAATCTATATATCTCTTAATAAAGTGCCTAACAAATCATGTAAAAAGTTTAAGATTTTTTCGAGGCCTTATGTTTTTACTGCTAAATTAATTTAAACCCTTCCTATTCTAAAATTTAATTTTCTTGTTCAACATACATTTCATGGGCTGTGATGTAAATTTATTTTGGATTAAATTTTTTTTGCCTTATTAATAAAATTTAATGTCAGACTTAAATACAGTCTAGTCCTTTTCAAATAATGTCTGAATAAAATTATTTTTGTGTAACATTTTGCATAATTTTTTTTTAGTTAGTGATAACAAGAAATACAAGACTGTTCTTGATTCCATAAATGTATCAAATGAAGAAAAGGTATTTTTAAAGTTTATGTTTATTAGAAATATTTCATATTAAATGTGCTAATATGAGGACATATCAATACAGGGTTGGCTTTTTGTAGGCCGAAACTGGTTTTTGCCATGCCCGTGGCAGAAACCGGCAAGAACTGGCAGAAACTAAAAAATGTCTATATCAGTTCTAGTAATGGCTTAATGACATTTTGTTTAAGTAAACTGAAAAATTTAACTCCATGTAACTGTAACAAACTTTTTAATTCATTGTTTGTAAATATATATTATTTTGTTTATATTAAATATAAAAAGTGCAGTATATCAAATATTTATATAAGATAAAGAATAAAGTGATGTAATAATAAATATAAATACTAGATTTTAGTTTATTTTATTAAACTCTGAAATTCAGTAATTATTATCATTTAACTCTTAACATAACTGAATAGAGCTTTTATAAATAGTTTTTTTTTTCTTTTCAAGACATAATTTGCATTCCAACAATTCAATTATTATAATAGTAACGGTTTTAATCTTTGCTGTATGTAAGAGAAACTGCATCAAAACTTGTCTTTTGTTATAGATTACTGCAGAGTGCAAGCAATGCAATATTTGTTTTAAATAGTGATAATTTTGTAAATAAATTGTACTTTGTTTAACATTTAATTGTTTTTTCTATGAATTATCTATTGTATGTCTATCTCAGTACTTTTATGTCATTTTCTGAATTTCTGCCAGTTTCTGCCACAAATGTTGCTGAAAAGGGTTTCTGCCATACCAGTTTTAACCGGTTTCTACCAGTGGTTGTAACCACCACGGCAGAAACTTGCCAGCCTTGTATCAATAAGTAATGCACATCTCAATTTTTAAAGTGGGAAAAAGTAAAACTTAAAATGAGTGGATGAGTTTAGTCAAAAAAGTTTGATCTAGAAGTCCAGCGTCTTCAATCTGTGCATTTGTGAATGAAATAAAATGATATTGGAAAATTTTATATGAATCTTCATGGAACATTATTCAAGAGAAGCTAGGGTACATTAAAATTTGCTGGGTATAAAAATAGTTGTATTAGAACGAAACACTGGAAGACCAGAATTTTTAAATTGATCTATTTTTGCAACAAATACTTCAACTGGCATGGCAGTCATGCAAAAAAGCACGAAATTAGCAATATATTCATTTATGTTTCCTCTTGGTTAAAGCTGTTCTTTCTATTTTATTTTTCATTTCAGATTATGTGCATTACTTAGTAATATGCCTTGTATTTTTTAATGATTTTTTTAAAATTAGCTTAACTTTTTTCTTACCAAATTGAGATCTGTATATTTTTTTAAAAATATGATTCATTAATTTATTTTTCAATAACGTAGTTTATAACAGATATATGCTCTAAACGAATAATCAAAAAAAAATCTGTCATGAGTTGTACCAGAATGTCATTAGATTTTTTAATAAGTTTTTTTATTGTCTGGTCAGATAACAGACTTTAGACTTAAAAGTGTTTTTGTTTGTTTTTAAACTGTTTCCTATTGGAAGCATTAACCATTCTTTTGACTGGAGCATTCCAGAAATTCTATAAACATTCTTCATACTGATGATAGTGTGATATATATATATATGTATATACCAAATGATGGATCTTTTAAAATATCAAATTTGTAATTAGTACTAGATTCATTTATTTATCAAATTTAAAGTGTTTTCAATATCTAAAGTAAAGTTCATACATTTAAATCTTAACAATGTATATGTTTTGTTTGCATTTTTTTTCCTTCATAATTAGTGGTATGTGCTAGATTTTATAATTCCAAAATATATATTAAAAAAATATTTTTTGTATTAAAATTTTTATTTCAAAAGTAAATTTATGTTTGAAATAATATTGTAATTAAAATTTAATAAAAATAGACATGAATATCTTTGAATTTTCTGGCCAAATAGGGCAAAGTGGAATATTCACTACAGGAAGAACAACATAAAAAATGTAAGAAAATGTTATTTTGTCAGGTTTGATTTTTATGCTATTTTAAAAAGCATATTTTATTGATGATCCCTATGGACAAATCAGAGTACTACCTTTTAAATAATTTAATGACCTCAAACATGTTTATGCTATTTATATATATTTTTTAAGACAGAGGTAAAGCATATTGGACACTAGATTTTTAACTATAATTTTTATTTTCATCTAAAATATAACATGATTTATTTCAAAATGTTAAATTTATGAAGTTTTTTTTTTTTTTTTGCTATCAGTTATATCGATATAATTTTACTTTATGTATTATTTTCATCATGGGCTGTATTTTCCAGTAATTTTTTTTTTCTCTGTTACCCACCTATGCATGCTCATTGAACTTTTAGGAATTGTCCTTCATTTTATTTAGCTGTAAAATATTTAGTTTATGAATATGAAAACTTCTTTTGGTCAAGGTTTGAAATTTATCAATACATTCAAGTTTTTTATTATTTAATGTGTAAAGTATTGAAAACTTGTTCGATATCTAAATAAATGTATATTTTTACTCTTGGAATGGGTGAAATTATCTTACAGCTTGATGAAAAGTGTGTGCGACAAAAGTCCATTTGAATTCCCACTCTAAAACAGATATAAACATAATGTGATATAAACCACGTTCATTTGTAAAATATTAAAGCAATTTTAAGTAACTTTTTTTATGTTATTTATGTTTCTTTGTATTATGTTTATACTATGAGTCTTGTAATGTATATTTTATAGGACCAAAAATTAGATGACTTGCGCTCATCATTGACAAAATACAAAAAATTGCAAGATATTGTGCTTTCTGGTCATACTAGAAAAGGTTTGCTTATTTTAAATAATATTTCTTCTAAAAATTTATCAATATGATTTTTAATGTGTTCTATAAATAATAATAAAGTTAGAATATCATTAGAATTTGTTAAAAGAGACTGCTTTAACTACCTTCGAAGTATTTCTATTTTTAAAATTTCTCTATATTTAAGAAGTAGATTTTTTAATTATTCTTTAATTTACAGTTGCTGATATTTCATCACATGAAACCCATGGACTTTATCCTGATTCCATATTATGCTCACTTAGTAATGACAGCTATAAAGTAAGAAACTATTTTGCTCTTGATCATATTTATTTCATTAAACAATGTTTCATTCCTTAAATAAAAAATGTTCTTCTAGAAACATTTGAATGATATCAATAACTTAAATGCTGGAAAATACTCTACATTGCCTTCAACTTCTTCTATTCCAAAGCATATTAATCAATCAGGTCAATCCCAGACTTTAAATTCAGCAAATGTGTCATGCCTCTCTCCCATCTCATCTTCATTTCACAAGTCTAATAGTTTAGAGAACATTAGTTCTACAACGGTAAGTAACCTATTGTGAAATATATTTTTATAAAGTTAACTGCAGTTTTGTTTCCACATATGTTTATTGTAATGTCAATTTTTCAAAATGCTCTGAAAACAATGTTAATAATTCAATGTTACCTAATAATAAATGCATGTAATTTTATACTGTAAAAAAAATTAGAAATAATCTTAATTTTAATTGTGTTTAGCTTTTCAAATTATTGAACATAAAAGAAATTTTTTTTAAAGTAAACAAAATACTATGTGAATTAAGTTTGAAACATTCTAAATTTTTGAAAATTATACAATTCTAACTGAAATATAAACTTGCACTTCAAACGATGTTTAAAATTTATAACAGAATGTAGAAAAGAAATTGAAAAACCTCCAAAATAAAGCAAGGAAAAAAAACTATATGTGTATATTAAGTAGGTGATAAATTATCTGCTTCCATCTGTTAATATTTACATTTATAACTTTTTTTTATTGATAAATAAAACAAAGACATTCAAAACAAAAATTCTAGAACAATTAAAGCTTTGAATTACATATGATATAACACCTGCACCAAGTAAAAGTGGTGACCTAATTTGATATCCTTCCTCTTTGTATAATGCAAGATGGGGGGGGGGGGGATTTAACCCCCTTCCCCCATGGATGATTACATGTCCAAAAGGACACCTCATAATTGTTTTTTTATCTCATTTATGATTTTGGCATATTTGACATGCAATAATGCATTAGCAGAATTGCTGGTTCAATTTTTTCCTTTATCTAGCATTTTCCTAAATTTAAATATAAGTATATATGAGAAGTAATAAATGTAAAGAATTGGATTTCACAGATATTGCTCTTTTTTTCCCTTACTTTTTAATTTATGTCGAACAATAATTAAATCTTAGGTTTCCATGAATGTAGACTAATTTTATGTATTTTTCTTCTGCTACTTAAAAAAATCTTGAACTGAAATAATATTGTCTACTTACACTATCTATAATATACCTACATTAACAAAACAAACACATTTGTGCACATTACTTTCACAAAAGAAAATTCTAAAATTTCTGAAAGATAAACTCATTGTTTACTATCTCCAGGGCTTCTATTAATTATTTCTTGTAACCTTTTCAGAATTTTCCATATGTTAATCAATATGATACTTTACCTCGTCAAACAAGTCCTAATGTCTTGCAAGATATTCAATCTCATTTACATGAAGTTGACTTACCACCATTGACCTACCAAATAAATCCACTGAATAAATCATCTGAAAGAGAAAAAGATGATTCAACAGTTTCGTCAGTGCATGAAACAAGCTCAAAATCTTCCAACAGAGGCCGAAAATCTGGTAGTGGCACCTCGAAGAGCTCTGGGGTATCGTTCGGTAAAGGCTTTTTTAAATTAAAATCTGGAAAGCGAAGTTCAAGTGAACCTTATCTAGGTGATGGTTTTGTTTCTAATGTATAGCAGGTTGCTTGCTTCTAAAATGCATGCTGCTCATCTTCAGCCTTAACCGCAGATATAGCTGTAATAACTGCTAAATTAACCTTGTCTATTTTTCTTTTGGCTGCTTAATTATTTATTAGCTTACATCAACAATTTCCTAGTTTTATTTATAATTTTCGAATTATTATAATTTTTTTGTATGGTTTGTTTACATGAAAAATAATCACTACTGTTTTTGTTGTTACAGTAGTATATTTTTATTATTTTTCTTTCTAACTCTCACTCTTAAAAATGAAGAACTTGAATTAAGTACAGAACACTGCAACTAATTTTAAATATTTTAACAATATACTCATGGGAGAAGACTGTTTCAAAAATTTTAATCTAAATAAAAAAATTATATTACTTTTTCTATAGATGCATGTATGATGAAATAAGATTTCATGACCTTTAAGTAGCATATCTCATTCTTGCAAACAAGATATCACCTTCAATTTCATTCCAGTTCATGTGTTAATTTTGAAGCATGTATCCAACTGATGCAATCGTAGTATTTGATTGATTAATTATTAAATACTAACTTTCAGGACCTTTTATAACATGTGCTGCTATTTTGTTCAAAAAAGTTTTTTTTTTTAAATCTACAAGCAATGAATTGAAACTAAATGAATGCTATTTAAGCTTAACCACGCTATTAAGCTCTCTCGCTAAGCCGTGGAAAATTAAATCGCCAGATAGGCTACACCAGCTGATATAAATCTTGCTAACAGTTTTTTAAGCATAAGATCAGGAAACTATTAACAAATTATAATTCTAAATATGCTAATTAGAACTTTCTATTAAAAAATTGAAATCTTAAGGTGAAAAAATTGTGTATTGCAAAAAATTGTTACAATAATGAATTTAACTCTAATAACGTATTTTTTCTAAAAATACAGTTATTGAATTTCTAAGCCTAGGTACTGTTAATTCTAACTACTATTCTAAATTTATTATTTTTTTAGATGAATTCATCATATTACTTATTTATTATATCATTTCAATAAAAGCAATGGCTCTGGCTAGATCTGTGGTTAAAGGCATTGTGCTGTCATTTCAAATTACTGGGGTTTGATCCTCAGTAGCGGTTTGAAGCCCAGCCAGCTTCTGGTCAATGAGTGCTAGCTTATCTGGAAAGTAAAGGCTGCCTGTTTGATCACATTATCACAATCATACAATTGGTCTCTAAATTGTGTGGCCTTAACCTCCATGACCCCAACTCATATTTTTTTTTTAATATTGTAACTCCTTTGCTAATCATAAGGACCTTCAGTAGTCATTAAGCTCACATTTAGTTTCTAAACGATTGTGTACTCTGGATTTTTTTAAATAGGAATGGTTTACTTGACCTGAATTTTTTCTCTGAACAGAATAAAAAATGTAAATTTTTAAAACACAATACATTTTTGAATGGGAATGGTTTACTTAACCTGAATTTTTTCTCTGAACAGAATAAAAAATGTTAATTTTTAAAACACAATACAATTTGGTAGTTCTAGAAAATCTAGAAAATCTAGACTTTCTAGAAAATTAATCTTACTTATAATAAAAAATTTATTTATAAATAAAAGTTTTATTACTTAGTCTAAATCATGCATGGTTATTTATTGAATTTTTAGTTAAAACAATGACATGATGATTTTTTCTTTTGACAACTGTGTGTTAGTTCTGATTTCTGCCAAATTTTAAGCTGGTAGCAAATAGAATGGTTTTCTTCATGTTGTATTAGTAATCAGTGTATAACAGGGAAAATTTTGTACAATTTTGCTGACATGGAATTGTAACACCTGGAGAGTTAAAGGAATTATTTTCTAATATGTAATTTTGCAGTATCATTCATTCTTAATTTAAGATCTAATGTAAAAGTATACAGCAATAGAATTAAGCTAAGAAATATATTAAACTTTGGTAGAAAGATAATTGAAAATGTATTCTATTTTTTTAGAATAAAAAATTTAATAAAATTAATTTCATTTTTTTTTTCGAAAATCATGAGTGTTTAAACTCCATAACATCCCCTTGGAACCTTTTCTCCTAGAAACTTTTAGACTATAAATGAAAATGTACATAATTTAAGTCTGAACAAAATTCTTAAAATAAGCTGTGGAACAAATATTAATTTGATTAATGAAATTCTGAGAAATTCAGCATGTTTTCTGTATTGTAAAATTTATATTAAGAAATGTATTTGTTAGCAAATATGTGATTAAAAATTAAAAAGCACTGCTTCTAATATTTACTTCAGAATGTTATTTGCTTATACTAATAAGAACAATGCAATCTCTGCATCCTTTTTTATATTTTGTGCTATTGCTAATGCAGTAAGCTTTGATATGAAGTTACTCAGATACATACCTGATGGTTTCAGCATCTGAAGAATGTGTTACTATTCCTTCAACAGAAAAAGAAAATGGCGATTACATTGCTCCTCTTACACCTCAGCCTTGCATTATAAAATCAGATAAGGATAAGAACAAGGGACTCTTCAAACTATTTTCAAAGTATATTTTTAGTAAACTTTTTTCTTACATTTTCTTAAAATGCTGATGTTGTAACAGTTATTTCTATTTAGGTGGAAAAAAAGCGGATCTCAAAATATTGATAGGTTAGAAGGAGACTTCAAACGAGGTGGTATCCGAGCTACTGCAGGCCCACGATTAGGTTGGACAAGAGAGGTGGCACAAGAACCAGAGTAAGCTCCTCTTCTGTAATGTGATTGAAATATCTATTAAAGTTTATTTTTTCCTTATTTATTTTATTTAACACTTCAAGATGTGTCAATTAAGTTACTATTTTCATCAGAGAGAACTAATTTCCGAGTCTTCTTAGCCCAAATCTCAACTCCTTGACATATAAATCATCTAATTATAAACACTTGCAGTTATTTTAGTTATTATCTATCTAACACATCGACTGATAAGTTTCCGGTCTGACATACAGATGGCTCCCTAAATGCAGAATTAGTATTTTGTTTAGCAAGTATTAACCTTCAAATAAAAGGTGTCAAAATTTTATAACGATCTGCCAATTGATTTTAAAGTCACAGTGATTTTAATCGAACACCAATTTATAAATTTATACTATTGAAGCAATGGATGAAAAAGAATTTCGTGTTCTTATTAAACATTGTTATTTAATGGAAAAAAACACGGTAGAAACTAAAGCTTGGCTCGATAAGTGTTATCCGGGTTCTTCACCAGGAAAATCGACCATTATTGACTGGTTTGCTGATTTTAAACGTGGTCTTACAAATGTTGAAGATGTGCCATGCTCTGCACGCCCTAAAGATGTGGTTAATCTAGAAAACATAATAAAAGTCCACAAAATTGTTATACAGGGTGGCCACCCACCTTGAAAACCTGGAATTATCAGGGAATTTTTTTTATACTGGAAAAAACCCTTAAAATTCTGGGAAATTTGGATAAAAACCTGGAAAAATCAGGGAATTTTAAAGAAAAGCTGGAAATTTTTTTTTAATTTCATTAATATAAATTATTTGCTAATTTTCTTAATTTAAATTATTTCATCCATTATACCCACTTTTTTTAGACGGAAATGTATCTCCAAGCAGTTGAAATATCAACAACTTAGCAATACTTTGCTTGCATCAAAATTTGCTCCATTACTGCTCTGTTAAACTAGAATGCCACATAAAATTCTCCCACTGTTGCTAAGCGAATGTGGAAACCTTTGACCGCTATGGACTGTTCAATTTAGGAAAGATTGTGGTGGAAGTGGAAGAAGGGATTAGGATATTAGCTTCTGTTTTTAAATTCTGTCCTTGGGCTGAATCCATTTATGGCTTGAGTTTGTTCCAATGATTTTGTGGGAATTTTTTTCCATTTTGACAAAATGTTTTTGTATTTTTAACTTTATAAAATTCTCCAAAAATTAGTTGGTTATAGTTTAATAATAATAATAGATTTTATATTGCACTCTTTTTCTGAAAGCTTTTGTATTCCCATTAAAAGAAATCTGTGAATTATTTTTCTCAGCAAACCAACCAATCACACATTTTTTTTTACAATCGCTAACAGCAATGTTTATTGACAAATTGTTACAATTGTTGCATTAATGCTAATTTTTTCTATTTCATTTTAACCTTTTATAACATATTTTAATTTTGAAAAAAGATTTTTTATAAGAACTAACTAATATTTAATTTAACTCTTTTGTTAGTCAATATATGATTTTTGATTCAAAAATTTGTACCAAAACATTAAAAAATGAATAAAAAATCTTGCCAAATTGTCAAAAAAAAATTTTTTTTCAAGATATGTTAAAAAAATAACATTTTGAATAAAATATTTTATAATATATACACTTTTCTTGCCTACACTTTATTAGAATAAAGAAACTGAAACCTGGAAATTTTAAGATTTTTATCTGGAAAACCTGGAAAAATCAGGGAAATTTGAAATCTTATTTGAGTGGCCACCCTGTTATAGAAAACCGCAAAGTGAAGTTGCATGACATAGCTGATACTCTAAATATATCAAAAGAGCGTGTAGGCTTTATTTTGCACGAACGTTTGTTTATGAGAAAGCTGTTGTCGAAGTGGGTGCCATGTGTGCTAACAGTTGACCAAAAACAATAACGAATTGATGATTCCGAGAGCTGTTGGGCGTTGTGTCAGACACCGCCTATTCACCCGCACCCACCCTATTCACCAGATTTGGCTCCTATTGACTTCGACTTGTTGCAGACTTGAAAAAAATGCTCGCGGGTAAGAGATTCTGCACGATTGAGGAAGTAATTGCCGAAACAAGCGCCTATTTTGAGGCCAAAGATGGTTCTTTTTTAAAGAAAGGTATAGAGATGTTAAAGAGGCGATAGAGTGATTGTATATCTCTTAAAGGAGACTATGTTGATGAATAAATTTGAATTTTACTAAAAAAGTTGTGTTTACTTCATTAGACCGGGAACTCATCAGCCGATGTGTTATTATCTACGTATCGTCACCAAACAGTAAGAATATGAAACTTTTAACAATAATATAAAAAATAAAACAAAGCAAAATTAAAAATTTTTGGGAGTGCTAGATACCAATCTATACTAAAGCAATTTATACTTATAAAGTTTATTTTTTAATAGTTTATTTTGCAATATTTAGGTAAAATTTTTGTTAAAATATTTTCTTTTGTTTTTGAGATTTTTTACCAAATATTAATTAACAATTTATTCAAAAATTAAAATTTTGTTTTAAAAATGTTATAAAGTATAAAACTTCTAACTAGTATTTCTGAAAGAATGTTAAGAAATATGATAAAGCTCTTCTGCTTAAAGATGACATATGGTTAAAATGGCATATAGCTCAGACTTGTAAACTATTTCTTATTATATATTCATAAATACCACTTTCTATATCTCTGAATCTATTATTCTCTGTGTTATATCTTTGATAATACCTTTAAAGATTTCTACTTTATGTCATTGAATTAGGATACCTTTTAACCGTTGGAATACAGATATGATAGTTGATTGGCTTAACAGATTAGGTCTTACTATGTATATTAGTGAATGTCGACGATGGATGTGTAATGGGGATATGCTCTCTAAAGCTTCTGGCAATGATCTTGAAAAAGTAAGTAAAATTTAGTTATTTTACCCAATATAAGTAAACATTGTAGTAATCATGTTTGTTTCACATTCACTATATCTTGCATTTAAATTTTGTTGTGTAATTTTTATTAAATAATAGTCCTGGTTTTTATTTAAAATCAACTATGTAAAGATGCAATCAAATAATAGTAATTCTTTGTTTACATCACTGTAAAGCTAAAAAAATTAATAAAGCTTGAAATAAGCCATAAAATAAGACCTATAAGAATCATTAGTATTGTATTATATAATTTGAGAATATTTAACTTTGTAGCAAAGTATCAAAGCAAAACTATTTTAAATATAATGACGAACTATATCAAATTGTCTAGTGAAAGAAATGATATGACTCTCTTGCCACTACATCAGACCTATTTACTACCTAACTAAAATTGTATAAATGATGTAAAGTAAGTGAGTAGAAAAACTCTAAATTTCTAAGATATTGTACTTATGATAATTTTCTATAAATCATCTTTTAGTAATAGTATAATAAGGAATATTAGATTTTTGCTGTATGGATATTAAAAAAATTATTAAGTTATATTAACAATTGCATAAAGTAAAATTCTTATGCTAATAATGTATACACTTAAAAATAATCTCTCTTTATTCATAAAGTAATTTTTCTTATATGTATTTTTCCTTTTAAATTATGAAAGCTTGTAGCCTTTAATTTGCAGCATTTGTAGTTCTGTTAATATTTATATTGCTTTAAGTGTATCTCTTGGTCTATTTTGTATTTATTATTTTAATGTGTGTTTTAAAAGTGTTTTTAATATATCGCCTATATGTAATAGTTATCTTTTTATCTGTATTATGTTATAGTTATCTGCTGTAAAAATGTGAATAACATAAAAGTCTTAAAAAAATATTTAAAAATTTCGAATTTTTCTTGACTTTATGTGAAAACAAAAATATTTAATTTATCAAAAAATATAAATGTAACGAAATTGTAAATGTTAGGAAATGTTTTAAGAAATGGGATGGAAATTAAAGAGATTTATTGACAAGTTTTGGAAAACACTATTTTCACCATTGAAACTTAAAGAAGTCTTCTTATTTCATATATTAGCAGGACAATGCAATGTAGTCTGCATAGATGCCAAATATTATACTTTTTAAGAAAGACCTTAATGTGTTTAAATTTATTTTAAATTATTCTTTATCTATCTCATTTAAATGAGTACCTACTAATATTTTTAAATAATGTTCTCAAATATACATATAAATGATTTATTTCAAAATATTTTTTAAATGGATAATACTTTTTCAAAAGATTATTTTGACAAATTTTCAATAGATCAATTATTCTATATAAATTTTTTTTAAAATAAATAGCATTACAGTGGAGGCACATATAGTATTTTTCTGTCTACCAACACTTCGAAGTACATTTTATACAATTATAATGTATTTTTTTGAACAAGAAATTTTATTTTCCTTTAATCTTTAGTTTTCGAACACGCTGTTAAACTTTATATTTTTAATAATGTTTAACAAATTATATTAAAGGAAATATAAATGTTTGTATATTTTATTTGTCTCTTCTATGCTATGAAAAGTTTCAACATGAAATATTTTCTCTGGTTTTATGAGACCTTTTTATTTTTAGGAACTCAGCATAAAAAATCCTTTACACAGGAAAAAACTTTTGTTAGCAATTAAAAGCATGTCATCTGCTTCTAGTAATTCACCTGCCACTATAAATAACTTAGATTTTCAGTGGGTAGTGCGTTGGCTAGATGATGTTGGTCTTCCTCAATACAAAGATTCATTTGCAGATGCAAGAGTTGATGGAAGAGTGTTACATTGTCTTACAGTAGTAAATACTAATTTTGATGAACCTTTTATTTTGAAGTTTTTTATCTTTTGCATTTTTAAAATCTTAAACTGTCACAGATTTGTGTAAACTAAATTTGTATTTCAATCTTTAGGATGACTTATTATTCTTAAAAGTCACTAGCCAACTACACCATGTCAGCATTAAAAGAGGCATTCAACTGTTACGTGAAAAAGGGTTTGATCCTCATTGTCTTATTAGACGTTCTCTACCAGATGAAACCGTAAATATGGTTTTTACTCTTAATTATTTTTAATATAATTTGTATTATACTTTCTGTAACTTATATGAGACAATGTCTACACTTTATATGAGACAAGAAAATAGTTTTGTTCTAAAAGTTTTAAATTTTGTGATGCAAATTTGTAAATTTAGGTTTTAAATAGTTTTTTTTTAAAACTAAGCACTTAATCTCATTTCCCTCTGTAAAGTTTAACATTTTCTTATTTGTAAACAAAGGTTATGGTACCATTTTGAAAATTTAATACTTGTTGAAAATATGTTTTAAAAACGTGCCAACTTGGTTAAAAGTATCTTAGGACAAGAAAATTTTAGCAACGCTTCATTTTATAAAACTTGGCCATTTACAGCTATTTGTGAAAATTCATATCTCAAATGCAAAGTGTATGGAGCCTTTTTGTGTTGGACAATTGTAATTGAAGCAAATTTGTATGATTAATTAATGAAGTTTTTATCGTAGCATTAAAAATTTATTCCTGAATTTCCTCCTATGAAAATCAATATTCTACTGCCATTTGTGAAACAATTTACAGTTCAAATGCATAGTGTATTCTACCTTTTAAATAAATAATGAAGTGATTGTCTATATTTTTTGTTTTTTAAGTGGCAGGTTGTACAAACCAGTAGTATACTAACCTTGACAGATGAGAGTCAATAAATTCCTGGAAGTCCGGTTTTAGAGCATTGTTGGAATTAATTAAAAAATTGTCTGAATTGAGGAAGAAGTGTTAGTTATTTGGGGCTTTGTTCTCTAATGAACCATAATTACTTTCACTTTTCTTTATCCGTTAATCACATTTTTCATTAAGTGAAACTTTTAAATTGAAACTGAAACCCAGAATTGGGAACTCAAGCTAAAATCTGTCTATCAAAATTTTAATCCAATAATCTAATTTCTCAAATTAAATCTAGCATATCACTGCACGTTAAAGGTGTGGCTAATTCATTTCTCTGGTGCGATCCAAACTGAACACATCATCTTTCTCTGCAAAAAGACGTGCAGTCCTAACTCTTTATTAATCTTATTATTTTGTGATGTGGTTAATAAATGCTTAATATTTAACCTGAAAACCTTCTGATACTTCAAGTGCACCTACACACTCAATCCCATAGTCTGATGACTATGAATGATGCTGGAAAAGTTTTAATTCCAATTCTTGTAGTGTTCCTGCAATCATTTATGCAGTGCTAAATTATTATGTTGAGGTTGTCATACAGTAAGATAAGAGTTGATCTGTTGACTGATTTAGTATATTTCTATTGTGATCATCTGAGGTGGATCAGTCTGAATGGTGACATTTAATTTTGTGGCAACTTTGTAAGATCAGAGTTGTCTGTACAAAATTTGAGTAAAAAAATTTACACTGTCTGCTACATTAACACCAGAGCCAAATACATTAATGTTTTGTGCAGTTTGCGATGCCATAATTCTATATAAGAAATCATTCTTAATAATAACATATTTCTATCCATTCCATTCGTAAACAAATTAATTTTCAATAATATTTCATAGAGCTTGCAATAATTTTTTTCAACCTATTAACTGGGCATGCCCATTGCAATACTAGTTTGTATATGATGCAATATTTTGTCACACACAAACTACTACCGCAATACGCATGGTGACATTTTTCTTCGTGGAAATTGCTTGATGTGTGAAGATACTGCTTATAACTATGAAGAAAAAATTCTCCATTATGAAGAGGTTGAACAAAAGTGTATTCCTTGGTTAAGCAAGATAAGTCATTTAACCAACAAAGAATAGAATGTTAAAATATTAAGCTAATGTCTAGTAGTAAGCTGTTAATTTTGGAAACATTACTAAGAAAAATTTCTTCATTGATGACCAAATGATATTTTATTCTTAAGTTTATTTTCATATTTAATAAGTCATAATTCTTTTCTCAGTAAACAAAACAGTTAATTCAATATCACAAAATTAGCAGTTGTCAAATGCCATTTTTATAACCTTTCTTTCCATAACAGCTAACTTTTTATTTCTATGCAAGATTGTAACAAACTCTTATTCATTGTCATGACAACCAGATATCAGAAATCTTTTTACTTAATTCCCTTTTGTATACGATATGTCTTATTAGGTATCGTACGATTATCTTAACTTATAGCAAAACTCATTATTGAAACAAATCACCAGTAATTAATCTTGCGCTATGTTCTAAGGCTTTTATACTTTAACTTTGATACTGTAGCTACAAGGGAGCTGATTTGCCTGGTTCCTCAGTCTGACTGTTAAAAGATAATTTAAAATTTAAGCTAGCTTATAAAATCATTCTTGATTATTGAAAGATTGCCACCTGCCATCACAAATGTTTATTTTGTTATCTCTACCAGAAGTAATGTGAATATTTTGTGGTACTACCTATATTTTCTTCAAACTTAGAATGAAATTTTCCTCTTTATCTTGTTAGACTTGTTAGAATTTTTTAAGTTTTTCCTTTATCAATATTTCCAATATAAAGAAAAACAGCTTTGATATCTTCATTTAAAAATCAGTGATTAACTCTTTGAAATACTAGCCTTGACTCAATAATAAACATACCTTATGTAAAGAAATTGTAAAACTGATATGTACTTATGTATTAAATTTTTAATCTTTCTGTTCACTTGATTTATAATTTATAAATCATTGAAACAAAAAATAGGAGAACAAATCATAAGTGAATTATTTTTATCTTATTTATTAATAAATTGTCTTTATTAGTAACATTATTTTAAAGTTTAAAAAATTGGCATTTTGCATTTTTATTACAGTACCAACTTAATGTCTTGAATAATGATTGTAAAAAAATTTAGAAAATAGCGAATGTTAATTATCAATTATTCTCTGTAAAAATCGCATTTTTTCCAGTAACCACTTTTAAAAAATAATGAGAACTTTTTAAGGCTCATAATTAAAGTACAATGTTTTAGAATATATATTTTTTATTCCAATAATTTACTACGAAATTTTGTTTTACATAAGTAGTTCTAATACATGCCTGAAAAGTGGTTATTTATTATAACTTAAGTGCAGTATTTCAAATTAAATCACTGTTAAGTGAAATTAAAAAATGAGACTAAAACCATTCCTTATAGAATTTTAAAATAAAGACATTGAATACTTATGTATATAATCTTTCTAGAGCAAATCTTACACACCTGAACTTGTAGCTTTATGGAGTAACCACAGAGTCATGGAATGGTTGAGAACTGTGGATCTATCAGAGTATGCTCCTAACTTACGTGGTAGTGGAGTTCATGGTGCACTTATAGTAAGTGTCCTTTTATGTTTCTTCTTTTTAATTATTTTCTCATTATCTTGTTCATAATACTCTATTATTTTTTCAGGTATATGAACTAAAATTTAATACAAACTTATTTGCCACACTTCTTAACATTCCACCCACAAAAACTCTTTTACGAAGACATCTTGCTACACATTTTAAGCATATAGTAGGAGATGAATTAATGCAATTGAAACGGGAGAAAGAAACAGAAACTCCTCTTTCTCCTAGTGTTAAAATTAAGGTAGTAAAGTGAATTTTTCTCATGCTAAAGAATGTTTTAATATAAACTAATGTTAATTTAATGCAATTTTTGTAAACTTTTTTTGTAGAGCATTCGTAAGCCACAGTTTGCATTAAAGAAAAAACGCAACAAATCTGATTTTGAAAATGAAGAGTATGTATGTCCTATGGATGTCCCAGTCAGCACTGATGCACCAGTCATTAAATCTGATGGGGATAAATTAGTTGTCCGACGTAATAGTGATCCTTCTCCACAAGAACAAAGGCACATTGAAATACAAGTAATTTCATTGTAATAGAGTAGTTTTTCCAGTTTGCTTTGAAAAATTTTCAATATTATTTTCAGCTTTAGTGGATTTAAATTTACCTTCTTAATATCAGTGTAAGCATATATTTTATAAAATACAATTCAAACCCATAAATATGACTATGTATGTTTCCTCTTTAGTATGAGAAGCTAATAAACATCTCTTAATAATATCTGTCAATCAACTACATAGTGTTTAGGCTACACTAATATTTTATCATTTATTTATAATATTTTTATTATTAAAATTCACCGCAATGACTAAACTATTACATACAATGGATTGTATTGATCACAAAATAATTTTAGATGAAAATATTTTAGTTCTATTGTTTACATTTTATTTATTGAATCATTATAGAAGAACTCCTTTGCTTTAATGACTAGTTTTAACTATTATTTAGTAACTAATGCAGTTGTTTAAATACAGCAATATTCAAAACATGAAGAAAAATGTAAAAATATATGTGTTAACGTTTTTACTTACACTACAATCAAAAAATCAACTTCAAAAAATTAGCCTTTTTTTTAAGACACCCATGGGTATAATCCTTAAGTTCTCTTTAGTTATTGTTGTTTGAAAAACAACATTATAGCCGTATTTGTAAAATTATATTTCCTTTGATCTTTGCAAAAAAATTACTAACTGCAAATTATCTCTACAGGAGGAAAGTGAAAGAATAGATGCAGTCTCTAAAGATATATCTTCCCTTACAGTGAGTAACTTTATTTTGTTTTTCAGAAATTATAACAAAAAATACTTAAAGTAATTTTTTTAATATTCAGTTTAACATGTGTGGCATGTTTTAGTTTTCTTTGGTTATTTTACCTAACTTGTGCATTGTACTAGTATTCATAAGTGCAGTTTCGCGAGGAAAAAATGGGCGTTAGCAAGACACATGGTGCCATCCCAGCAGTTATATTCAGCAACTTGATCGTATTCTTTCAGCCATTATCCAAGATCTTGATTCAATTCTACAGAAAAGCTGGATGGATATCTAATGTGTAGTGTTTTTAGATATTCTGGATCTAAGCCTAGATTCCTTCTTAAATTGCCAGCCAGCTCTGATCCAAAACCCGGCGCCTCCACCAAATAATGTCACATAGAATTAATCTAACGCAGTCTAGAAAGTAAAAGAAATTTATTAAAAAGCTTCAAATGTATAGGGAGCAAAGCATCCAGCATTTTGACTTGAAACACCTAATCTTTTATAGAACTAAATAATTGAACAGGAAATGAGGAGTTAGTACAATCTAGAAGATACAGAAATAATAAATAAAAGCTTATATTATATTTTCATGGAGCTCTAAGGATCGAACTTGGTATCTCTGTCTTGCCAGGACAATGACTCCTACCATTCTGCTACACTGAAACACTTCAATATTGTGGAAATTAGCTTAAAATAACTTCATCTTTTGTGTTATTATTCATAATAGCTAGAAATTTACTGCATTTGTAAAAATTGACTAATTAAATTACTGTTACAGTCACACATTTTTCTTAATTTGTTTAGTTATTAACTATCAAACTGTTATTATTTCATTTAAAGGCCTCATTTGATTATTAATAGTTCAACTACTCTTATTAAAAATGGAGTTAGATTCTCTTTGTTATTTTATTTTATTGAAATTACATACATTTGCTGCCTTGTGTGCTCAATATAGGCTGATAAGTCATTGTCAAGTAGAAAATACAGATAGAACAATTCAGAGAAAGACATCACAAAGAATACATCCAGGATTACAGCGGGATTCGAACCCGCTACCTCCACGCTTAACAGAGCGTTTGGACCGGCGATACCGCGCGGCCAGGGAGGCCCCTCTCTTTGTTCATACAAGTCATTTCTATCTTGTTTTACTCTTCCCCTCCATCTTATTTTATTGTTCAACTTCAGTTTATATCTACTGCCAATTAGAATGCACCACAAATCAGGCGAAATATAAAAATTAATACTCATCAGAATTTAAGACTAAATATCTCAAAATCTCCCCATCTCATTTATCTGAGGTGGAATATGATTTTGATTAGAATAAAGCCTTGTTTTATAGCACAAAATAATCTAAACATTTTTCAAGATTAAGCTATTTTAATTAAAAGTATTATTTATATTTAAGAAATGTGAACTAAAAACAGATTTTACTTCTAGGTTATTCTTCAAGATGAAAATTTGAATGAAGCTCCTTCAACAATAGTTTAAATTCCATTTGTGCCTTCATGATAGTCATAAAAATTTGTTGAAGTGTGCCTTGTGAATGTGTCGGAAAGTATTATATGGATTTTAGTATCGAAGTATTTCAGGTTTTGTCTATATTTGTAGTAAATTGGAATTAAATGTATTTTTAATAAGAAATTTTCATATAAAGTGCAATTATTTTGATAGTCAATGTGCGCCAAATTTTTTTTTAAAAAATTTAGGCTAAAATATATTAATATTTTTTAAAGTAGTATATTTTATATTAAATATTATTGCACATTTTTGCTTTAAAACATGTTTTTAATTCTAAATGAAGGAATGTTAACATGTGGTTTGTATTGGTGATATTGAACTTGTATATTTTTTTAAAGAAAAAATTGCCAATACTTGCCCTAATTACTTTATATAACTTTTACTTGCATACATACTAAAATGAATTCATTAGTCTAATAATTTTTGAGAAAAATTTATATTAATCCTCTACTTTTTTACTGAACTTAATCTTTTACTGGTATCTAAATGAATTTAAATGAATGGATAATTGTTTTTACTTCTAAACAATTTACAGTATGGTTTCATATCTTTATATATGTGTGACTGATAGCTATTGTATTTGATTATGTTATATAATCCAGGGCACTTAAATGAATTTAGCATATATTTGTGTTCATTATCTGTGGTTTTGTTTAGGATTGTGTATTTATTGTGTAACAATTTCTTATATCGATTTTATATACTAAAACTATGTCTACTTAGTTTTAACAAGTGTAATAAACATATCAGTACATTTTTTTATTTTTATGACAAAAATGTATTTGTAAAATTGTTAGTTTTAATATGTGTATTTATCTGTCAATTATTTGACTCTTATGAGAATATAACAAATCTAGTATTTTATTAATCAATAAAATTTTTTGCATTTTTATTAAGATTGTTATTTAATTCCACTTTTATTAAATCTTTTTTAATACTTTTCCTTTATAAGGTTTAGTTTTTTTTAACTAAAGAAATATACTTTGTGAAAAAGTGTTTCTTTAGTAAATATTTAGTATTTTTATTCCAGCAGAATGCTAAGGCTCTTATATTAACTATCATATATTATTTGTTTATCCCCAATTACACTGGTATGCAAAACTTAAGCAACAAGTGGTTTTTCGGCCACAGCTCCCCAACAAAATATAAGATAGCCATGAAATTGCAGTATAATATGCACGTAATTCAGTAGAAAGATTATTTGTATGCAAATTTTAGAAATAAAACGTCGTAGGTGATGTAAGTGTACGTAAACCTTGTGGGTCGGCGCACGCAGGTCAAAGCTGTGATAAAAATTTGAAGAGCACCGTAGTTAAAGACATTCGCTGCAAGTGATTTGTTTTGTGAAACATGTTTTCAAGAAATCATTTAGACGACTTTACTCGAGGAAGAATGATTGGGAAGCTTGAGGAGGGGCGTAGTGTGACCAGTGTCGCCGAAGAGTTCGGGATCAACAAAAGTGTTGCTTCTCGTGCTTGGAATGCCTTTAAAACTACTGGTACAGCTGTTCGGAAGGTTGGTGGTGGCCGTCCAAGAAAACAACACCAAGAGATGACCGTTACATTGTCCTCAAGGTGAAAAGAAACCGTTTTCAGTCAGCGAGCGCCATATCTCAGCAACTGTGCACAGCCACAGGACGACAAGTATCAAGATTTACAGTGGCCAGACGCCTCCACAAAGGTGGTTATTTGCTAGACGTCCTGAACGCTGCATACCTTTAAAATTTAGCCATCGGCGACACCGTTTAGAGTGGTGAAGAGAACACGAAACCTGGACACCTCATCAATGGAGTCGCTTCCTCTTCACAGATGAGAGTCGTTTTAGTGCTACAAGCGATTCTCAACATCAGTTGATCTGGAGAGAGGTTGGAGCTCGATTTCATCCCAATAACATCGCGGAAAGAGATCGTTACGGTGGTCGTGGAGTTGTCGTCTGGGGTAGCATTATGTTGAACGGGCGGACTGAGCTTCAGATCTTCGACCGAGGTTCTGTAACTGGAGACCGCTACTGCAATGAAGTAATCCTACCCTCTGTTCCGAGGGGCCATTGGACCAGACTTCAGTTTTATGGATGACAATGCCCAGCCACACCGTACTGTTAATGTTCAAGAGCTTCTGGAAAGTGAAGATATCACACGAATGGATTGGCCAGCTTACTCTCCAGATCTAAATCCCATAGAGCATATGTGGGATGCATTAGGGAGACGTCTTGCGACGTGATAGTATCCTCCTGGTAACACCCATCAGCTGAAAGATGCGTTAAAGGAGGAATGGGGACGTTTACGCCAAGAACTCCTGGATAATCTGGTGCTTAGCATGGAGAGACGATGCCGAGCAACAATTACAGTAAGGGGAGAGCATATCCCATACTAGGGAACATCTTCCAGTTGTACTTACGCTTCTTCAGGCAATCATGTGTAACGCCACTATATGTCAAATAAAGCCTTTTTTTGTTCCATACCTTAATTTAAGCTTTATATTCATTTCTGCGCCATTATTCTTTTACCATCGTTTAAGTAGAAAAAAAGGAACATCATATTCAAATTTCATGTCAATCGGATGATTTCTTGTAGAGTTATGACAAAAAATGCACTTGTTGCTTAAGTTTTGCACACCAGTGTAAGTACATTGTAATGATTAACTAAAATGTTCTTGGCCTACCCATGACCTTCTAGTCTTAACACAAAATTTATCTTACTACTAACAAACCATACAAAATTTTAGTCATCTGAACCTATACTTATCTTTATTGACCCAAATAAGCAATCAGTTCTAACAGCTGACACTTTTATATATGGATTGGGAGAAACATGGTTCTACAATCGGGGTAGTAGCTTATGCATCCAGAACACTAACTCCTACTGAGCAACGTTACTTCCAGATAGAAAAAGAAGCCCTTGCTCTTACATCGGCATCTGAAAATTTTTCCAACTACCTAATTGGTTCCAAGTTCCTTTTGGAGATAAATCATAAACCTCTTATCCATACTAACTTTAAAATTTTTGGTTGATTTAACACCTCGTCTCCAAAGTCTCAAAATGAGGCTTATGAGATATTCTTTTGACGCATTTCATACTCCTGGCAAAATCTTTGTGTTGCAGATGCACTATCTAGAGCACCCCATCAACAAAAAGTTCCAAATTTAGAATTGGAAGAGTAGGTTGAAACTTCTAATAATCAAGTCATAGAATCTGTTCCGATGTCTTCAGAGAGACTTTCTTAAAGAAAAGTAGAACAAGAAACTGACTCTGCATGTAAGATGTTGATCAGTTGTGCTTCTCGTGGTTGTCTGGAGAAAAACAAGATAGTACCATCATGTCTACCCTTTTGGCCTCTAAGATATGAAATCACCATTCAGAATGGCTTGTTAATCAGAGGAAACGGAATTATCATGCCAAATAGGTTATGGCGAAACTAGTTTTCCTCAGAGACCATGGGAAATTGTAGCTATGGATTTATTCAAACTTCATGCTGAATGGTATTTATTAGTAATAGATTTTTACTGGTGTTATCCAATAGTGCCAAAACAGAGAAGGTTAATGTCAATTGAAGTAATTTTACATTTTAAATCGATTTTCACCAGACATGAAATTCTAGATATTATAAGGTCAAATAATGGACCACAATTTGAAGTTACTAGAACAGCCAAGTTACAAGACTTCGCAAAAGTGTGTGGCTTTAAACATATTACTTTAAGTCCAAGGTATCTTCAAAGCGATAGTTTTGTTGAAGCAGCATTGAAGATAATTAATTTAAGATTCAAAAAAAGAGTCTAAAGATCATTACTTGGCTTTATTGAGTAATAGAACGACACCTATAAAAATGGCTACAGTTCTGCTGAATTGTAGATTGGATGTTGACTGCAATCAACCTTACCTTTAGCAATTTCACTGCTTCAACCAAAGTTAGATCAAAAGGAGAAATTATAGGGGAAAAAATAGAAAGGCAGGAAAAGAACTATGATCGAAGACACGATGCCCGTGAATTGAAACTAATACATCCAGGTAATAATGTGTATATAACTGATAGAAAGGCTGTTGTTACTGTACAGAGAAAAGGTCATGTTTTATTAAAGAAGGTAAACAGGCGCTTCCAGGAAATAGAAAGCATTTGATTCCAGGAACTAAGCTACAGATTCCTCCACCGAAAGATTATTTGGAAGAAGCTCTATCTGATGAAGATAATGAAAGAAGCAACGAATCCAGATTCAACAGTCTTGTCTCAGAAGAATGATAAATCTCCAAAAGCTGTTCTTCCTCACTCTGGGAGAGCCCAGAATAGACTAAATCTTTAAAGGGAGAGATGTGGCAGTAGCTGTAATTAACTATGAACTGATATGTGTTAACTCTAACTTTATATTGGAATATGTTTTAGTCTTGTATCTCATCAAGCATTGTCATTAAATGTTTGCACTTGATGTTAGAAATTTCTCATCTATATTAATTAATAGTATCAAGAAAGAAAAATAACCTCACACTCTTTCCAACAGTAGTTACAGGAAGATCTGGTTTGTCATTTGTCATTGCTTCTGTATTTTGCTAATTCATGTTTGAGAGTTGTCTATTCTCTCTTTTTAACTAAAAATTTTCAGCTTTTAGTCTATTGAAACTTTGTTGAAGAGCTTTCAGTTGCACCATTAGTTCATTGTTTCTATCACTCTGTTGTTGGGATTGTTATTGTAGGATTAGGAAGTGTCTGAGAGACTAAGCTAGGAGTCATTAGATTACCACTAGCTGTTTCAATTGCAGACATCGTTTACGGTATCTACTCTTGTTTAATATAGAGGAGTAACTTAACACACTCAAGTTCGTGGTTAAAAAATAGCACTTTTAATATTGACCATGATTAATTTGTATACTATAATACTAAAAAGCAAAAATAGCTCCATCCGAACATTCATGTATTAAATAATGAAGAACAGTTTTGAAAGTGCTAGTCACTAAAATAAATGTGTAAATTGCATAAATAAAACTAACTTTGATAACTTGGCATATTTGTACTTTAACACTAGTTCAAAAAGGTAACTCCCCTAAGAACAATAATGTTTGCACATCACATATTGAAAGAAGTAGTTTACGTATCACATTTCTAAAGCTACTGAGGAAAAATCCTGGCCTAGGTACAAGTAAGGCAACTATACATTTATTCGTAAATTTAGTATAAAAAATTTTCTAAAAATTGCTACAAACCAACAAATGTCCTAAATTTGCTAAAAAATGGCAACTTTTTATTAGTCATGTTTAAATAGTTTTAATAATTAACCTTAAATTCTTCAGAAAATTATCCGCAATTGCTACAAATCTTTGGCATAATTTTATTTCAAACTTGGACAAATAAACTTGGTTTCATGAAGTCTAAAATCTTGTGGAACTATCTCAAAAATAGATAATATGCTGTAATAAGGAGTAGTGTTTAAAAATGTAATGAAAAGTCCAAAATAGACTTGCACACTTTGGACTATTCTTTACTTTCAAGCTTCTACTAAATCATAATAAAAGATTCAGTCTCAAAAATATGTTCTGCAAATTTCAGTATATTTATATTCACACAAGATTAAACAAATACAGAATTTTGAAGTGTATGTAAAGGCAGGAAAGTGTGTGTAAAACTGGAAACATGACCATGCCAGTCATTTTAGAAATTATGCACCTGGTATTTGAAGAACAATTTAGTACTCAAACAATCAGCTTAAATTTCTTGTAGCAGTGCAAGGAAGGAGCTGTTGAATCTATATACTGTTATTTCATTTGTCTTAGTTTTAAATGCTTTTCAGGCCTAAATTTAAGCTTTTATTTTGTCATCTTTTACTCTGATCTGACAAATTTCTCTATGGAGACCATTGAGTTTCATTCAACATTCATCTTAGTGGCCTTACACTTTCTGAAAATATTGAAATTTCACTTTCTTACTCTTCCGGGATGGTCACTATCATGACATAACTTTATAATTTGATTGTTTTGAAAAAAGAATATCGTCGGGAAATTTTAGCATTGAGCAACATAACACTATTCTCTGTGGCACATCAAATATATGTTTATATAAATCAACATAAAAATTAGGTAAATTGTTTAGATAACCATAAAAAATTTAGGTTGAGTTTTAATACATTCCCTGTAACATTCAATTAATTTACTTGACATTTCTACACCATATAAAGCCTATAATAAATAAACCAAGATTTTTTTTCAACAAAAAATGACAAAATTTTCCAATAAAATCATTTAATATACACTCAAAGAACTGACATGAAACATATAACAAGACAACTTATTTTCAGTGTTTCTAATAAAAATCAGTGCATAAATATTTATTTACTTAAGTAAACAGGAACATTATGCATGAACAAATACTGCAAATTTAAATACATTCACAATGCGCTTCTTTTTAACTCTAGAAGCAGTTCTAAATAGTAAAATTGTATGTTACAAAACTGTAGTAATTGCTAAACAAATTTTAAACTGATGAATTTTTGGTCAGAGATAAAATCTATTCATAAGTTGGAATCGCCATTCAATGAGATTTATCTACAAATTTATAAACAGCACATTTTTACAATTAAAATAAATAGTTATTAAACGATATTTAAATAACAAATTCAAATACACATTTATACAACCACAAATATAACATTCAAATACAATTATATTTAAGCTACACACAAATCTATATCTAAGAAAAATTAAAATGTCAATGATAGCATTTTACTACTTTGAGTTGTTCCATGTACAAATTGTGCTAATAAGTTACCGATGAGCCATAAATAATTTTTTACAATAAATATCTTTAAATATTCTACATTATCATTAGAGTAAAAATTTAACATCTTCTGGAAAGGCAAACATTGCTGTCATATATACATTGATAGTTTTGGGACGGGAACACCATGATTATTTGATGTGCATAGATTACTCTTTTTGTAAATACTTGTTATACATATTTCATGCATATAAATTTAATGTGTGATTCATGTACAGTACATAAAACATTTAATTACAAATTATAGACATTGAATTAATTTATTATATGTATTGTAGATTTTACAATGCTAATTCGTGTTTAATATTAGCAATACACGATTGCTTTGCATATTTTTATTAATTACTGAAATGGTAAATAGCATATCACTGGTTTTGATTAAAGCTAGCATATATCAAACTTATTAGACTTAGACTAGTTTTGATCATCATCAACAATATTAATCTTTGCCTAAAAGCAAGGTATCATTTTTGTCTCTTTACATCAAAAATATACGTGGAAAGAAATCTGTGGTCATAAAAATAGTTAAGGAATGTTTGTCTTTCCAATATAAATGAATTTTTAACTATTGCAACATTCACATAAATATTTGTGATTAAAGAACAGTGACTAAATTATATTAGTAACCACGTAGAAAAAAATATTAATTAAAAGCATGAATCATTTTTAATAGAACACTGCTTTTAAATACTTCATCTTAAACTGTGAGGTGCTCAGTCACCGAATCATTAAGATAGTAAATTCTAAAACTGGTGAGTTATTTGACCAAACATTTTGTTGTGGTCCACTTGCAAATCCAGCATAAATGCATGTAGAACTACTTTCAGCACTATTGTAAAATAATACTGATATATTGAATGCAATTTTAAAATTGCATAGTATTAACGTTTCAAGACAGACCTCCGCATATCACACAGTAGTTTAAACTTTTTGTTAACAAGTTATGAAAAATGGAAGCAATGGCAACAGAACATGAAGGATATTTCGTATGTTAAAGGTTTGGGCAATGTAAAAAAGGCACTTTTGGAAGGAAAACTGAAGAACTTGTCTGAAAACAGCTAATATTAATTTTTATAACTTGAATATCAACGGTAATAAATATTTAAAGTTCAAACAGTTGTATTCAGCGAAACCAATTTTAACATGGTAAAAATCGCTCTTTATTTTGATATTTATAACAAGATTTATCACTTTACATGGAACGGATATTATGGTTTTTCTTTCTTTTTTTTTCTTTTTTTGAACAACGGTGTAATACTATTTTCGGAGAGCTCTTCAGCAGCTGGTTACATTGGTAAAAATCATCAAGTCCATTTTCCTTTCTTTAAATTAAAATGCTAAGACATGAATTTGATATATTAACATATGATTCAGATTTGTTAGTATGTCTAATGGCAAATTAAAATTCTATAAGTTGACACAAAATTAGGGAATAATATACAAATGTGCATATCTGAAAATGTTTGAATGAAAATAATGTGCAAGGAAGAATGGTATAACTATACAATTATTGTTCTGAGTAGTTTTAATCTAGAGTACATTGAAAGCAAGAAAAATGGTTTGATGTTGCTGACTGTAAAAACTGCTCATGGTCTTTTTTTCTTTACGGATGGCTGCTTGAAGACGGGAAGGAATCTCAAAAATGTTAAGTGTTCCATTCTGACTTCTTTCATCCACACGCATGCAACACACTTCCAAAAATGGTTTTACTTGATAAGACAGAACAAAGCACAAGATAGGGCCATGCCAACAAGCTGTAAAAAAATTTTATAAACCTCTACAAATTGTTTTATCCACTGCTTTTACAATGAAACTCAAATTCAATAAATGGAACGTACTATGAAAATTCTCCTATTAGAAGTGACTGTCAATGAGTTGTTAATGTGAAAGATATTAACTTTACATTTCTTTTTTACTTTAACAAATATATAAAGAAAAGAGCATAGCTAACCATATTATAACCATTTTTCCTATTTTTTAATTGAAATCCTTTGTGTTTCTGAAATTATAGTGAAAACACTTTTAGCCAACCATTTTTTCTAACTCTAATATAAACCAGACATTTTCCATAATCTTAGAACATTTGGTGTCTTACCATTTTGGAAGAAAACACAGGTTGCTGCTCATAACCCTCCACCTTATTTTCTCTATATTTTTTTTTATTAGATTCGACATTATTTTTGATTCAGTTGTTAATTTTTTTTTATAATATCGTTAATGCTTTTATAGCATTATTTAAATCTCATAAAATTTTAGAATTCTTGAGTTTTAGTGCTAAAAGCAGGGGAGTAAACTGTAATTCAATATCTCGGGTAGTACAAATCTAATCTAACAACAAATATAATTTAAAATTTTGTTAAATGTGAAAAAAATGTCTTATTGAAAAGTGAAATTGCAAAAGAATCCACACTTTTCCATGAGGTGTATTGAATGGTATTTGACTTTCTTTCAGTAAACTTAAAATATAAAAATTAACTTTAGTAAGTTTTAAATAAAAGAAAATAAGTAAGTTTTAAATAAGAGTAAGTTAAATAAAATAAATTAACTAAAATTAAATTCTAAAAAAAATAAAAATTATCGTTTGTTCCGTGGTATTATTTATAGAGCTTAAAGCAGAAAGTGCAAAAATTAAAGATAACAATAAGGAGTTCAAACTACTCTTTTTAGTTTGAACTGGAGTTATGGTTCTATTTGGACCATATTTTCTAGATTGTAACTAACCCCCATATTTTAAAGGTTACTAATCTGAATCCATCAAAAAGATAAAATTTATATTCAGATAAATGGGTGCTTATATCTGATTTAAACTTAATTCATATGTAGCTCTAATTTGCTTAGATAAATTTAACCTTCAAATCATTATGGTTATGCATGAAAGTTATTAATGAAATCTAATGTATGTGTAAATTATTTTTTTTTTCGCTAAGTTGGATATAGCTTTTTTATTTATTTATTTTTACAATTCGATTTTCAGGTAGTCTCATTTTTAAAATATGCAGAAAGTTTAGTCACAGTTAACCTTGTGTCCTTGTTGAAAAATCAAAGATCATCTACATTTTACACTATTAACTAAAAAAAACTTTATAAAATAAGGTTTTAAAAATAGTCAATATTTGTACCTACTTTTTGACGCAATCCAAAGGCAAAATTTACATACATCTGCGCAAAAATTTTAAATGGAATGGTCTGACATGTAGCAGAAATAAAATCTAGTTTCCTAAGAGAATGGAGAATAAGAATGGAACTAACCATACTTTTCTATCTCTTGCCAGCATTCTTTAATAGATTTTTCAAATTATCCATGATTTTAGTAAACCCTGTATAAACGACACAAACTTTCATAACTTGATTTTTTTTTTTCATAT
Organism: Parasteatoda tepidariorum; assembly: GCF_982258835.1. Lineage (NCBI taxonomy): Eukaryota > Metazoa > Arthropoda > Arachnida > Araneae > Theridiidae > Parasteatoda > Parasteatoda tepidariorum. The sequence continues at coordinate 44,533,943 of NC_141765.1, read as the reverse complement.
AATGGAAAATTAAGCTGTATTTTTATGTGGGTAAAGCTCTTCACTCGCTTTTTTATTGTATGTTTCAATTCTCGGAACATCAAATTTGTCATAGTTCATGTGGAATTTCTCAAAATCATAAAGTGAAAAGCTTTTCAGCTGTGGTTTGAAATCCTTTCTTAGAAATTCACTAGAATCACCATATAGAGTTCAAGAGACTTTTCCTATATTACATTATTTACTTAAAAAATTATTACTTACTGCATAGTAAGCTATTCCAACTCCAATCTTTCCAACAATTATGGAATATTTCTCGAGAAAATCTCTCATTTCCTCATACTTCATACATTTTTCTGGTAAACTTCCGACCTATAAGTCAACTTCAAAATTTAAGAGTTAGGTGTAAATTCCTTAAATGTCTGGTTGCCTGAAATATTCATTTTAAGCAAGAGCCCTATTCATATGTGTAATGACTTGGTTGTTATGATGAAATCTGGTTTTAATAAGGTGTTTCTTATTATGGGTGAATAACAGTTTTTAATTTAAAATGCTTTATTAAGAATTATTTTATATTTAACCATGCATTTACTGTCACTTGTCTCTTATAAAAGCTGAGCAGATATTCAATCACTTTGTTAAATTTAAAGGAATAAACAGTTTCTTGAACTGAAATGTTTAAAGAACAATAGAAATTTTTAATATCATTCAAGGTGACCCATAAAGAAAGTCTGTATTCTTTTGCAATTTCACTTTTAAACAGGACATTTTTTCACATCCAAACAAAATATGAACTTTAGTTTGCCTAGGAAATGACAGTTTGCTCCCATGCACTGACGTGTTTCATTAAACGTGTTTTAAGATTTGTATGATGTGTAAAAATATTAGTAAGTGATATAATGAACAGATATTTTGAAAGTAAAGAGGTATTGAATGGTTGTTTAAAGTCACTTCTGGCTGAAGTAATAGTCTAAATTTTTCCCTTTATTGCATATTGCAAAAGAAAATTATACAATATTTGAAAGGTAAACTGATTGCTGTTTCCTAAAACAACACTTAACTTAATTGTTCTGAGGGTTCAAGATTTTTTTAGATTTATTCCTAGACACTTAAATTTTATTGCCTAAAAAGTATTTCTAAACAAAAAGTTATTTTCTCTATTCTTAGAACACTAGTGCTTAAAATTGTCTGAATAACAAATTGAGTATTAGAGTTTATTGCAACTATTCCAGAGTGTACTTACCAGTACCTGTTATAAATGTTTTGCTTCAATTCAAAACTTTTGTACACTATTTATTGCTCACCCCATGAATGACAATATATTGCCTAACACATATTTGTAAGGCATTATTTACATCATTGACCAAGTGCTGGTATATTTTATAATTAATATTTTGCTGCAATGTTAAATTGACTAATTTTCATCATTTCGCTACTAGTCTTGGTGCGAAATGAGTTTTTGCCATGTAGACAAAAATGCTTTAATGCTCAATGCACATTTTAGCCAATTATGAAAATGATTTTGAAGAGTAATATCCTATACAGCATTGAATACTTTTCCTAATATACAAAATATCGAAATAATTTTTTTAGTGATTTAGAATCACTAATTTAGAATTTGAATTTAAGATTCAAAACCAGCTGTATTTTTAAATTATTTTCTCAATGGCCCCATTTGCACAATCTTTTTTTTAAACTAGCTTTTTGGATTATTAGAATTTTCAACAAGAAACAAATTTGTATACCTGCAAAAATATAAACAAACCAACGGCCAAAAAAAGAAAGAACTTTTCAGCCAAATTGTTCATAGAAATTCTTCTTACTCCAAAAATACCACTTTAAAGCAGCTTCCTACTTCAATAAATACTTCAATATTTAAAAATTGTTTTGTGCCTTTTACAAGTCATTTAAAAAGTATTGCTACAGTTTTTTTTAACTTAGTTTATAAAAGCAACTTTATAACCACCCATGTCAAATCATCCTTATTAACTTATTATTAAAAAAAGGGCCCATTTTATTATAGTTTTTAAATTTCCTGTGCCAGAATAAAGAGGCTCTAGTACATACTGCCTTCGTTATTTCCCCCTCATCAAGACTAAAGGAAAAAACGTAATATATACAAATTTTTGACAAAGGACTCTATGAAGCAAAAATAAAGACTAGGTTTATTAGAAAAACTTTGTTGATAAAAACAACAACAGTAATAACTCTTTCTTTTATTTTTACTTTAATGGTATCTAATCATTAGAAATCTCGATGCCCATTGCTACCTTTCAGAAGAAAAACATTTTTTTCAAACATCATGCAATGAGAGGAATTCTGGCTCTTAAATTGCAATGAATTTATGGAAAAACCTTTGTAATAATGGCCCATGAGAAGTTTCAGTTAATGTATATTTTCATGCACAGTTAATAATTTAAAAAAAATTTACTTACTAATAAGCAAGCTATTCCAACTCCAATACCTCCAACTATTTTGGCATGTCTTTCAACAAAATCTTTCATCTTCTCATAACATCCCTATAATATAATTCACAAATCAAATTATGAGCACAAGTTTTATTATGTTTTTAAATTCAAATTATTATTATTAAACAGACTGACACATTTCAGAGCTGCCAACTTTCTAGACTTTTTATAAAAATTGATTCTAGTGGTCTATGTTTTGCATTGTTTTTTATTCATTAAAACTTATTTTCCTCACCACTACATATAAAGGATTTAAAAGTTCATATGCAACATCACTTTATTTCATCTCTATCGTGGTGAAGCTTTTTAAATGTTGGCAAAATTACCAGAAAAATTCTGAAAGCTTTCGTTTTTGAATGTCTACTAGTCTGTAAAATATTTTGCAAAAAGTATTTGGCAGTCCTGATGTTTAACTATACCACTATTATCATATACTGCATCTTTACAAATAATTTTAACCAAAATTGTTCTGGCATTAAAAATTGTTTTGTGCCTTTTACAAGTCATTTAAAAAGTATTGCTACAGTTTTTTTTAACTTAGTTTATAAAAGTAACTTTATAACCACCCATGTCAAATCATCCTTATTATCTTATTATTAAAAAAAAGGCCCATTTTATTATAGTTTTTAAATTTCCTGTGCCAGAATAAAGAGGCTCTAGTACATACTGCCTTCGTTATTACCCCCTCATCAAGACTAAAGGAAAAAACGTAATATATATAAATTTTTGACAAAGGACTCTATAAAGCAAAAATAAAAACTAGGTTTATTAGAAAAACTTTGTTGATAAAAACAACAACAGTAATAACTCTTTCTTTTATTTTTACTTTAATAGTATCTAATCATTAGAAATCTCGATGCCCATTGCTACCTTTCAGAAGAAAAACATTTTTTTTCAAACATCATGCTATGAGAGGAATTCTGGCTCTTAAATTGCAATGAATTTATGGAAAAACCTTTTCCTTTTTTTACTTAAAAAAATTGTGATAGATTTTGTTGAAGTGATTTTTTTATTTAACAAAATAAAACTTAACATTTTTTAGAATTTTAAGCACTAGAATTTTTTTTAATCATTGTACATGCGAGACATAAAAAAGAGCAATAAATAAATCTAACTGGGAAATATGAGGTGACAGCACATTGTTGGGTGGTAAAAAATCATTGACATAAAATTATGCTAATATATTTATAATAGTGATTCAAAGTATTTATGATAGCAATATAATTAAAAATTGTTTATTGTGTTATCAAAGCTCAAATTTAGTTCTTTCATATTTTTTTGTAAAATTTTTTTGTCTTATTTTTTTATAAAAGAAAATATATATAATATATATAAACAGATTTTACAGTGAGTTAGAGAATGAATAAATTTGAACCATTTTCAAACTAATAAATGCACAATTTATTCTACTGTGGTTTGATTCATGTAAAAATTAAGTTTTAATAATTTTTTTCATATTTTGTAGATCTTAGCTGAAATTCAACAAAATTTTAATATTATAAGTCACGAATGAGACTGAAAAAAATTTTCTGTTAATTTTAAAGAAAAATGCATTAAGCATTTGTTTTTAAATCAAGTTTTTTACCAGAAGAGTCTAGTAAAATAAGGTGCTTTATGTTTTTTTTATTTAATAGGGATTTTTATTTAACTGTTCCACATTTATTTATTTTGCTGAGTCTTTATATTCTGTAGATGTTAATGAATGAAGGCATGAAGTGACAGTTTAATGATATTTTTAAGATTTAAAGAAGGTTCTAAATGCCTATTTGGTTTAAGTAACTTGATCAATTTTTCTTAAATTTCTTTCTTGTTGTAACTTGATTAACTCTTAAGTATTTCTGTTAATTCCTCTGATTGCACCTTTTTACTGATGATGGTATTATTGTACTGAAAGGATTGTCTGTCTTACATTATCTATGCCCTTGCACATTGTTACTCTGCTTTACCTCAGTTTAGTTCAAATGAGTATTAGGAGTTATCTATAGTCAATTGGCTGTTTGTAAATAAGAAATAAAGGTTGGTTAGGTATAATATTCATTTTCTCACATACTCTGAAATTTATTAATAATTATGTTTTGAGAAAAGCTGACTTCTTAAAATGTTTTTTGTTCATTTACAGAAGAAAAATTACAAATGTTACAAAATTAAATTTTTTCATACTCTTAAACTATTTTTTATTTACAAAAATTTATTAAACTCTCATTAGAGTTGTTTAACAAACTTTCTCTTTATGAATTTATTTTATTAGGATTTCTGATTGTAAGTGTGAATTAATATTCTTACATATTAACTCCAAACAGAAATTTTTCCATTGTTGATCCTTGCCCTGTAAATTTGTATTCAACTATTTAATTCAAATTAGGCTTACTTTTCTGAGATTTAGGCATATTCCTTCATTTTTAGATTAAACTTCAGCTTTTATTCCCCCATATTTTAACATGCAAGTCAACCTCATAATTTATGACGAATAATCAAACTAATAAACTTTTAATTCAACCTGATAATTAACTTAAATTCACTGGAATATAGTTTAAATTTTACTTCTACTTAAGCTCTTAGTTTACAGTTGCCTACTAGTATATTCACAAAAAAAATTGATTCATTTAAAAGTTCTTGGCAACACAAAGACATTCTGTTTTTTATCAGACATAGATAATCAAAAAGTGTATAAATATAGAAAGAAAAAAAACTCTTAATTCGGTATAATTTATGAAGTTTCTTATTAAATCAGCAAACCTCCAAATAAGCATTGCTATCGTTGGGATCTTTTTGGCAGTTATCTCGCAATCCCTCATCTTTGGTTTTGCAGCATGTAGCTGGTATCTTGTAAATTCCTCCAAAGTGAGCGTTGCGCTTTGACCATATCATATAGCCTGGATTTTTTTCTATCGACATGCCACAGCACTGAAACTGAAAAAAAAAGTTTGATTGAATTTTTTATATTTTATTTTTATTACCTGTAAACATTTTTTTACAAGCATAACTATTTTCACACACATTCTACACAAAGAATTTATTTTTAGAGTAGACAAACTGAGAATGCAATTTTTAGTATACGAAAATTCAACCAAATAGTAAAAAATTATTTTGGGTGCTTTTTGTCAACAGAGAGTTTAAAATTTTGATCACTTATGTTATTTTTCTGCTCTTTTTAAGAGTTTGTTCATGCTCTGAAATTAATTGAAGGAATTTAAAACATGAACACTAACCTTTAATGCATTTTTCCTTTTGTTCAAAATAAAATTTTAAAAAATATTTTATTAGGTAAATAGCGCAATTGATTAGTTTTTAAACATTTATAGCTTTAATTTTGTTGAAAAATGTATGTAACAAGTTAGAGCTATAAACAAGCTAATCCTATAAAAGATTAAAAAAGGGAAGAAGTATTTCTAATGACAGTGCAGATCATAAACATAAATGCTAAAACATAAATTTTGTAAAAAAATACAAGATTAAATTTAGGTAATTTTCTTACTAATGTGGACCAAGAGCTCGCTCTATACATACACATATGTTCTTAGAACCTGGGAAATTTTAATGAAAAAATGCCTTTATCATTAGCTCTCCTTTATTGTAAAATTTTCCAGATGCTTCAAATAGCCAATCTAGATGATCTGATCATCCTACATCAAGTCAAAAATTCGAACATTTAATCAGTGGTTGAAATAGAAAAATTGGGTGAGCTGGGAAATTTTGTAATAATCTTAATATTGCTCATTAATCTCATATGGCCAATACAGAGCTTACCAAATTTAACATTTTATAAAGGCATACAAAAAAATTCAAAAACATTAATACTAGAGACTAAGATTGCGTTTTATTGTAAAAAATAATATTTTTTCTTTTTTGGCAGCATGACAGCCTGATAAAGGGCAGATCCACGTTAGCAAGTCATCACCTGTTGGTTCGATCAGATGCTAGGTCTCTTAATCTATTATTGCCTTTATTTTCCAGGTCTTTTTCTACAGAGACAATCCATCTTATAATCTATCTAACAAATTTACCAGTGGTCAATTTAATAAATAGATCAGCAACATCTTTTTGTAAATGTTTATTTTGTTGGATTCGATGACGTTTTATTGTTAAAATTTTTTATATAATTCATGTTTAGATCATGATTAGAATTTACTAAAATCATTTACATTGACAGCCACAAAAATGGATCAAGGTATTTTCTTTCAAAAATCAGTAAATAACTTCAAAGACCAACAGTAATTTATATAAAATTAATGTGAGTTTAAGATATTATGTAATTTTTTATTGGTGATAAGCTTTCATTTAAGATGATTTTTATAACTTAAAGACCACCTGTTTGCCATTGACATCCTATTTTTAATTTCTGTTTTGATATTATTGTATGTCAGGATAGTGCCTAAAGATTTGAACTAGTTGATACCTTAAAAGGTATATTCATAAGTTTGAGAGGTAAAATTTATTTTCCTTAGTTACTTATTATGATGAATTTGATCATTTCTTTGTTTTTTTTTAAGAAAAAGAAACATTTTATGAATATCAAATCTTTAAACACAAAAAAGAAATTTTTTTGATATCATGCATATTTACGATGGTATGCACTGCATCCCAAGCATCAGTGACTTGAGTATCATTCTGATACAGCTTGATGGTCATCAGCATCTCGTTTGACATACGGTCATCTACCTAAAATAGAGTATTTGATAATCACAACTGAAACCATAATTAAATATCAATATTAATGTTCAATAATATATTTCTAATGCAAGCTATATCTAAGGGGTTTTGTAAACAAGTTAAAACTGAATTTAACTTTTACTAAAAGAGCTCACAAATTTTATGCTGTTAACATTTTAAAGTGTTTTAACAGACCTTCAATTTTGAGAAGTAACTTGTACAGTGTATCCTAGTTAAAATGATGGAATGATAGAAATTTTTTAAAAAAAAGAAGCATTTTTGTTATGATTAAATATTCAATTCTCAAGATAATTTTTTAAATTTATGTCTATATTCTTATTGCTTAGCAAAGACTAGATTTAAAATTGCAGTTTTGGGGGGGGGGAATAAAAATTGTAGTATGTTTTAGAATTTTAGTGATGGAGTTTACTAACATTGCATAAAATTTTTATGAAGTTCGCAATTATAGTTATCAGAGATTGATTTAAATTTTAACTTTTTATATTTAGCAGAGTAAAACAAAAGTATTATGTACTATTTTTTACTTATTCCCTTATTAAGCACAAACAGTAAGAAAGGACAGAAACACTATACTGTATATTTCATTTCATATCTACATTTTACAAGGATTTTGGCAAACCTGAAAATATTCTGACCAGATCTAACTTCTTTTCTAACAAAAGTTCAAAAACTATTTATTAAGGGTGGTGATTTAAAAACACTCTATGTTAACTCTGAATCAAAAATAATTGTTTTCATAAGGAAAAAAAAAGTAAATTATGGTAGTTATGTTAGAATTGCTGAGTCCGTACTTACTTCGCTTCTAAAAACATATCCCAGAATTCCTCCTACAAGCATTACAATGAATATCATGAAGAGAATGATGAAAAACTAAAAAAATAATAATAAATTGATTTGTATTGCATACAAAATATTATCACCCTATTACTTAAAATGAATCATGTACTAAGAGAAACTTACCGTTAGTAGCATACATTTTATTTCTTTAAATGCTCCCACAAAGCCAAGGAAAGAAATTATACTGACAATGATCCCAGTTGCAATAAGTATTGATGCTGAACTTACATACAAGTCACTTCCTAACAGTCTTTCCATAAATGACCTGTCTACGAGCGTCCAAATTCCCACGCTGAATACAACAATGCCTCCAATCTACAATAAATGTATTTAGGGAATTATGTAAGTTGGTATGAAAATATAGCTTATTTAATTTTTTTTAACACAGTAATATCAAATTAAAGCAAAACAATGGAAATTATAAGCTTTATATAATAATAAATCTTATTGATCCAAAAATGAAAACTTTCCTAGGGCCAACGTAGCAACTTGGTTCTATGTTGAAGAAAAAATTCTCATAAATGAAATAAAATATTTTTAAAAAAACTCCAATTATTACTTTAAAAATTCTAAAATTAAATGTTTTGCATATTGTGGGATTTTTTACTGTGTATCTTCAAATTTTGGTCATGAAACAAAATCAAAAGGTTATTTGAAGTTAGATTCTTATCTTTCTCATAATTTTTCCTCAAAACCTCCGACCAGCAAACGCTAATTCATATATACTTTTATATATAAACTCATTTAAACTTACAAACAGGAAGAAGAAAAAATCTTTAAAAATTTTCTACTTAATAAAATTGTGCCAAATGTTGTTTAATGATTTGCACGCGGGAAGATTATACATAGACACTCCAATCTTTGACCTTCATTTAAAATCTATGTGTCCCCCCCCCCTCCCAGGTAGAAATGAATCTAATTCCAGCATCACAAATATATCTAGGTCCATTTTCATTTGTGAAAAATCTAGACACTCTAATTTTGATCCCTGCGCTCCGTGCATGATCTTTGTTGCACGTTTGTTGAGCCAGGTCAAGTTGTTGCTGAGAGATTACTTTAATATTTTATTAAATTTTATTAAAAAAAGAAGGAAATCCTATGTTAATTTAATTTACGTCCATTATAGAATTTCTCACATGAAAGAAAGCAGGAGTGTTAGGCTAACAATTTTCATATAAATTAAAGTTTTAGTTTATAAAATAGAAATAAAAATGTGGACACACAGAAAAAGTATTTTCTTGTGAAAAGACAATTTCATGAGACGAGTACATGTTGGAGAATATCTTTTGTAGTTTGTGAAATAAAGTATTAAAATGATTTTTCTGACATTCGAATCATTAGAATTGTGTAACATGCAGCACATAGAAATCAAAGTTCAATAAGTTTTCTTGGAAAAATATTTTTCAACCTTTACTCATCTGTTTCTCCGAAATTATTTTTCATATTTCCATTTTGTTTTAATGTTATTGTAGATAATTTAATTCTCATACTCTCATTACTCTTTTTGCGGAATCGATTGTCTGAAATAGAGAAATACAATTGCTGGAAAATGTTGTAAATCTTAGAAGATTCGTTGATCTGCAAATACTGTTCTTTATTTAGATACGGTAAATCCTCAAAATGTAGAATTTTGTAATATTCTTATAAAAATATTTTTAATTTCTAATAGAAGTATTGTGAAATGTTTTGTTGATAAATAAATAATTATTTTCAAAAATGAATAATAGGTTAGGGAAGAGAATGAACTTGATTAAATCTTCTCTAACTACATAATAGTTATATCTGGAGTGTGATTATTGCATGGGAAGATGGGGCACTTGCCAAAGGTCCCACATTTTAAAGTTTCACTGTAAATTTAAAGTTGTATTTTTTTCAAAGTATTTAAAGTTTCATTTTAAAGTCATTATAAAGTTTCCTTTAGGTAATAATTTTAACTTATATTTCATAAAAAGTTTCAGTATTTTTGCGGATGCTTTAGAAGTTTGTACCTTACAGGTTCGTGGAATTATAATTAATCCTAAATTATTAAAGTTAAATTAGAAGTAATGCTTTTCTTTTAAATTAATGTTTTTTTTAATATGGATAGATTTTGACATTAACTATGTAAATTTTTATAATTGATTTAATTTTTAATGTTTTCTTAAACTATCCTGAAATAAATAGTTCATTAGACCTTTACTTTCATTGCTTTTGTATTTTTTTTAATGAATTATTTTTTTCTTTGGAATAAATTTAGAAGTCAAGAAAATTTGATGGCCTCCAAACAAGTATTCTGCCCTGAGTCTCGAACTTTCTTAACCTGGATTTTTTTCTAATTTACTGCAATTAATATTTTTCTATGGTGTATACAGAGTTTATAAATTATAATTTTCGAATTCGTAAAATATACAGTTTTTATAAGGGTCATTCTCACGAAAACTGTCATTTTTCAGTTCATAAAATCCCAAAAAAGTAAAGTGAATAAAAGGCTCTGAAACTTTTTATATTAATAGAAATATGTAATGTCATTATAAAGAAAGTATATATCCTATAAATTATACTTAATATTTAAATTAATTAGTTTTTTAAATAATTAATTTATAATTAATTAATTTATAATAATTAATTTATAATAATTAATTAATTAATTTAATAAATAAATTAATTTATTTAATAAATTAATTTATCAATTTTTTAATTTATTTTCAAATTAATTAATAAGTAAATTAATTATTTTCACTATTTAAAAAGTGAGGGAATGATATTTTATTTTAATACATGTTTTTATCTAAGTTACATCTACCTAAAGTTTGAAAATGATAACATACTAAGTATATCTAATATTTATTATAATTTAGTCTTATATATTTAATAGTTTTTACAGGTTTGGGAAATAAAATTGGCTGGCACGATTGAACAAAAGAAAAATTAATAATATACTCATCTTGAATCATTCCCTCACTTCAGCGTCATTCCCTCATTTTATACACTAGTGAGGGAATGACGAATTCAATAAAATTTAAAAATAACAGTTAGGCCTAATTAATTTCTGAAGTCAATCACATACAATTATATTCATACAAGAAAGCAGCATATAATTATCCACTTTCTCGATGAAGTTGTATTTTATTTTACTCTAAAAAATGACATGAGGGAATGACAAATGTAAAAAATTTTACCTTGTTTGATTCATTCAAATTTATTCCACAGCAAAGCTTTTTTAAGTTGAAGATGGAAACATATTGCAATTTTGTTCTATGATGCCAGTTGTTAACTTCTGAAGTTTTTATTAAAATATTTTTATTCTAAGAAGATTGCAGGTGATAAGAACATTGTTGTGAGGGAATGACGCGAAACACTGGGGACAAAGTTTAAAATAGTGCTGCGTTAATATTTTTATCAGAAATTAAATTTAAAATTGATTTTCTGAATTATATATTTCAGTATTCTGAAATAAAAGACACGAATTTGTAAAAAAAAAATTTTATTTCGGAAACAATTTTTTTCTTTTTTTAAATCAGCAGTGGGGACAAGTGAGGGAATGACATATTGGTATATTTTAATTACCTAAAATAAATAATAAATAAAAATTGATAACTTTATTTTTATTCTTTTGTTAGCTTGCATTCTGAAGGACACTTTCCCTGAATTTTTTTTTTTTCGTAAGCTGTAAAACAAACATAAAATGTACTGGGGACATGAAAATGACTGTTTTTGTGAGAATGACCCATAAATAGATTAGAGGGAGATTCGTTTTGTTGCATTAAGTCAACTTTTTAAAAATTTAGCTCTGTTCTTAACCAACTGCCACAGTAACCGAGCACGTCTTTTCAACCTTGATAATTATTAATTTGTTGAAATTCGTAGTTTATGGTTTCGTTAAAATAATTTGATGAGCTAAAATCTCATTAACAAAACTTTAATTCCAAAACCCCATTAAAAAAACTTATATGTCTTGAAAACAAGTTTAAGTAAGCTTACGTTGCTAATTGAAACAAGTATTAGATTTTATAAACGTTGAGAAAGGTTATAAAAGGCTTATCATTGAATTGGGCTTAATTTAAGTTTTTTTTCCTTTATCATTTTTATTTAAAGAACTTTATTGGAATTGTTGTAGTGTTATCTAAGAATGTGTATTTTTTAAATTTAATTTTTTTACGCTATATTATTTCAATTTTCGTTATTTGTGGTATTTTTTTTATAGCGCTGGCACATTAATGTACATTAATTATTTTATTTTAATAAGCAAAACAGAAAAAGAAGTGCAGCCGATAGAACTTAAATTCTCAACTGAAAAAAAAAATTAAATTTCTATTTAAATTTTAATGATATAATAACTTAAGAGCTCAAAAAACCCGAACGCAGATTTTAAAATTCTATTTACTTAGATTTTTCTTCGATTTATTTATAGAAACAACAAACATAATGATAACAAGAATGTGGTATGCATAATTTAATTAATAAAATTATTTTCCAATTTGTAAAATCTATTTAATGTAGTAGTTAACCTCTTTTTATTGCAGATAATAAATTGAGTTTGTTTCCCTTCTTTGTGGTATTTATTATAACTTATCTTATAGCACTGAAAGAAATTATTTGAAAGAAAAGTTGCAGTTAATAATAAAGATAATAATGCATTTAATAAGATTTTAAAAGTTATTTATTATTTGAAAAATATGAATTTTACAAATATATCAAATTTTATTTTTAGTTTTGCTGTTAATTTTTCTTTAATTACAGGTTTTATTTCATAATTCTTTAAATTGATAAAAATGATTATAATTATTAAATTTTGAGAAAAATGTAAACAAATTTTTTTAAATTATCTTAATTTTTTTCTAAAAATTGAATTAATTTTGGCTCAAACGTAAATAACGGTTGGTTAATGTGATGTAAAAATGTAGTATTAGTAACGAGACGCACGTAAGATATTATAACGCAGTTACGATTCGAAAATTCATTCAAAAAGGAAACCTGAAAAAAGGCATTTCGACGTTTTCTGTCTACTGGGGTTAAAACTTTATTAAGTGGTGTTGTGGAATATAGTTCAATAATAAATTAATTTTTATTAACACTTATAGAAGCTGTAATAGTTTCAGAAATATATTGTTGTAATCTTGAATTTATGGAGTGAAGCTTTAACTTGCAAACAATATCCATCATATTTGAGAAAAAAGATTTTGCAGAGTATACTTGGTGTAAAGGAAAACAATGACGGAGAAGGAGATTTAACTTTGAATTGTGCAAGATTTGTAAACAACCGGATATTATTAAATACACAAAAATAAACAGAATGAATTAGATGGCCCACGTGATTCGAAGGAGAGATGACAATACAATAAAAAAAGATACTGCTTTTCGGACCCACTGGAACAAGAAAGCGGAGAAGTCCGCGGTTGAAGTGGACTGACTCGGTGGAGTCTGATTTTCTTGCAATTAATGAAAAGAATTTGAGATCAGAGATAAATCGGAAGCAGTTACGGAGAAATCTTCAGAGGAAGGCATTGGCCCACATTGGGCTGTCTGTCAAACTATGATGATGAATATCCATCATATCATGAATTAACGGGATAAAAGAATTATCTTGACCAAGATATATTATCTTAAGTATATCTTGGTAATCTATTTAGTTGGCATTAGTTTTTGTGATGACTTTATTAGTCTTTAAGCTCTCGCACTGAAACCTATCCGTAAAGTCAAGAATCTCCTTGAATGCGCTTTGATTAATACAAAGTTTCTTGCCAGTAATATTTTATCCATCTCACTCGCTTACATTGAAGTTTTTCTTTTCTTTTTGCGAATCAAAAACAAGTTTATGCTATAAATGAGGCTTCAAAACGTTACGCGAAGCAAACTTTAAACATGTCGTTTTAGCAGTTTTTATTTTACTTTTAATTCGAAAATTTTAAATGTAACAGAAAGTTACAGTGAGGATACAATTGCGGAAGTTACAGATTCATCAATTGCTGTTTTAACGATGCGATATTGATAACGAGAAGTCTAGAAGTTAACTTTGACGGAGCTGGGGTTTTTTTTCTTTCCGTCACCGGTTGGATTCGTCAAAGAATCATGCATAAGATCTTAGAGTTTTGAATTTTATGAGCAATTTCTTTTTCCTTGAACCACACTCTGAAAATCAACAGTCATTCATTTTTCTTTACTTGAATCCATTAAAGAGAAAGCTGTCGCAAGCTCTTAACGTTGTCGGGTATTTGTTTTAATTTAACAAAAAAAAAAAAAATTTGATTGGATCTTTGCGTTCTAGGACTCGATCTTAGTAGTTCGAAGAGGTAACCGCAAATATGCAAATTAATAAATGCAGACAATATTGAAAGTTACGAAATCAGACACAAAAACGTACTTATCTGAATAAAGCTGCCTTTTTTTCGACGAGTTCGGATTTCTGCCCCCCAAAATATAGGATGTAGCCGCAATCTGGGAAATATAGTCCCCATAATTTAGTCCCGAGCAAAGTTTGAATCCCTTAATGTTAATTTTACTTTCTGCTATTTCTTTATATCTCGAGAACTTTTTAAGCGAATTGAAAAATTTTCGAACACAATTATGAAATTCGTTTAGCCAAAGATAATTCCATGCAAAAAAAAAAGTTTTTGGTAAATACTTATCATTTTATATAATAGTCAAAAAATTTTTGAAAGGAAATAATTATAGGCTTAATAGGGGGTACACAATATGACAATCAAGTTTAATAAGCATATAATTGTAAGGTATAAAATTTTTTACACAATTTTAAAAGTGTAATTATGCGAGGCAAAATACGAAATTTGAAAGAAATCGGTTGAGAAGTTCCTGATAAATCGAATTTTTAAATATATGACTTTTTCGAAATTAAATTTCTCAAGAAATATTCAACCGATTTCACTCAAATTTTATAGTCATGTAAAATTACATTATTTAAAACAATGTAAAAATTGTCTAGTAAAGTAAAAATAAGGAAACCATTTGTTTATTTTACTCTGGAAAAATTTTACCCATTGAAATGGCAATGATATGCCAATTGACGTTTAATTAGTAATGAGCTTAATTAGTAATTAATGTTCTTATAATAACCATTTATAATTGTCTAGTTTTAATAGGCGCTACAAGTACAAAACAAAATTTTAAAAAAAGAAGGAAAAAACTTCAAATAGTGCAGTTTCAATATAATTGGTACTTCTCTATTTTCAATTACTTAGCAGGAAATTTCCTTATTCTTAAGCCTTGCTCATAACTTTAATTCTCTCATATTTTAAATAACTTTGAAATATAATTTTTCGACTGTAAGAAGCGTTCTTAAAAAAGAAACAAAGTTCATATATTTCTAAAAGGAGAGGAATGAAACGTCTTAATGACTTTAATTAGTTTATAATGCAATTTGAAAGAAAAAAAATTAATGTTTATCAGAATTTAAGTTAATAGAAATTCTTACTAAGAATTGACAATTACTGATTCGCATCGGTTTCAGAAATAAGTAAATTTCAGCCTGCTGACAAGAATTACATTTGTAATGTAAAATAATCGCCAAAATTATTATGGTGACTTACGAGTATAACTGCATTGGCGACGAAGAGGCCATACTTCACCCCTTTGGCGCATCCTTCGACCATCATGGAGGCCTAGAAAATTAAACAAAAATTTTGTATTACATATATATATATATATATATATATATATATATATATATATATCAAATGGTGCGTAAGACATAAGAAAATGCACATTTATTTTCAATCAATTTTAAAAGTTGGAATGACTCTTTGGATAGATAGAACTTTACTTCTGAAGCAAGGGAACCAGTTTTAAATCCTTGCTATAGCTCAGTGGTTTCCAACTGTCGGCCCGGGGGCCGCATCCGGCCCGCGAAGCCATTTTCTGTGGCCCACGAACTGAAATATATTAGTTGTCATTTTCTTGCGGACAATTTCCGTAAAAAATCTATCTGGGTTTGAAATACTTTTCTCATTTATAAAAATCTAATTTCTTCGTTTCTGTGAAATTTATCGTACCAACGGTGCAAAAAAAAATATTTCTCAGGTTTTGCATCCAAGAAAATATTTATTCAAATACAAAAATAATCGTGTATGTTGCTCTTTTGTATTTCATTTTTTTGTATTTTGTGAATATAATTTAGCATGTGTGTATCAGAAATTTTCTCGAAGAAATTCTCCGATTTAACTTTTTGAAACCACTCATTTTGGACGAAAATATTTACACACACATTTGTAAATTTAAAATGTAAATATCTATTCTCTGGTGGTTGTAGCAGACAAACCTCAATTTTGTCACTAACATTTTGTGTGCTACTATGTAAGTTTTAATACCACCTTTTTAAAGTTTTATATCTTAACAATTAGATATCTGTTGCACATTAATTGTTTAATATATGGGTGCACATTAAAGTTATTGCAGCCCGAATTTTTTAATATGCAATTAAATATTTTTGAAAATCTACTTATTTTAATTTGTAATTAAATATTTTAGTTTTATACAACTTGGTAAGAATCTGACAGTAATATTTAATGTTCCTTCAAATAAAAAAGAGTCCTACATAAAATTTTGATAAAGTTGCGGCCCGCTATTTGATTTGTGTTTTTAATTGTGGCCCCCGGCCTCATGTAAGTTGAAAACCCCTGATATAGCTCAATGAATTTTATATTGCTCTGAGACCTGTACCGATTACAGTACCAATGTACAATGTTAAGTAAAGTGTGTTTTATAGCTCGATTGTCCTCAAGCTGACAGCGGGAAGTTTTCGTGTTTTTCTCCTCCTTGTAATGCAGTGCTGATTAATTTCACTCAAAAAGTTCCAATGAGTTTCTTTGTCTTCAGCATTGTTTTTGAAGTTATTAAGGGAAAAGTTATTATTTCAAAAATTGAATTCAGTCCAACATCCAGAATCGGCTATGCTGCGCAAATTAGTAGAAGTAAAATTTCAGTAGACCATATTTTGGTGATGTTGCGATGAAACTTTTTTAAGATGAAACGATAATATAACGTTTAATTTTTCTTCTCTTTAAGACTAAACGAATTTTTGTACTAAATATTTGGAAAGGAATTTTCATTATGGATAATTAAATATTAATATTTTGCATTTTCATCCAAATGCAAAGCAATTCTAAATGAAATGATCGTAAATGGAAAATTATTTACATATTAAATTACAAACGACAATAGAATGAACAATCGTTTTCGTTTTTATTCCCCGTTTTCATAGATTATCCTCGCAATTTCAAATCCTCTCTGGGAAACATTTGTTTTTCACTTGTTTTAGAACTGCATATAGTTTTTCCATTGAATGTGATGGCAAGTACATCAAAAATTTACGAGTTTGATTTTCATCCAAAAAGTAAACACATTTTGCTACAGTGAAATAAATTACATGGCCGGGAGAGCCTGACTTATAAGACGTTGAGCCCATGTCCGAGAGGTCGTGAGTTCAATCGTTGAGCCAATCCCAGTGGTGGCTAGTCACTCTAAAGCTGTCGGGGTCACAAAGTCCTCCAAGTTCCCATAACAAATCAATAACTCTCGGGGAGGGGGGGTACTGAATCGGAGATTAATCATGCTCTGGTTCAGGTCAAAATTACGATCTGCTGATGGATGGTGTGTGTGAATATGTCCTACCTGCAAAACGGATGTGACGTATGTTGTCTCCGAATTATCCTCATAGATGTTTCCCAGACCAACGCCAATAGCTCAGTGAGAAGCTCTAGTGCGACGTAAATGAAAACAAAATACCGTACCGAAAATCATTTATAGAAATGTATGTTAATTATATGATCAAAAAAGTTTAGTGTAACTCAAAAAATTATTTTCAAACGGAGTTTTTTCTCTAAAAAGGAAATGCAATTTTTTTTTTTTTTTTTTTTTTTTTTTTTACATTTTGAACATTTATTGATTTAAGATTCACTTGAAAGTAATAAGTATAACTTTCATTGTTTCAAAATTTTCTTTGAATTCCTTTTTTAAAAAAACGTTATGCGAATTATGAAATTTCTGAGAATGAACAATAGTAAACGTTACTCCTATTATTATTTTAATTAGCAATTGTTTAGTTTTGTAATATAATGAAGCATTTTTATTAACTACTTTCAGCAATAAATTTTGTTTACATCATTTCATAACCGACAGAAAAGGTTTTTTTTTAAGCTCCATCTAAAGTTTGCTATTCTTAGAATCGTACCCTACAGGTCGTTTAGGTATAAGGTATATTATAATGGCTTCCCACAATGTATTTTTTTTAAATCCCTGTCAAGGTTAGAAAAAAACCCATGCACAATGAGGAAAAAATATAAACGTTATAGAAATCAGACAAATCACTATTGAGGAAGGTGGATGTAGAAAACATCAAAATTATTTGTTTTTCGGCTAGAACTTGAAGGTGAGTTTTTAAACATGTACACAGTACGAAATACCTATTTACGAAAATGGGTAAAGATCAAAATGCGTGATTAGTTAATTACGAATATGGACATAAGTCGAAATGCCTGCTGAGGAAAAGGAACACAGCTCGGTATGCGTGTTTACGACACAGCAAAAAATGCTCCTTTTTCAGTTTTCAACCCAAATTTAACAATTAGATAAGGAATTACGAGCTTACATTTCCTTACATATTAAAACACTCAGAGTAATCATTAAGTGGCAAAGTACCGTACTGCCCAATACAGATACAACTTTTCAGATGATATCTTTGTATTCAGCACTCCAAACGGGGAGGTTAGTTTTAAAACTCATACAACGTAAATTTAGTATCTTTATAATAAAATTATGCAACCTTGAAAAAACGACTGTTAAAAAAAGAAGACTAATTTAATGTACCATGTTCCGAGTTATGCAAATGAATGCATATCACAGTACGAATTTATTTAAATTCTATGAAAGCAAATACTCGTAAAAGAAGTTTGAAAAACGGAATCAAGTGCTATGCCTATTTCCTTAAACAAGCCTTTCGAGGTGTGTCCGTTTTCGTAAACATTTACTTTGAGCTGTGTCCGTTTTCGTAAACATTTACTTTGAGCTGTGTCCGTTTTCGTAAACATTTACTTTGAGCTGTGTCCGTTTTCGTAAACACATATTTTAAGCAATGTCCAATTTTAAAAAGTCGCCTACGAAGTGTTCTAATAATCGTCATTCAACTGCTCCCAGTTTCCTTTAATCCAATAATTAAATAGATTTCGATGTTTTGTGCATGCACCTTTTCTCCAATAATGATTTGTCAGATAGCTATGATGTTTTTGTTTTTCCTATAAATATTAATACGAGACCCTTAAGGTTCGTTCTTTTTTTAACGTCATTTTCGACAAGGATTAAAAAAAATATATGTGTTGTTGTTGTTGTTTCTAATGCCACTTGTCACACGGGCAAGCCTGCTTGGTGAAACCGAGCGAATTTAAGGCAGAGTGTGCGTTTGTTTTTTAGTGGCGCCATCCTATGGCCATCCTTCTTTCCTATCCTTCTTCAGCCGCACACACGTCACAGCCCGTTTTATAAGGCTGACCCCTTCACACATCCAGTCATTCATCCACAGATCGTAATTTTGACCAGAATCAGAGAACGATCAATCTCCAACACAGTTCCCCCAGAGGTATTGATTTGTTATGGGAACATGGAGACCTTTGCGACTCGACAGATTTAACATGCATCAGTCACCATTTACTACACGGGGAGTCTTTGGCCGGCGGGGTTCGAACCCACGAACTCTCGGACATGAGCCCAGAAAAGAGATATGTTCAGGGAAGATATTATGGAACTCATGCTTATGTTTGAACTGTTTATACGTCGTGGTAAAATGAAGTTTAATCTTGAATTTGAAATTGGCTTTTATAAATCCATGTTTGTTGTTCAAATTACCACATGCTACTACAGGGATAGATCCTCTACAAGCGTTAAAATTAGTCGATGTATTTTTTTTTCCATCGCTAATGCGGATAATTTGGATGTTAGGAAGCGAGAACAATAATTACAATTCATCTTGTCGATCAACAAATGGTTTGCATTTGCCAAGCTATTGTAATGTGAATTTTGTTATGAAACTTTGTCAAAAAGTTATACGATTATAATTACTATGTTTCAAACTAAAATTAGTTCTTCAGATATTCGTTTTTTAAATGCAAATAAAATACTAGAATTTTCAATTTTTTTTAAAAAAAACATTTTTATTTAATTAAGTGCATGTACCAGCTACATTTTGCATGTTCATTTTACTTTTAGTTTAAAATATAGAGGAGGGTCAAAATAGTATGCAGTCTTAAGAGAATATTATTTTATTGAGCAGAATTTGATGATCGGCAAATTTTTTTTTAAAACAAGATTATGTATATTTAAATTTTTTCACTTACATAATTTGATATCAAACTTTCATACTACTATGTATAAATTTTAGTAGATACTTATTATTTTTTTAATAAAATCCATCGAATGTATGCAGTCATTTAAATGTCCGTTAATTGAATTGCTTAACGACAGAAATTATTTATACTGAATATTAGGTATAATGGAATAAGAGCCGGACGCGGCTTCATTGTGCCATAATCAATGAATCCCTTTATGTTATCATATAGTTTGGAAAAATATTAGCGTTTTCCAAAAACTATGTCTGACACAAAATTAAAAGGAAGACGATTGATGGATTTTACAGTTTAATAGTCAAATATACAAAATATGTAATACTGAACCAGACTTAGGCAATATTTTGCACTGCAGTTCATAAAATTGAAATTAAATGGTGTTAGAAACTAAGTCTTACGGGACGAAAACAGAGGAAGGTATAGAATTCTCGGGATCAAGAGACCTGTGTTTTCCAACTAAATAAAAAGAATTGTCATTAAGGGGTCATGGTCCTCGAGTAGCATGAAACTTGTATACAATGTTACTACAATTTGCAACTAATTGTAAGTTGGTTCTTTAATTAAATCTCTTTTATGCACTTTAAACATTTTAATAAGTAGACTAATAAGGAGACGTTCTGTTGCAAAACTAGATAAGCACCATTTTTTTTCTATTTATTTAAAAAGAAAGTAACTTCTGTGATGATGATTGAAGTCATTGTAAAGTACCGGCACCAGTACCATTGTCATAAAGTACCGATGAGCAACCATTGTAAATTACTAGAATACTATGGTGCTGACTTGAAGTCACCCAGCTTTAGATTGATGGGTACCAGCTTGTGTGGAAGTAAAGGCGGTCGGTGCATCATATTGCCACCATCATGCCATTGGTCACGAAATTGTGTCCTCCGTGACATCATGTCCCAAAATAGACTGTTGTAGGAATTCTTTAATTTAATAGAAGTTATTTGCACTTCTTATGAAAAGCACAAAACAGAAGTTACTTTCACTTAATGTATCTAGATGGCACTTAGCGAGATAATTGAAAAAAGTTGAACTGAAAACCCTAATTTATTAATGCTTTAATGCATTTATATTTTGTCCTGATAATCAAATCATTTATTAACATTAAACCAGGGCTCGAAAATTATATTGCCGTCAAACCCGGTACAAAAATTCTGATTATATTTGTATTTTTCACCCTTACATGGTCGGCCAAGTATGTAAATATTTAATCTGGTGCACCGTAAAATATTGATTTAGCCCCCTAAAATTTGACAAAAATTGTCTAATACCTAATGAGGCTGATATACGATGCCAAAAGCGAAGAAAGAAAAAAAAACAATCTTATTTTATTTAATTAGATCTAAGTGTTACCGAACTTAATTATAAATAAAAGTTAGTAAATAAAAGGTTAGTTACCATATTTTTATTCCCCTAGTCATGCTTATTTCTATTAGAAAAAGCTAATCTCAATTACTGAGCTTTAAAAAAAGAAAAATGCAAAATAAAATTGAGAGAGTGACATAGTTTTTAATATCTCCGTCAAATCTATAATGAAATTTGACGATGTCAATGTTTCTTTGATAATAATACTTTTGATTTATATTTCGAAGTGTTGATGTGGATATAGTGTTGTTATTTCGTTTGTCTTTTTTTACTGTCTCTTTTCCCCGACATATTAATAATAATAATAGGTATATTCATGTGTTTTCATTAGCATGCATTCGAAAAAAATATATGATAGTTGTAAAATTTCATTTGGACAAGTATTTTATAAACTATCATGTCCGATAGGCATGTAAATATTTTGAAAAATTTCGATTCTTAACAAGCATTACAAATGCTAATGTCTCTAATCAGCAATACAAATAACAAATGGTTAAGATAAATAATCTTATTAAACAATATTATAACTGTCATAAAAATCCTGCTAAACATCTTATGCTATAATTTCAGCTTTACGGTAAAGTTATTCCTTTAAGAGTCTATAAAATTGTGTATTAGCTATCAAGTTGGACATAATTTTTTAACAGCATTTCAAGCATAATTTTTTAACAATATTTTAAATATAATTTTTTAGCAATGCATTGCTTTTTGATTTGATATCAAATATTCATTTTAACTAATAATAAAGTGTAAAAAAATAAATTTTTAGAAAGAATGAAAACTTAAAAATCTTAGTTTTTAAGTTGTTTTCATTCCTATAAACATATTATTATTATTAATTTTTGACCTTTGCTCTTTTTTTTAACCTATGATCTTTAACACCTGCAAGTTTGAAAAATTCTCTTTAAAGGTGTAGATGATATTGCAAGGTTTTTTTTTAAGTGTCAAAGATCAGGAAGTGAGGATAAAGGTTTGATAAACAGTTAAAACATCTTTATTAAAAGAATGTGAA
The DNA here is from genome assembly GCF_982258835.1 of Parasteatoda tepidariorum. Classification (NCBI taxonomy): domain Eukaryota; kingdom Metazoa; phylum Arthropoda; class Arachnida; order Araneae; family Theridiidae; genus Parasteatoda; species Parasteatoda tepidariorum. Next base: position 44,511,285 of record NC_141765.1, on the reverse strand, counting down.
ATTCTAACTTGCAGCAGGTTTGTATAGCATTCTGTGAGGATTAATTATTTTAGAATTATTTTTGATTCTAGCCTTCTAAAAATTCAAAACTTTGTATGGTTATGACATTGAAAAATGATAATCATGTTTTACCGAGTAATTTCATTTCTAACAAATTGAAAAGAATGAAATATAATATTGCTTTTTGTTGAAGTGAAAAAAAAAATGCAAACCTTAATCGAAATATGTGACACCTAAATTCAATGTTATTTTTTCTTTCGATTCATATTGCTTAAAATATTTTAGTAAATAGTTAAATGAAAATTAGCTAAATGCTAATTTGTTCAGGACTTTTGTTGAAAGCTCAGATTTCTCAAGGAGCAGTAAATAATGCAGGATTATTGCTTCTTAAGAAATCTGGAATTTTTGAGAGTAATGCAGGAGATAAAGAATTATTCATCCTGCAACATTTATTGCTTCTTTTGTTACTCCGAAATACATTACCATCGAAAAGAAACTTCAAAAAAATTACATTATTTATAAATGCAATATTATCGAATAAAGTTTTAATTATATAAAAATTATCTTACTTTTCTGCTTTTTCGTTTTCTTCTTCTTTTTTTGTATTACTTTATATTTTTAATATGCTTCTTCAAGGTTTTATTCTTTGTTCCTATGCATGTTGAAATTTAAGAAAAATGAAACTTTATGCACTTCTGGAGCACGTAGACTCAACATAAATATTTTATTAATTTTTAAGTAGTTCTTGCATTTCAAAGGTGGTCGGGCAATTCTCAACCATATTATATGTACAACAAATAGTTGTTCATCTGAGAAATTGTAAGTGCAGGCGCGGATATTGGTGTTAACAATCACTTTTGATCAAACAGGAAAAAAAACTAGTTTTCAATCGAAATAAATTTTTTATAGTGGATTCAAATCTGAAAACCGAATAGCAATTTCAAACCTTTTTTTTCTTCTTCAACTTTCGATACAATTATTCTCAACTCTCTGAAAACCATAACAATCAAGTATGCTAGTCGGATGACATAAGGTTAGTGGATTTATTACCTTAACTCAGGGACTCGACCTTCACGAGTTAGTTCGCTAAGTTTGATAACATATGAAATGGGCGTAGTTTTGGGATACTGTTAGATACAAAGATGAGATTCGCTATGAATAATTTGCTTCACCATTTCAGATTTCAACACCTCATGAATAAATTTTTTGCCCACGCGTTTTAAATAATTTCTGATTCACGACTAATCTAAAGTTTTTGTATACCTCTTTAATATTTTGATTTAGAGGGACGAAATGTAAGTACGCATCTGTTATTGCTTCACAGTCTGTATCTAAGCGAGAATTATTTTTGGAAAAATTAGTAAAAATTCTTAATGTTGTTATGCAGTTGAATTGTGTCTTATCTTCAGATGTCTTAATAACATTCAAATTTATATTACCTTTATGTCACCGTTTAATAATCACTTAACTGTTTCGATTTCCCGCCGTATTGTGACCAAAAATATGCATATTTTTGAAACAATGTTGTAATCTAATCGATTGAATGAATCCAAATCAGCAATCAAATCTATTATAAGTATTGTATTTATTAATTTCTGATAAATTTTAATAATGACGAAAAGTATTTTTACTTAAAGTTGTTTTTTTTCTGAAGGAGATACAGAACAAAAACATTTTACAGGGAAAAATGGAAGAAAGAGAACATGCATTATTTTTTTAATGCTTACATTTTTAATTCTTTTCAAAATTCAGCTCTTTGGTATAGTATATATTTTAAAACATTAAGATATCAGACTTATATTTTGTTATGAGCCACTTACTTTTAATCATCCTTGTTGTTACCTGAACCAAAAAGTCAACAATCCAGATTTTTTTTTCCTTGAAGGTAATGCCAAACAGGAAAGCGGTCGTTAAAGTTCTCTGGATTGGAAAAGCGCGTATAGGCAAATCAAAAATGTTCTCTGACGCAACACCCAAACGGTGCTCAGACATGACAGTTAAGTAGTTGTTAATCACTGCAACTGTCTCAAATCCTTTTTTTCCAATATGCATTTATCTGATCACTTATTAAATATTAATCCCCCCGTTTAAGATGATATATGACTACAGCCACTATAGCTTATGATATATATTTTTCTCCTGAAGAAATTAATGCAGAACTGTTACCATTTTTCTCTTTAAAATTGAAAAAAAAAATTTTTTATTTTATTTTATTTATTTATGTACTTTTCTTTGTGCGTGGGTTTCCAAGTGCGAGTTATATTTTAAGTAAGAAGTGCGAATCTGAATCAGAAACTAAAATCTCAAGTTATACAAATCTTTTTAATATAGTTTAATAGTACAGGAGCAGCATTTTCCAATTATAATATGTCCATATAAAAGGTAAGTAGCAAAATTGGCATAAACTGCGTTTGACGTGAAAACAAAAGGAAAATGAGCGAAAGGGAAAAAACAAGAAAAGCTAGAAATTCTAGGGGTCATAGAATCCACATTAATTTGAAGGAAAAAAATGAAGACCCTAAGGAATAAAGTTTTTCAATATATTACGTAATGTAGATATTTTATGTAATTGCATTTAAAAAAAGGAAACTATTATGATATTGTACTCGCAAGATAAAGAACCATAAACAAATTACTGTTCATTAAAAATTTTATATTGCTAAATTAAGAATCATAAAAATAGGAATCATCTAATGCTGATCTTTTGATTTAATTATCGTATTCTAACTTACTAAATTACAATATAAGGGGGCTTACACTTTATATGCTTATTAGTTAGTCCTAATTATCAATTAAATTGAAAAATCCAACTCAAAAATGTATTTTTATTAGAACACCTTACATCAATAAGAAACTTAGTTATCCAAATAAAGTGAAAACTGCAAAAAAAACATTTGTATTCTATTATTTTTTTTAGTAATCTCACTATAATACTTTCTTTTTTTTATACAGATTTTGTCTCACGATTAAAATTAAATAAGAAAATGGTCAGTGGGAATCTTAATAGTTTGAAATAATCATAATTTATTATTATTTTTTTGTAGGTTTTTTGAGCTGTCTTGTCCAACTTTTTTTCTGAGTAGAGCTTTTTTTTAAAAAATAAATGTTAAGTACATAAGGGGAGGAAAATATTTGTAGTTGTTCAGTTAAAACTATTAGATATCCCTATTCCTGCTTACCAATTGTTTTATTTTTTAACGTTTATTTTAGAGTTTTAAGGGCTACGTCTATTTTTATTAATTTATGAAAATAATCCCCGATTTGATTAATTCAATAAATTAATTTGTTACTTGAGATTTAAATCCAAGTATCTATTATTAAAAGTAGTTCATAAATTACATTATTATATCGTGCGCAAAATCTAAAAGTGTTGATCTCCTTTTTGGATATTTTTTCCTTTTTATTTAACTTTTATTTAATTTATTAAATTTTTGTCTCGACTCTTACTTTTTTATTGCTTATTTTCTGTTTCAAAAATTTCTTTAACCATATTCCTTTTAACGTTAAATAAGTTTTATTTGGCACATTGATTAAAAAAAGATATAAATAAGATTAAAAGTAATCCAATTTCTCAACTTAGTTTCCATAAAATTAAGTTTCATAAATTTATGACTTCAAAGAAACGTTGAACTTAGAAAAAAATGTCATTTTGAAGTTTTTCTCAACTTTAATAATTTTATTATATCTTAGTTCAGAAAAAATTAATGATTTATTAAATTTTGCAACTCTCTTTGTCTAAGATGTTAGACTTTTATGATTCGAAAAAAATAATTTTATTTTAAACTTGAACGGATCACCAACATTCGAGATGAACTAGTAAATTGTTTCTCAAAAAATTAATATTTTAGCACAGAGAAGAAAATATGGATAGTTATTTTTGTATGTATGGCAATCTCTTTTTTTTTCATGCATAAAATATAAGGAGTTTCTTTCGCCTTTTCTTTATTTTTTACCAGAAATTTTTAGGAATAAATTAGAATTTTTAATTTTCCAGAACTTTATTTAGACATATAGGCCTTGTAGATATTCCTTAGTATAAAAAAAATCTCACTTTGTTAAAAACCAAATTATTAAACAATTAATATTATTCATTTTAACAATTTAAAAAAATATTAAAATATATTAAAATTATTATTTAAAAGTTATTAACATATTTTTTTTTCTATTTGAATATAGAAAAAAAGCAATATTTTAATATATTAAAAAAAGCAATATTTTATATTAGAAAAGAAGCAATCTTTATAACTAAGGAAGTAAAGCCAAATTCTGTTTCAGGTAGTTAAAACTTCGATTACTTAATTTTTTCGTTTCGAAAAAGTCAAGGAAAAATGCTACTAAAAAGTTCCAATTAGATCTTTATTGTTTGGAAAATATAGAACGACGAACGAAAACGTGCAATTGCTAAACGTCAGTTATTACACATTTTTAAAGGATTTTTTTCTCATCCTTAACAGATGGAGCTTATAGTGTAGTTTATGATCGATAATAATTAAGATCGATATAATTATTATTATCGATTTATGATCGATAATAATTAATCGATAATAATTAAGTCTAAATAAATAAATATTTTATGATTATAGTTAATTTTTATCATCCTTGTAGTGATTGGATTGAAAAGAACAAGAGCCAGAATCGGCTATGCCGCGCCAAACCTAAACAACATTATTTATTTAAAGAAGTTAAATCAAATAAGCTATAATTTTAATTTGACGCCGAAAAGACTAAAAAGTTCAAATCATTACAAAGGCACCTCCAGTTGGTGTGACTCTTGTTTTGTTGAAGAAGGTCTATTCCCCTATGGTAGATGCATTTTTATGCTGATTTTTTTTCAATGTATGATGAAACGCGCATTTTTTTTTTAAAAAAATAATTTTTAAAATGTTATTATTTTATGAATATTTAAAATGCTGTCTAAATCTGAAGAAAAAAATGCAAATTTTGCACGAAGATTCGTTCTTTAAAACCTTATATTTTATAATTTTTAGATTAATCTATTAAACTAGGGAAAAGTGATACTTTTACATCGATCAATTATTCCAGAAAAGAATGAATTTGGGTCAGAATTTGTGTTTCTTCATTAAATCTGAATATAATTTCCCACATATGTTCATAAAAACAATTTTTATTTAACTTTTTGGTTAGATCGAAAACCAAAAAAGGAAAAGATTCTCCGATCATTTTCACCATAGTGGAAAAAAATAATGCTTACTTAATAAGGAATATGGATTAATAAATTACGTAAAAATAAAATTTTCATTTTTTAGAAAGTATTTAATCTATTTATATCAAATAATAAAGAAAAATGCTTTCAATTTTATTAAAACTTATATTATTTATAAATCCTCTAAAAGTAAGAAGATTTTTGAAAGATTGACTTTTAATTAATTAGCTGACCAATTTCATTTTTTTTTTATATAAACTTCAAATTTAAACTTACAAATAAGGTAGATGGGAACAAGTAAAGTAATTTAGAAAACAACAAAAGTTATATGAATTATGTTAAGGTCATCCTTAGTCTTAATTATACAACCTATTTAGTGCGGGTTTAAATATTTATATAATTTTATTTTATCTTGTTTCATGATGTAAATAGACAAGCGATTCAAATCAAACAAAAATTAGTAAAATGTACAAGGCGAATGGAAAAACTAATCACCCTGAAAAACCATTGAACCTTCACGTACTAGGACTCTTAATCTTAATGATTCAAGGGGATGACCTCTAATACGCTAAATTATTAGTGCAGACGATATTTTAAGTTAGGAAATCAGACATAAAAACATACTTTCTCTGAATAAATATTTTTTTCAGCGGATTTCCAACCCTCAAAATAGGCAGAAATAAATTGAGCTAGGAGCGCAGAGAATTTTTGAAGCAAATCGAAACATTTTTGAAAACAATTATAAAATTAGTTTATCCAAAGATAATTCCATGCAAAAAAATAATTTAATAATTATTTTTTATTCTTTTATTAAATAAAAGTAGAAAAACTTTGATACAAATTTCGACAAATATATTGTAGACAAATTTCTAAACCATTTTAAAGAATGTAATTTTATAAGGCAAAATACAAAGTTTGAACAAAATCAGATGAATAGTTTCTGAGAAATCTAATTTTAAGGAAGTTGTATAGTTACAATTCCATTTTTCAAAAACTTCTTGACAGATTTCGTGCTAATATTATATTTTACCAGGCAAAATTAAGTTCTTAAAAATGATGTGAAAATTTTTATACCTTTAGGGTTCAAAATTTTTTTGACTATACATAATAAAGAAATAAAATATTAAAAAATAATTAATAAAAGTTATTTTTGCACGGAATTATTTTTGGATTAATGAATTTTATGATTGTGAGCAGAAATTTTCAGATTTGTTAAAAAACTTCCGATCTAATATACGCAAAAAGTAAAATTAGCATTAAAGGGTCCAAAGTTTGGACAGCTCTCCTGACTAAGATATTGAGACCATATTTCTTTGATAGATTTTGCTTACCCCTCCCCTTCTATTTTGAAGGTCAAAAATCCAAAGCCGTTAAAAAAAAAGTGCATGTTTTTCAAATTTTCTCAGAATTTTTATATTTTATATAATTTTATTTTTCTTGGCTCATTGCACTTTAACCGCTTTTAAACCAAATTCCTTACGAATTTAAGTTCACAAAAATCAGTACTGCATTGATGCTTAATTTTAAATTTGTTTTAAAAATATATATTGTTCATTATATATTGTAAAAATAATAGAAAAATTACAAAAGAAAATTCCCATCAAAAATTTTCTATTTGAAAAACATGGAAAATTCGTAAAATTTACGGTTATAATAGTGATCAAGAAGCTATCAAAATTAAAAGTTCTGCGAGATTCTAAGAAATTTTTTTTAATTGTATGTGCTAAAATATACGCTGAATACAAATAATTAAAATCATAAATAAAGAAACTTAACACTTTTCATCTTGACCATTTTAAAGTTACAAAATTATTTAAAAGAATAAAATTGTTCACAGTGACTTTATCGAGAAAATAATTTTTGTTCGTTTATGGTTCTTTGAGCTGTTCTCGAAAAAGAATTATTTGCCCTGGTGAGTTAACTTCTTTGCTTCGAGGAAGGGTGATACTCTGAGGTGCACTATTGCTGGAGCCAGTGACGTAGTTTTAATGTATGTTCGAGTGGGGTTACATATATATATATATATATATATATATATATATATATATATATATATATATATATATATATATATATATATATATATATATATATATATATATATATATATATATATATATATATATATATATATATATATATATATATATATATATATATATATATATATATATATATATATATATATATAACCCCCAAAAAGCTTCAATTAATCTTTTTATGTTATCCTAATTAATTATTCTAATCGAAATACTTTCTCACACTTTTAAAAGCCACATCCTGTTCTTAAATCTATTTTTGGCTCAAGTATGCATTTAATTAAAAGCAGGACATTTTCCCCTTAGCTCTCTGTGGGAAATGCTCGATCTATTTCATAAACCAATAGCAATTACTAAGATTTCCCTCTTTCCCTAAATTGAAACATTTTACGAATTTTACTTTGCAAGATTTTTCCTAACATATAACCAAGGAGCGCTACTTTTCGTGTTCACTTTTACTCTCTCATGACTGCTCTGACTAATAATTAATAAATAAATTTTGTACCCTCCTTCCCAGCCCTATACCTGTTTTAATCCTTCCACTCGGCAACGACGTTATATATATATATATATATAATCTCGAATATAAAATTATACAGTTTATACAAACAAGAATCAGAAACTATTAAGATAAAGAATTTGAGGAATCATCAATAAAGTTCCCTGTGAGATATCGATAATGCTTCGAAAACTCTTCCAAAAGAACAAAAGAAATCGTCAGTTCATCAATCGATAAAAGCTTTTTTTTTTATTAAATATTGGCATTTGTATTGTTTTTAGAATTTATAGGGGTGTTTGTTTTGTTTAGGTTTTTATACTGCTATTGATATCATATACTCTTAATTACGAATATTTACAATTCAATAGTATTTGGTTAGATTTTATATTGGTTCAGTGATATCCCATGTAGAATTATCATATATATTTATACAATTTATGTGGTGTTCAATCAATTTTGTGGCAGTTTTAAAAGTAGTCATTTTTAGATAAATCGGTATTTTATAAATCAGTTTTGCCGCAGGTCATGTTGAAGCACGGTAGTTACTGACTAAAATCCTTAATGACCCATCATTAGCAGATTAAATTAGCAGCAACCTAATTGAACAAGGTACACGGCCTCAAGTAATGTGTTGATAATAAGTGCTAACATCTTGAAAAACTGAAAAACTATACAACACAAGCTTGGCGATTAGGCGCCAAAACCGATGACCTGACTGGTAATAAAAGAGCTGAAAGCGTAAGACGAAATGCTTCTCAGATTCCATGAAACAAGTTCTAGGTCATTGGAATGATTGCAGTTTTAACTAGATTTTTTTCCCCAAGGTCGCCGGCAAATGTGGACACAATTTTTTTTTTATTTAATCACTTTTTCTCACCATCGGACGACATTTGAAGAAAAACCATTTTTTCTTCTAAAGAATTTAAAATAAAAGATGTATTTTACCAACCGTTATTTTTCCCTTCCAGCAAAATGCGGTTCGATTGAGGAAATAACAAAACGATAGATGTGAAAGGTTGAGGAACTAGGCGAATTTATATGTGTGCCATGTTACTGTACTTTTTTTTTTCTTGCTTGAAACTAATCTTTAAATTCGTGGATAACGGGATGTTATTGTTTTTATGGTACATTAGGAAGCTACAAAGCTCTCGAAGTTCTTCAATAACATTCATTTAAATACGCGAACCTTGCTTGCATATTATCATAAAGCTGTTTGCAAATATTTTATATACTTAAGAGTTATACAGCGAGGCAATGTATTTTGCATTAAATGCTATAGTTAATGTTTTTATTAACTCGTTTTAATGCATACTGTGTCCAACTATGTTAAAGGCTAATTTTTTTTTCCTTGTCACTTTTATATGTTTCACATTATTCGTAAAAAATTAAGACTGGGAAGAAAAAAAACATTTTTTTCTTACTTACACAATCTAGAAACTGATAAAATTTTTAAAGCACTGAGTAATAAAACTTGCTGTTTAAATTTGATGTTTGAACATGTTTCAACATGAATATTTAAAAATTCTTTGCCCTCTGAAACCTCCTAAAAATCTAATGAATAAAAATTATCAGGTGCGCAAGATGGTATTCTTTTTTGCACACGAACTATTTTATCTGTCTTCAATCGAATTTATCTCTGCTGACACTTATAGGATAAGTTGGTCTATAAAAGATGTTCTTTTTATCTCACGATAAAGCATATTAAACTTAAAAAAATTCAGCAATATTAATTTCGAAAAAAATGCGAAATACATTTAATCACGACACTTAATTACTGTTTTGCATATTCAGTGTCGTGAAATGAACTGATAAGTCATTACAATATTTCTTGCCTGGAAACTTTTTGTTCTTATTTTATCAAGTGAAGAAAAAATTTTGGAACGCTATGGAAAACATGAAAAAACTTCAAATCTGTGATGAGCTCAAAGAAAAAACTTTTATGATAACTGCATTTGCCACTTTATTTGCTGAATTAAAATTAGTTTGTAAATACTTAAAATAAATTTAACATTATTCTGAAAATTCAGACATTCTCAAATCAGACAGTAAAAAAAAAAAGACTACATTTATCAATCTAACACATAGTTCTAAAAAGCTTACATATGCATTTTTTAGAACGTATCTATCAGCCCCCCAAAAGGGACTGAGACAAATGAAATAAGTTAGTTCACGGAAGATGCTTTCTTTACCTCATCATTGCCACATAGTTTAATAATTTTTAGAAAATTTTTCGATAATTGTGTATAAATTTGGAGATAAGTATCAAAATATCAAGTGTCAACACTTAAAAGAAAATAGCGAATTTTCAAATTAAAGTTAGATTTGAGCTAATTAAATGTGCGTAGAAAATTTTTAAACCTATTAGCTTCAGTTTTTTTTTTATTTTCTTTAAAATTCTAGCAAAAGAGAGCTAATGGGATTGATTTTCTATTTTATTCGACAAAGTAAAGGACGCGTAAATATAGATCCGATTCGTAAGCTTTAATTTGACATTTTGTGAAGAGTGTCATTATGTAATACGTGAGCATTAAAAATATGTGAATGCTCTCTTAATATTTTTATTTGTTACACGCATTATTCAAAAAAAACTAATGAATTATTGGTTTTTAAAATTCACAAAAATATAATAAAATTGGAATTAATTGCATTTGATGCATTTAAGGAAGAAATAGTGGATTATGTCATATCTCGTATTCACCTGAAGGTAAAACCTGTTGGCTGTTGCTTGATGCTTTTTTTCGTTTTCGTAAAAAAACTAATTTCTCAGTAGCTTACTTCTTTAAGTATTACGTTTATTTCGCATTGTGTGTGCGTGGGAATGAATAATACGTTTCGTTTTTTAAAATTTAAATCGCAATCTTTTAAAGTGTAGTCATAAAAAATGTGGAAAAATAGAATTCACTATAGCAAGAAGAAAAATTCTTTTCATAGAAATTGTGTCATGGAAAATCACTAAAATTATAATGAAAAAACTTTAATTATAAATAATTTCTTTTTGTTTCCATTTCTATAGCATAAATGATATTTAGTTTATGTAGCGTTATTTTGCTAGCAAATATTGGGGTTGATATATCAAGTTGATTAAGCATATAGAGCCTTTTTTAAAATAAAGACATTATTTTGGTTAATATAAATATCAAATTCTAAAAACAAAATTGATGAGGATAATTCTGGAAAATAGGTTACATCTTGTTATAAAATGTCTTATAAAGATCTTAACTAATCACTAAGGATAATAGGGATATAATTAGTATTTAAAAAAGTATTTATTTACTATTTCATAAATAGAGTACATATGTAATTACAGCAAACATATACAACAGAGGAGTGATAAAAATTTAAAAAAAAGTATTATTACTCCTAATTTTGCTTTAACTATTTAAGAGATTTAGAATTTTTCCAAAATTATAATATTTGAATGTAGTCGATTATGACTTACTAGACGTTTTTGGTATCATTGATAAAAAAATCCTAATATAATTTCAAAGTTATCTTCTTGTTTGTATACTTAATTTACAAATTAAAATACTGGTCGATGGAGATGAATATAACCCTCAAAATGATGGAGCCGATGTGAGGTCCCATGAAAGTGCTGGCAATTTTATAGAAATTAAATTGGACTCATTTTGAAAGAAATACAAACTATTTATATTAAAATACATACTATAAATATTGAAATAAAAAATAATTATATTGCGAATACTCTTTTGCGAGAAAATTTTTTTTTTGTTCGTTTATAACTTAAGTAATTCTGCTAAGGTTGATTCAAAAAACATTTGTGTGTATTTCGAGGCATTAAAACTTGTGATATGTTTAATGTGCCTTAAATTATAAGCTACCGACGTCAGAGAACTAATATGAGACAACTTTTGCAACTGATGAGATACGAGTATAAGATAAATATGAAAGTGACTTTAAACTTTTTAAATGTTCATTTTAGGCTTTCAAGATATTTATCCACTAAAATATAGACAAAATAAAAATATATTATACCCATTGTTTTTATTTTTGTAATTATCTACATTATGGCCCATATCAAACAGATAAAAATATAATAATGCAAGTTTAGAGTTGTGTATCATATTGGCGCTGTTCTATTAAAAAAAAAAATCATTAAAAAAAGAGTAACAAAGATGCCTTTAAAAGGGAAGTAAATCCTAAATTGCATTGCCTTGAAGTCACATTCAAAGAAAGTTTTTTTTTTTTTCAGTTTTCCAGGCTGGGAGCTTACTTTTTTTGTGTTTTTTGATTTACATGGATTCGATAACAGATGTCAAAATAGTTTAGATGCTAATTTAGTGTATATAAACCTTATAAAAATACAGTTTTTATAATACATATATACATATACATAGATACATATACATATATACATATACATATATACATATACATATATACATATACATATATACATATACATATATACATATACATATATACATATACATATATACATATACATATATACATATACATATATACATATACATATATACATATACATATACATATATACATATACATATACATATATACATATATACATATACACATATACATATATACATATACATATATACATATACATATATACATATACATATATACATATACATATATACATATACATATATACATATACATATACATATATACATATACATATATACATATACATATATACATATACATATACATATATACATATACATATATACATATACATATATACATATACATATATACATATACACATATACATATACACATATACATATATACATATACATATATACATATACATATATACATATACATATATACATATACATATATACATATACATATACATATATACATATACACATATACATATATACATATACATATATACATATACATATATACATATACATATATACATATACATATATACATATACATATATACATATACATATATACATATACATATATACATATACATATATACATATACACATATATATATATATATATATATTTTTTTTTTTTTTTTTTTTTTAATGGCTGTCACTGAACTTTCACGTTCTTCGCCTAGGAAGATGCCAGAAGTGTTACTCATTTAACGTTACCCAGTGGGCACCTGTGAACCTAAATCACGGAGGCGAGAAATATTACCCACGCCACACTGCCACAGATACCCGTTTTATAGGGTGGGCCACATTCACACATCATACAATAGAGAACAACACACAGAGAGAAACATCCATGCCCTGAGTGGATTCGAACCCGCACCCACTGGCTTCACAGGCAGGCAAGTTGACCACTCGGTCACCTGGCCGACAGTTTTTATAATATAGTAAATAATGCTAATATTTTTTTACCCTAAAGTATAACATAATTGTCTAGAGAATGCAAAATTATGCACTTGGATACATATTATTTGTAGATGGATACAATTTTACAGTTAAAAATAATGTATTCAAGACTTTTTTGAAACAACTTTTACTTCCTACTCTCGTCGGGGCTAATCTGTTGAGTACATTCATCATTTTTTTTTAAGACATTCAACATATTTTTTTTTCTATCTGAGCATATGGAGCTTTTTTTAAATCTGCTTTATTCAAGTAAATTGATGATTAGCAGACGAGGTACTAAACCTTACAGAAATATCTTTTTCAAAAGAAACATCATGAAAGATTCGGATTGTTCAATAGCGATGTGGTACTGAGGGAAGTTGAGCTCGGGAACAGATGGTATTTAATTTGACGAACTGCTAAATGTCAATACTTATATTACAATACTTCCAAACGATTTTTAGAGCCCAAACTTCGCTTACACCGCAACCATTACATATAATGCTTGTAGAAAGGCAGAGAGAGATTTCTCTAGTGCACAATAAATCGGCACCAATATCTATAAAGCTCAGTACTCTATATACAAATTCAAAACTTTAATATTGTTCTTTGACACTATTTTGGGATTACAAATTATGCACATTTCTATTATTCTCTATACACATTCCAAAATTTAACATTATTTGAAATACCCACCAAAGGGAAAAAAATATATTTCAACTAGACATCATATTAAATGTAGAGTTTATTTCTACATGAACCAGAAACGGCTATTGTACGCCAAACATAAACGGCATTTCGTACTTAAAAATAAAATGATGTTGTAGGAAACGTATGTGCGTATGCTTTTTATATGTATAAATGTATTCAGAGAGAGATAATATACACATACATTAATGCGATTCTTTTAAACATGACAATCTTATTTTTTTAGGAAATGAAGAAGCATGACATTTGTGATGTATATGATTAACAGATTTTATCTAAGTTATTTTTGACTTTAATATAAAGATTTTTATCTTTTTACGCAGTTTTGTAAAAAGTTTTGTTTCATGACTTGCAATAAAAAATGATAGAAAAACTGACTAATTTTAAATTATTGAATTAAATTATTAAATAAACATAATCCCTAACGAGGTAAAAATGTTAAACATTGAAAATTATGTAATAATTTAGCATTTTCTTTGTTATGACAGTATATTCTGATAAGCACTAAATTAAGCACATATAAAAACAAAATAGTAGTTTAGTACATGCTTAAAAGTTATAAATAAAAAAATATTTGCTACTACATTCAGAAATCGAGTTTTAGCAATTTTGGATTGTAAAGTATGCTTCCCAGACTTTTATTTTGCAACCCAGTAAAAGCGGACAAGATGTTAAAAGTTTATTTCTGTATAGAGGATAATTTTTTTTTAACAGAATGGGAGACTTAACAGGTTTCAAATCTTAAGGAGTTTACATTATCTCTATTATTTTCCTATGACAGTGATAAATTGAAAAGCTTATCAGGTTTGAGGAAAATATTTGTATCCTCAGGTAAAATAGATAAAATATTTGTATCCTCAGGTGGAGGTTTTCTATGATCTACATAAGAGGCAGATAAAGATAATCAATACAGATGGAATCCTCTCCATCCTCCAAAGGATGAAACAGGAGTCGATCGAAACTCGAATGGGATGCTCCGCTCCAGCGCCGCCATTTGAAATTTGCAAAATTCGGAAAACAATTTTTAAAAAGTTTGGGGAAAGGATAAAGAAATCAAATAACTACTTACCAATCAGAGGATGTAATCCACAAGTAAACAATTCAGGAATATCCAACACAATTCCTAATTCAATTAAAAAAAGGAAAACATTAACCACCTTATATCAGAAAACTTTAAAAAAAATGCATTAAAAGTTAAATGAACATAATGAAATTAACTCAAATCTTTCTAGAAATAGCAGTTTAAGATGTTTTCTTATTCCCAAAGATGCTTTAGTAAGAGAAAGCAGCTTTCAATTGTCTGACCACGCGATTGACTAGAAAAGATTTTCCGTTCCGAGCGGGAAGAAATTTTCCAATCCCGAAACCTTGGCCGGATGACGATAGATGGCGCGCGTAAAAATACCTGCAGATGCGGGCCTACCGAGCTGTGATTTAGAAGTTTCAGATTGAAAACCGCGTTTTCCGAAGGTGGAAATTCCAACCACTCATCTCAACTTTAAGTTCAATCAAACGATGAATCTTGCTAACAATTGTTTTTCGATGCTTCGATAAAGAAGAATGTCAAGATCTAATTGCAGCTGTTTTTTGAAATGCGCTGATAAATGTCAAGTTTGGCTTTTGATGTGAGAGGAAAATTATTATGGCCTTAATTGATCATGACAACCAAATAAAAATTAAGTGAAAAGTAATTGATAAACTATACTATTATAAATAAGTTTCAAACCCCTCTTGTCAATTTTCATATATCTGCAAATGTGAAATAATTGATGCAATGAGTCTCATTAAATATCGATTTTTTTTTTCGGTCTAGATTGCTAAATGTTGAATTTAAAAATGGCAGGAATATCTCCCAGAAATTTCAACGGGCATACGTTGGAGTTTCTTTCTTTATCATTGTTTGTACGCAGTCAAGTTAAATGTTAAAAAGCGCATCTTACTGAAGTAAAACAAAATTGGTATTTTTTATGCAACAATTGAACAAAATATATATGGGTGATTTTTTTTAAACATGACAATTCGGACCAAAAAATTTCTTCAACTTTGAAGTCTTCAAAATAATCTAAAATTTTTTTTTTGTATACTTCTTTAGTTGCATTTATTAATATGTTACAGACAGCAGTGCAGTTTATTGACATTTACTCGTGAAAAAAAAAATAGAAATGCCCGGAAAATGACATATTAGCTTAGAAGTTTAAAAAAAACAGTCATTTTAAGTTAATAGTAAGTTCAATGTCCTGGAATTCAAAAGCCAGGATAATGACAACTTCGCCATTTTATAGCATATAACTTTAATTTAATATTTTGGCCTAAGACGTTTACATTCTGCAGAAAACAACAGGATTTCTTAAAATAACTCAGATAAATCTATGTAGTTTATGTTATTAATGATTTCAAGAAGCCAGGAAAGTGACAACACAAAAACCTACTCATCTTGAAAAATTTTTCGAAATAGATTT
The DNA here is from genome assembly GCF_982258835.1 of Parasteatoda tepidariorum. Taxonomy (NCBI): domain Eukaryota; kingdom Metazoa; phylum Arthropoda; class Arachnida; order Araneae; family Theridiidae; genus Parasteatoda; species Parasteatoda tepidariorum. The sequence goes on along the minus strand of NC_141765.1, from coordinate 44,495,075 downwards.
TGAACCAGAAAATTGGTTCTTTATTCATGCAACGAGACATGTTCATATAGGAGGGTATCTAATCTATCTATTAACATAAGATATTGATTGCTGGCTCTATCTATTTTGGTTATAAGCCATTAAATAAAAGTAGCCAGGAAAATGACAGATTTTCTTGGGATAAAGAAATTATTGACAGAAAATTTTTTTTAAACGAAGTTTTCGTAAATAGCACCCTCTGCGTATATTCTAGAAATGATTACACCGGTTGAGATAAAAAGAATTAGATATTGAAAAATTTATTGAAAGTTTTGAAGCTAGTTATTTTTGGAAACATTGTTTGGGACATGCTAGGAAAATGACATTTTGAAGTTCAATTAAATTTTTTAACGATACAAAACAGCCAATGATAGTGCAAAGTCATTTTAAAATGCTAACAACAATGCAATTTATTAATTTTTTTTTTAAAAAGTTATTTTAGTATTATAGCATTAGATCTTGTAGCAAGGGACAGTGAATTGTTACATTTCGTGAGAATTAACAATATATATATATATATATATATATATATATATATATATATATATATATAACGTTTCTCCTATTTCTCAAGCATTTAAAGACGTAGCAAAATATAAAATTTAACGTTTGTTTTAAAACTATTTTAAATAACTGAATATAAAAGTTCCTATAAGCATGTGGTGATGTTGAGTACTCACAAAATTTTCAAAATATTTGCTTCCTATATTGTTAATTACAACCACTCCAAATATTGTGGTGGCCTTAAGCTCAGTGTTGGCAGAAAATATATGTTTGGGGAAATCATTGAAGGAATCCCAGAAAAATCATATGAGAGAACGAATAAGAGAAAAATCCCTTTCAAGATACTCAAAAGCTCTTTAAGTGCAAATTCAAATATAAATTTTGAATAATTTCCAGTTACAGTTCAAATTCAGCCATCAACTCCTACGCCTCTGAGGCGCCATCAACAGTCACAACTCTAAAAATTAAAAATCTTTATATTTTAATAATTAGTAACCACATTATTTTAAGAATTTTAAAAGTTATATAAAAATATAGTATTATGCATTTAACTTATTTAGCTCTTAAATAAGTTCTAACAGCATTTTAAAGTATTCTGAGTGCAAAGGTTACAATATGATTTTAAAAAATGCTACTAAAATGCAAATTTTTGTAATAACAATTGAAATTCATTACTCAAACGATTGAATTTTTATACGAATTAAATTTACTCTCTAAATTTAAATTTTTTTAACGCAAAGATTAAAGTTTCTGATTGAGATGAAAAACTTCAATTTTAAGCAACACTTTACAGTCAACATAGCACTTAGTTTGCCAGGTTAAATAAAACTTTGCTACTGATTCAAGATAAAAATTGATTTTTAATAACTTTAAACTTATAATTGCTTATAAGTATTAGACAAAATAATTATAACTAATGATATTAGACAAAATAATTATAACTAATAATATTAGACAAAATAATTATAACTAATAATATTAGACAAAATAATTATAACTAATAATATTAGACAAAATAATTATAACTAATAATATTAGACAAAATAATTATAACTAATAATATTAGACAAAATAACTATAACTTATAATATTAGACAAAATAATTATAACTAATAATATTAGACAAAATAATTATAACTAATAATATTAGACAAAATAATTATAACTAATGATATTAGACAAAATAATTATAACTAATGATATTAGACAAAATAATTATAACTTATAATATTAGACTAAATAAATTTTATATTTCATTTTTTCATCTAGAAAGCTACTTGTAAAAAGAAATTCAACGCGATTATCGGAGGAAATTTCAGGTAGCTTCCTTTTTAACGCAAAAAATTCTAAGAATATTTGTCCCTCCCCTCTGTCTGGTATAAAGAGAACGATATAACGTTATCAGATCATTCACACTTACAGCACATATATTTCAACAAAATAAGGTTGATGCAATTTTTTTTTAAAGAAAAAATCTAGCTCTTAAAGACATGCACGAAAAACTGCGTGAGCGCAATGTATGACATAAGCGACGTTTGTTAGATGCAAATCTAGATTTGCTTCAGCAGGAAACTTGTTTCATGAATCGTAACAAGTGATTTATTACAATCAATCAACATTTCCCAAAATTTACTTTTTAGCTTTTAAAAAGTTAATTTGAACGAAATACATGTATAATCCATTTTAAGTAAAATTTACAGATTCATGAATATATAAATGATAAGTCATTCGTACGTTTGTTAGTATTAATCAGTCAAATAGTTACCTCAGAAGAAGAAAAAAAAACTATTGCATTTGTAAATAGTTTGTTGATTACAGGAAACTAAATTTGAAACAACTTATACCCAAAGCCTCAAAATTCTATTAAATAATAGCTTAAAAAAATTTGAAGCATAATGATGATTACAATTTTCGTCTAAATTCAATTTTTACTAGTAATTGTTTCCTTGTGGAATTTACCACATTAGAACATTTTGTTTTTAAAATCTCAAAACGTTAAAACCTTGAAACTCTTACGCATAGAGCTCTAACTTATTTAAGAATCAGTAAAAATTTTATATTTGCTTTTAGAACGTGAGAATTCTCATGAGTTATTTCCAACACTAGACGTTTATAAATTACACGATTGCAAATAAGAATTTAATTTGCGCAACTTTGCCGAGTTGAATTAAAACACCTATTTACGAGATATATGCACTAAATATTTGTAGACTATCTTGAAGTGACAGAGATCTATGATTATCTTAAAAACTATCTTTAAAAAATTGTAATTTTGATGCAAAAAAAAAATAAATAATAATATTGTGAATTTAGTTGATTTTGATATTGACTATAATTTGCTAACATTATTAAAAAAATGTTCTGCCTTTATTTTGTTTGCAAGCTTCTAAATCATTTAATGAATTTTTCTTTAAAAATAATATTTGAAATCTTAGGGTTTTAGTCGTCATATAAACTGGAAAAAGATTATTTTTTAATATTTAATTTTATTTTGTTTTATGTGGTGACTAACAAATAAAAAAAAAATTCTTTTTCAATAAAAATTTTGGCTTATTTTTTAATGTAACCTTTAACCCTAGATAAACTTTAATCAGTATGATTATGTAGCTAATCATTTGACGCTTAGACTACAGGTAAAAATGTTGCCTTTTTTTACATTTTTTTAATGTCAATTAGCGTAGAAATTCACAGATGCGCATTCAATTGCAATTCATTCCCAAGCGTCAAGCAGTACCGTTGCTAGATTATGCTAAACACTGAGCAAAGCATATATTGTAGGATCATTTTAATCTTCTCAGATGATTCTCTCATTCACCGTTTTTTGACTAAATTATTTTTTTCTATTAAATGATTTTCTAATTTATAAAATTGCTTTTTTTTAAATGAATTACCACTCACGGAAACCATAAAGTAGAAATAATAAATTTTTTGTTTAAGTGTCAAACTTACTGAAAATGTTTTTAACAATTTCGGTACTTTTCGGTCAGCCGAGAGTAAGCAAATTAAACTATTTTTTATTTATTTGTTAGTCCATTAGTCCATTTTAAATAAATAAATTATTGAATTTACTTGGCCCGGACAACCGAAAAATACCACATTTTATTTTATAATTCCTTGTTTTTAAAAACTATGAATAGTTTTCTGATGAGGGGTGGGGGCTTTGAAATATGAAGACAACTAAATTCTAGAGGAATGCTTAGTTCATTATCCTTATGCTTCAAATTGAATACTTAAATTTCTATGCTAAAATGGCTAATTTAGCCCAATGCGTGTTCCAGGAGTTCTCTTGTCTTCTGGGCTGAGTTAAAGATTACAAAGCTGTAGAGTTGAACATTGATAGTCATGAACTCAGAATTTGGTCGGCTGATTAATGTTAGTTATAAAATAAAACAAAATAAAACGCTGAAAATAGCTCAGGAGGTAGAGCGATCGCCTACTAGTGAAGTGACCAGCCGTTCGAATCCTAGCACTGGCTGGTTGATATGAATTCTGCTCCCGGCTTGCACCAGCAGCAGTGCTGACGTAAAATATTCTCAGTGGTAGACGGATCATGGGGTAGAAGCACTTTCCGTTGACCACATTCCGTTCTAGGGATCTTAGTACGTTTTCGTGGTTTACCTAAACTCAATCCATGTAAAGCAAATGCTGGTGAGTTCCATGAAAAAGTCCTCCACGAAGGCTAGTTTTCCCTAATGCTTTATTCAGGAATTCCCCATTAGGGTTGAGTCCAAAATTGCATACCTACGGAATTTAACATTGATAGTCGTAAACTGGGTTGGTTATGCAATGCCGTTTATAAAAGGAAATTTTAAAAAAATAAAAGGCTAAAATGAGTTCTAATAAAAATAAATTTATATTGTAACTGGTCTGGGTCCCTCCTAGAAATATGAGGTCCTGGGAAAATGGTCAGTTTGCCCAACTCTTATGACGGCTATGACGTTAAGTGTTCGATACCTAATAGAAATGGGAACCAACTTTAAAAGTTTAAGTTACATAACTTTCAAAATGAATAAGGAGTGCCATGAAATAAAAATGAGAGAAGTTAAATATTCTCAATGAACGTGAGTAACAATACAAGAAAAGTAAGCACGGTCTAACCTTATAGAGATGATCCTCTGACCTGTTCTTACGTTTTTCTTATTGCTTGTTCACACCTATTTGTCACGCGAAAATTATATATGTACTCAGTCTTATTCGCATTTCTGGGTATTGGCAGATATACCATATCTTTCATCGATAGATAATTTCTGCAAGATTAATGCGGTAACTTCACTTTGTTGCTTTAACTACCATCAATTGATCTTAAAGGTGATTGCAGTTTACGAATGTAAAAGATCATGTGACCGAAAGTAAGTAATATTAATGTTTTTAGAATTTATTTATAACCATAGTCACTTTTGAATGAAATATGAAGAAAATAATGGAACAGTTCTAATAAAAACATTATTTATAACTGTTTTTCTTCTCTCTTTTGAATTTGCATTTCGAGTGATAAGTTTTTAAATATTTTGAGAAAAGTACAAAATTTAAATTGACCAGAATAAAACCAAAATTTTCTACATAACATTAATTTCTTCAAACAATCTGTGATGAACGTTATTAAAATTTAATTACCATTAAGTAGTAATTCAACCAGTTCCAGGTGAATCATTTTCTTTTTTAAATACTTCAGTTAAACCAGATTCATTTGTATCAGATTTTTGATCGCATTCATGAGTTCTCTTTTTCCCTTCAATTTTCGATTTTCATGATTTTTCTTACGAATTTTTATTTAAAAAAATTAACCTAAGTCAAAATTCTTGATGGTCCCATCGAAACATTTTAATGGTTTATGTTGGTTCCAGTGCGATTCATGATGGTCCAACATCATTTGATGGTCACCATCACCCAACATTTTCCATTATGCGTTCATGGTTTTTTATATACCAACAAACTTCCATCATTCCATGATGGAAAATGTTACTTTAACACTATTATGGTTAACCATCAAGAGATGTTTGATTCTCATTGACCAACAATCCATGATGATCCGTGATGGTCCATGATGGTTCCAACTATACATTTCCCTGATGGTTAAGTAATAATTATTGTTGGTTCAGCATATACCATCGAAACAGTTTTTTTTTTTATGTTGGCAAATCAAAAATCAGTCCGAATTCCCACATTGGGGTGATGGTGGTTCATGATTCCTCCATTATTTGATTTCTAAGAAACTATTATGGAAATTTCTGATGGTTCAACTTAAATAAACCATGAAAACATGTTGCTATACTTATGTCGGACCATCATAAATCAGTTCGAATTCCTACATAAGGGTAATGGTTACTTATGTTGATTATCATCAAAAATATAATGGTTCATGATGGAATTTTTAATGGTTAAGGTCAAAAATATGTTGGTCCATCAATGGAAAACCATCAAAAATTTTGACTTGGGAAATCAGCATGCCTTTTCAAGTTTGATCTAGAAAACAGCAGCTTTTGCATATGAACTACTCAATTGAAATATTAAGTTGTTTAGAAAGTAATTTCGTTTTTCCCCCATCAAAGAACTGAATTTTATTTTGTCACAGCCAACTTCATACTTAATCCTCATTGTATCGTTCAATTTGACAACAGATATATCAAGGTTTGATTATCACTTGGATCAGGTTCTAGCAAAATATATATATATATATATATATATATATATATATATATATATATATATATATATATATATATATATATATATATATATATATATATATATATATATATATATATATATATATATATATATATATATATATATATATATATATATATATATATATATATATATATATATATTTTAAGGCCAACATAAAAAATAGCACAGAATACAAAAAATTTAGAAGCTTGTGAAAAAGTCATATTTCTGAATCACTTCAAATATTCTAGTTTTCATGGATGAAACCAGTTTCTGACTAAGTTCGAGGCCTGTTTTTTACCATTCATCTTTTGTAGTAAATTACAACTCTACTTATGATGTTAAATGCCTCCCATTTGCATAAACTCATCGTGTTAAGTCCCACCTTAAGTGTTCGGTTGGGTTGAGATCTAGAGACTCGGTTGGCTTGAAACCAATTTTTTGTGCTGTTGCTTGAATGAATAGTTGCGTTTTCTTACTGGTATATCCAATTCTATTCTGCAAAAAAATTCTTCATTTGGTAAAAGATGACTTATTGGGACATTTTGGTAAACGCCCGAATTCATTTTCCCCAAAACGAACGCAATTGAACCAGCACCATTGTAAGCAAAACGTCCCCTGGTTCAGGAACATTCCAGAGTCTTCGCCTACTGGGTGTTTGGAGAATATTTCATTTTCTTTTCTGCTTATAGTACTTCCATTCATCTAAACTCCATTTTTCTATCAGAAAAAATTATTTGTATTCATTAATTTCCCCAAATCATAACTTGCTGGTTGAAGTTTAACGCTCTATTTTGTGCCACTGCAGCAACCCAGCTTTAGCCAATTTTGCTGTGCTAGTGAATCCTCAAGACCTTCGAATTGTGTTACAGGCATCACTTTTTAACAAATATTTAAACATGTCATTTGACTGTGTTTCCTGGTTGAGTATATTCCAGCAGATGCAAGTCTGCAAACCCTTCTTTTTTTTAGGTCTACAACCGGTATTTTTTTATCATAGTCTTTTAAATTGTTGACCACAATCTTTTATCTTTCTATCATTATCGCTAAGGCACATGGCTACTCATTCCTATAGTTAACAAAGCACTAATCTATCCACTTTCATGATCAGTTGACTTCCTACCCTTCGCCATCTTTACAAAGAGCCCCTAAACTTCGAAGAAATGCAGGACAAATTTGTAAATGGAAGTGTTTTTACAATCTTCATAGTTGCCGTAATACTTAAGCTAGTGTATGTCTATATTTAAAAATTACTGGTGGCCTTAAAGTTATTACTCAAGCAGGAATAGTAATTTTGTGCCTGCCACTTTCCCATTAAATACAAATCCTATTTGTTGCGTTGTTTCTTAACAGTTTACTAAGAATTAATAATAAAAAGGAGTTTAATAGTATTGTCAATAGATTTTAATGTGCAATATATCAATAGATTTTAATGTGCCTTTTTGGGCAAACGTGGTGTAAGTAACCACTGTCAATACTTTACGTACTTAATGATGTTGTAGTTGTGCGATTTCAACCTTTCAACTTTGAGCACATTTCAGGGAAACTCTATCAAAATGGGATGTATTTTACAGGGCATCGATTGATATATATATATATATATATATATATATATATATATATATATATATATATATATATATATATATATATATATATATATATATATATATATATATATCAATCGATGCCCTGTAAAATACATCCCATTTTGATAGAGTTTCCCTGAAATGTGCTCAAAGTTGAAAGGTTGAAATCGCACAACTACAACATCATTAAGTACGTAAAGTATTGACAGTGGTTACTTACACCACGTTTGCCCAAAAAGGCACATTAAAATCTATTGGCATTTCATAATTACATAATCGAGCATATGTGTTTCAGTAAGTTCAAATGTCATTCTTCTTCAACCGGTAGTTAATCAATAGGTTTGAACGTGTCAATTGGCTACACAGTCGAAAATATGTTAATTAGTAAGTTCAAACGTCATTCAACTAATGCTTGCCAATTACTTTAAAACTATTCAGCCTGATACAAATTCTTTAACTTGAGAAAGTTTTATAATTATACATTTACTAACTGTCCATAATATAATAATTAATATAATTATTTTTTAAAAGATATCGACTTATTATTAACTAAAGAATTATATTATAAATCTTTATCCTACATAAAAGAAATAGCAGCTGTCTATGTTTTTAGACAATGAGAACTACAGAAGCTTTATTAACAAAAATACTAAGGTCATATACCCATGATGTAACAAAATGATTGTTGCCAACTTACTATTGACAGTTGAAAGTCAATAGGTTTAAAATTTTCTTCGAGTTCTATATCACTTTCATCAACTTTTCACTTCAATTGTCTTATATGATAAAAAGATTTAAAGCCTAAAAATTAAGTATGCAAAATTAGACAAATGTGAATATTGCGTGCAAATTTTGGATTAAATTTGTTTCAAGAACTCTCCCAAATTTTCCACTTCAGGAATGAACCTGATTTGAGATTACGTTTAATGACTCAAAAACTGAATACAGCATTGCAGAAATCAATGCAAAAGCTCAATATATCATGATGGAATAAAATCAAACTCAACTTGAAACAATATATTACCAAAAACAAGCGAACGCAACTAGGAAATCAACTAGAAACACTGATCAATTCCCCGATTAGATTTTCAACATCAGGATTATTTTAATTGTGAAAATTTGTTTCGCTAATTTTTAATATAAGTATTTATTACACACCATTTTAGTTTTATTTTCTAATATGTTTTTTATTTTCTATAAATTTGAATCTACGCCTTTCTTCTAAAAATTTATCCCTGAATTTGTTTTTATTTTGTTTCGTTTCTCTCCTCTTTAAAAATTTTTATATCGGAGAAAAATTCCTTTAAAACCATTTAACCATCCATAAAATACGTGTCTATTGAATTTGCGCAGTTTTATTGTTTGGCTTATTATTTTTTTTAAAATCTTTTTTATCACTTAGTATATTCACTAAATTCAACAGACATTTGCTATTTCAGCTTTTATCATCGTTATAAACTCTCTCATATTTAAAGCTAATAATTCAAAATTAACTGAATTAAATAATTCAAAGTTAATGAAATTAAGTAATTTAGAGAAAAATTTCATGAAGTAAAAAGATAATTATCTATTGAAACCGAATAATTTAATAAACAAAAATCTTACGCCTTTATTTTTACCTTCCTTTAGATTAAAAAGAAGAAAAAAAATTATTTATTATTTTAAGCTAATAATAAAAATCATTGAAAACAAGATGATAGTTTTGTTGAAACTTGACACATTAGTGTGTATAAATTGTCTACAAAATCAAATAAAACGAACCTTCACAAAACATCTTTAGAGAGTAGCCATGACAAGTGTCAAGATAGCAAACAAAAATCTCGTTTTAAAACGTGGAGCACTTCCGCTGTTAAACAAAGAACTCTTGAAACTTGATGTAAGTTTACACAGCGTCAGATAAGCAGTCCCTCAAAAGTTTCATTATGTGACTTTTCTTTTCTATGCAGAAACGAATGGCTCAATTTGAAAATTCAACAAATTAATGACTAGTAAATAAAATACTAAAATCTATTATTTGTAAAGGTAAAGAAAACAGGAAACTTTTTATGACGTAAATTGGTCCTATTATAAACGAAAACTCAAAAGTCTGGTTAACCCTACAAAGTTTACCAAAGCAGATCAAATTTTATTTTAACGTTTTATAAAAGTTTAATTGTTAAAATTTAAATGTTAATTTTTTAGAAAATTTTCAATGGTACATTTTTGCATCATTCGTGACTCCTAGTTTCCAGTTTGCTTAATGTTAATCGTCGTTCTGAGTTGTTTACTATTAGTATAATTTCTATTCTATCCTTTGAATATTCGTATCTATTCTATTCGTATCGTACGCATTTCAATAAGGGAAAGATATACATTAATTTCAAAATTGTTTTATGCGTTTTTTTTTCTGCAATGTTTTTGTTTTCAAGATCTTGTTAAAACTCGGATTAAGTTTCTGATTACAAAAGGGGAATTATTATAGGAAATGTTCAGACGAAATTGGGATAGAAAAAAAAACTATATTATACACTACAAACATTAAATTTGTATATCAAAAATAAGTTCTTGACAGTTTTGTTTCCAGAATTTCTCCTCAAAATTTATCTGCATAATTTTATTTTTACTAAAATGTTCCGATTTTTCTTTTTTACACTTTTTTTTCCCACTGTTTAAAATAACCGACATAAACGTTTCAGTTAATATATAAAATGCATGGAAAAAATTATAATTCTGAAACTAAAAAGAATGAATTTTTCCCTTTATTAATTTAAGGAAAAATAGTTTTTGCCTTAAGATTTTAAGTTTTTTCACAATTTTAACGTACCTTTTTTTGCAATTTAAGCAGAGCTGCATTTTATAAGAGCTGCAGATTTTCAAGAGCTGCATTTTATAATACAATCTGTTTTCTTTTTTTCATAGTTTAATGAATGAAGGAAAAAATTTTGAACTAATGAAAACGGAAAGTTCTGTTTTATATTCAAACAAAAAGTACTTTAATGTAACTTCAGTCTTTGAAATGTAATTTTTACATACATTCCAAAAATATTATTATATAAAATTATATTTTTACGTGAGGTCCCATGTCACGTCAAAATTGTCTGCATGAAACGGGCTCTTTAGTAGATTTTAATGATGTTTTTCGAACCCCTTTCGCCAAGGAATAATAATAAACCAGTTTGAGCGCTTAAAACTCGAAGCGAAACCTTAAAATTAAATTCGATATATCTTGCAAAAAAAGAACTACCTGGATTTGAAAACGGAAAAATAGCTTACATATTTCTTGAAAACTATAAAACTTCAACAACAAAAAATTCACCGATTTGTATTGATTTTTCCACTTAGAGGAAAATAAATACTATTTAAACTTTTCCGTAAAAATATTTCCGTATGAAATGGGCTCCCTTAGTATAGTTTAAAGAGGTTTTTCAGATCCATGTCACCATGAAATAATAATAATAAACCAGTTTAAGTGCTTTTAAGTTGAAGAAAAGCTTTAATTTTAAATTCTATATTATAGCTTGCAAAAAAGAATCATCTGGATTTTAAAACGGAAAAATAGCTTAAATACTTGGAGAAAAAAGCTATTAAATTTCTAAAGCAACCGCAGATTTGCCGCGAACAGTTTTGCGATAGTTTGATGTGTAATAGTTTTATGAGCCCAAGTAATTTAACGTTGTTGGAGTAACTTTTGAAATAATAAAAATATTAAATAATTGTTTTTCATTTTCATCAAACTATGGTTTTTCTTCCTATTGAAGTTTTGCATCATTTGCATGACTAGCATAAGGAGGGTAAGCTAAAGATGGACAAAAACTAACCTAACTCTCATAACTGTTTCAAATTTCCAACAGCTATAAAACAGCTTATCAGATAAAAAGTGTTAATTTATGTAACAATGACAGTGCCTTTGAAAAAGAGCCGAGCTCTTTCTTAGCTAACTGGATTAGAGTTTCAGAATTTTAATTCCCGATGCAAGTTGAGAGTGATTATCAACCAAAGCTTTGACAGACAGCGTGTCTAGTAGCTTACAAGATCAGTATCTTAGTGATGTCTACTTTCATTGATCAGCTTCTGTTGGTGATTAAAGAAATGTTCTTAGTACAATATATCTATGTCAGTGTCAGACAAGTAATAAAAACCCGTTCAATTGAAGGTCACTGAAACAGAGAGTGTTGTGCTTGACCGGTGATTGACTTATGAAGAGGGATGCTTGGTCTAAATTAGTTCAACTGTTCATTGGAAAGGTAACACCCTACATAAAACACAATCACAATAGCTTCTATATCAAACTAGTTATTGATGAATCAAAATACTATAAAATCGGATGTTTCACTGGGGAAGTAACTTGACTTTCAGACTGATTCACGAGTAAGCTTCCTCTGCTTTGAAGAAACCTTCCCTCGACCTTCTGGTAAGGTAATCTACTAGGTTTTGATCTTTATTACTGCTAATCTTTATTCTTAATCGATATTTTCAAGTTAATTGAGTTTTTGCGAAGGTGAGATACATTCCCTGGAGGGTATCAAAACTATCTGATTGATGAAGTTATGTCTGAACTCTGCATTTGTGGGTGCATTTACATGTTTATTTTTTTTGTTTATGAATGAGGAAGACTAAGCTGCATGATCCAAGTGTCATGTGGAAGATTAACAAATTAATTAACGGTTCCAATGTCTTAAAGCTGTTTGAACTTATATGCGATTTCTGTTTGAACCTTTAGTTTTATTCATCTATGAATTTACTTCCTCCTCGAAGTTTTAAAAATTTTCAATATTATACGTTTTTTATTGAATGTAAAAAAAATTTCAATTTGATATTTCAAACGAAATTTTAAAATTTTTAAGGCGTATAATGAAACTAAAATTCCAGTCAAAGATAATAAATGCATTATGATTTGCATTTATAAGAATGTGATTATTTCATATAAAAGGTTTGCGCAACAATACGGTATATTGTATAAACAAATTTAAATCAGAAAAACTAAATTTATTTAAATATGTTTGGGGTAGTTTATACCTCTACTTTGTGTTTAGTTAGGAAAAATTGTTAATATAAGTATTTAATCTTTAAAAAATAGCAAAATTTTAAAAAAAGGAATCCCGTTTAATACAGATCATAAAAATAATACTTAATATCGTAAAATCAAATATGATTATATTGAAATGAACCCTTAGTACCATTAAAAATGAAATTTTATTGTATTAGGAGTTACAAGCGAACGACAACATTCATTTCTCATAAGTTGCTAATTAAAAAAACTGAACAATGGAAATTCAATAGAATTTTCAGAAACCCAAAAAGACAAATTGTTAAACATTCCGGAAATTGATTCAATTTCTTTTATTTATTCAGAATACAACCAATTATACAGGGTTATTCATAATTCCTTCCGCCTGTAAGCGCCATTTTTCTTTACTACAACTGGCTTCAGTGGTACATGTTAATGCCATCTACCGGCAACTGCTTAAATTAAAACTTGAATACTTTCGGAATAATTTTATATGTTCTTTTCTGCCATATTCGTTTTTTTTTTCTATAACGCTTCGAAACCCCGGAGGGAATTATGAATAACCCTGTACTTTCATCTTTGATACAATTGTAGCGATAAAACTATAAATGTACTAAAACTTAGAATAAAAGTTCAAACTGTTTAAATCAAGAGAGAATACTATTTCCTGGATAAATGGCTAAATGCATCATACCTACACTTTTCCACCAAAAATGATTAAAATTGAAAAACGTATCCTTTTCAATACAAAAAAGACACACAAAAGTAGTTTTTATCAGAAAATATTTTACGATGTTATTTAAACATTAGACTAAGACGTTTAGGAAAATAAAGAATATCTTACAGAAGCGGATAAATCACCCGTAAAACATGAAAGTATGAAAAATTGCATCTTTAGAATATCGATAATCTGAATCTTGAAAAAACCTTTCGAGTTCAGGTTTTGCTTCATAAAGGAGATTTTAAGAACATTTATTTTGCGTCAGGATTGGCAACCATCGGAGAAAAAGATTTCGACTAATTCAGATTCTTGGAGCCTTATAGTAATACTCAGATAAAATAAAAAAAGACACAAAAATGTAGATTTTATCAGAAAATATTTTACATTGTTATTTAAACATAGGGCTTGAACGTTTAGGAAAATGAAGAATATCTTACAGAAGCGGATAAATCACCCGTAAAACATGAAAGTATAATAAATTGTATCCTTAGAACAGAGATCGCCAAAGTGGTCCACATAGACCTCCAGGGGTCTGTTTAACAAAAGCGGGGGTCGATCTGAGCCAGGGGGTCGAATGGGGGTCGAAGAAAAACTGTTCTTAATAGGCAAATCACACATACCTCATTGAGTATGTAAAATTTGTGAATTTTTTTATAATTGACTTAATATCAGTTTCTTTATCGAACGTAAATTAATAAACATACATTTATTCGAGTGAAGCAGGCATTTATGTACCAGCGCACGGTGGCACGAACTCAGCACTTCTGGTTTATAAGTCATATGCATATGTGCCCTTGTCCAAATGTCACGTGTGACGAACATTGACGTTACAAACGGAAATATCATGCGCAGTTTCAGCTATCTTTGCAAACTGTGAACAGTGTTGAATATTTGCAGTGTCATTATTAAAACTTATATAGTTCTGGATAATTATTGTTTCGATAAAACCATTCGTTTTGTCTAGATATCAATTTTAATTATTAATACAACTAAAAAAGAAGGTAAGCATTAATAATATGGATTAATACAGCCCGCGACAAAGCACTTTGTATTTTTTTAGGAAAATTACAAAATTTTTGAAAATATTATTATTTTAATCTGATGTGTGTCTTTAACTGTACTTAAGAATAACAATTTTGTATGAAATAAGTTTAATTTAATTTCCAGTTAGTTGTAAACAGCAATACAGCAACATTATTAATTAACAGGAAATTATTTTTATGGGGGTCGATGGAGATTTCGAAAAATTATATAGGGGTCTATGATCAAAAACGTTTGGCGACCCATGCCTTAGAATATCGATAATCTGAATCTTGAAAAAACTGATTGAGTATGTAGCGTATCTACCACTACAAAATTAAAACTACAATTCACTAGTATATAAGACATGTTAACTCGACTCTATGTCGGGGTACCTTTTCATAGATGACGGTTGACATAGTCGATTACTCCTCTCCCCACATTGGTGACCTTCGGACGAGATGTGAACATGCCTACCTAGGCAGTAACGCCCACTTCGATATGAACACGCCTACCTAGGCAGTATAGCCTACTTCGATGGATGATCCACATTGAACAGTTGACTTGCTACTTGTGACTGCGACATTATCCACCTCCCCGCACTGTTGCTACTCAGTCTCGTCTCGATCACGGTCGGCTTGCATACTTGTGATTACTCGACTGCTAACGGCAACAGAGGAGCGACTACGACCGTGAAGATAATACACCTCTCACATTCAGCACTCAAAAAATACGGTGATCTTAATACAGCTCTCCCGGCTTCTCACAAAACAGCAATGAATCAACTAGTAGTATTCGTTCATCGAATTCCATCACAGATAAAATTCTAGTGGGGGAGTACTGTAGCGTATCTACCACTACAAAATTACAACTAACTCTGTAGTAATACTAAAGTTGAAAAAGTCTCCCAAACTGAGCTGATCTTCCCGACAGCCGTGTCAGGATTTTAGATTTCTATTTTCGGGACCGTGAAACAGTTTTTAATGTAAATATGAGTTTCACGACCCCAAGAAACTGTAGTGATTTGTCCTCTATTTCTTTTTCCTCGATTTGTCCTCGTTTTCTTTTTAGAGCCAGGCTCTGTTAGTAAAATTTTATTTACCATGAGTATGTAATGTTGAGTTTGGCCCAGCATAGCCGTTCCAGACTCGTGAACCATTAGACTCTGCATTCAACCAATAAATCATTTTAAAGAAGTGAATTAAGTTTTAATATTCATTTCAGCAAATATATCAGAAAAAATGAAAGAATATTAAAATTATATTTATTAAATACTATTATGGATAAGAATTATAATAGCCATAAAATGCTATGCCATGGTGAACGCTATTAAAAGTCATATGATTTATTTTCCTTTTGTAATTTATATTGATTTGTACTTAAGAGAGGGTGGGGAGATGTTTGCAAACGTTTTCTGTTAGCCAGTCAAACAATTTGCATTTAAAAGAAAATTAAAGATTTTTTAATATTCTTAGAATAGAGCTTCTTAAAGTTAATACATAATCTTTTGCTTATATACCGTTGTTGACCCTATTTTATTTAACGCAATTGATGTTTATGAATAAATAAAACATTTTCTTTTGCCATTTCCAGAAACACAAGAAATGCAAAGAAGCCTTAATTAAAATTAGGATGGGAATTAAATATGAATAAAAAAAAGATTAAGGCTGCATTAATTTATTTGTCGTTGTAGCTATATTAATATCATTTCCATCTTAAGAAAGTTTACTTAAATACGTCTAAGAAACCAATTTAGAATGAATGCTGGAAAAATATCTATCTTTAATTACCTAAATAAAATAACATTATGGCGTAATACAATAATCGAAGTCCTTTCAAGTGAAACATTCGCCTTAAAGATTGGCTGTTTTGAAAAGAACAGCTGCCGTTTAATGTTTTCAAGAATTGGATTTTGTTCCGTTGAAGAAAATAACAGCAAACTGAGAAGAACGAGTATTGATTTTTGGTTCTGTTTTAGTAATTCTCCATCTAACATTCGTATTCTGAAAAGAAACTCTATGAATCAGATAAGCGAACAAGCTATGACTGCCTTAATAAGACACACTTACAAATATAATTAAAAGAATTACTCTTATATTTGAAAAAAAAGTTTTTTTTCTATTGAATTCCTTAAGAAAATCTGACTTGAAACAATTATTTTTCAAAAATGATGAATTTACTCTTTCATCGTAAGTAACAAGATAACTAGTCTTCTAGGAATATCCGCTGTGCGCTGGAAACGACACTATTCGTTCCCTACACAAGGATCTTCTATATAATTATCACTTTTTCAGGGACTTATTTATCAACATTTTGGTGCATTTCTATCTATAATATTCTGGTTATCAATTTTGAATTCAATTGAGAATTTGAACTTGAACCGCTGAGAGTGGAACAAAGACGCTCCGCGATAAACAAAGACGCACCGCGATGAAAATGCTAAATATGATACAATGCAGGTTATAATATGCAGTAACTGAAAATCAGCAGGAAGCAATTATATATGCTTAGGAAATGCAGAGAAAAATTCTATATTTCAAAATAAGTAGAACCCAAAGCGCTTAAAAATAAACCTTTATGAAATTTTTTATGAGTTTATTTGTGTCTCGACCAGATCTATTTAAAGGCATACGAGAGTAGATACATACATAAAACATACATTATAAATGCGTAAAACTCTAAAAGTTACATCAACAACGAGTATGAAAATCAGAATATCTAAAATAATGATCAATACAATTCTATTAAACAAGTGTAAACCAATTAAAATAGTAAAGTAGTAAAAGGGTTAAAAAACAAATTCACCCAAAAACCAATAAATGTTGAAACTTTACAGATGCATGTAAAACAGTAATAAAATATTAGAAATTAAAATTCGGTACAAAAGTTAAAAAGCAGAACAAGTTAAGAACCAAAACAATCAGTTGAAAATTGATAAAAACAATACAAGTTAAATCCTAGAGAAGTTTAAAATGATAGTAGATAAAAACACAAGACACCAGCAATAGTGTTCTTAAGCTCCGAACACAGTCAAATGTGGTTCAGAATGTCCTCCAATGTTGCCTTTATAATTTTTTTATCAATGTTTCTACAGACCAACTTAGCAAAGCATTGATGCAAAGTTTGTCCAGCAAGATGGTTTCCACGGAGTGTTTGGAAGTGTGGACAGTTCATGATCAAGTGTTCGATTGTTTGATTGTCCCCACAGCAGGTACAGTTTGTATTTCTTGTTTGTATTTGTAAGAAATTTTTTATGCCTCATTTAATTACAATAAAAATATTTTTCTAGTACCTAAATTATTTTTTATTCAGCTAACACTAACAGTTTGTTTTACAATAGGTATTTCTTTAGTTTGGAAAACATGAAAGGATTAGCCTGAATTTTTTCAAAATATTTTTCCATCTTTCTTAATGCAAAAAAAATTCTAAGTTGGCATTATTTTTCAGATTATAAAGTTTGTAATCTGTTGGAATATTTATTTTTACTAAAATCATAGACCTTTTTTTTTCTCTTCCTTTTGAAAAAAAAAAGCAGTGAAACAGTGATGGCTTATAAACTGCAATTGATGAAATCTTTAAAGAAATTATATATTGCGCACTTCAGAGTTTAAAAAAAAAGATTTGATTAAATAACATGTATATACATGTAATAGATTATTTCATAGGATGGAGATTAATACAACAATGCAGTTGCGCGAACTGATGATAACATAAATGAAATGAATTGCATATTGTCATTTTGTAATAAGGGATTACTTTTTATTTGCAGGAGATTAAAACAGACATTACAAGTGCTATTAAAGTAATACGTCTCAATAAAAGCATAAAATACTACAAACATGTTTTTACTGTTTATAACGCATGAAGAAGAGTAAAAAGAAGTGAAGAAGTGTAAATGAAATCGTGTAACTATAATGAAAATTTTTTATTTCATTTACGTACTTTTGTGATTAAAAAAATAATATGCATGACAAAAAACTCTTGTGTTAATTATTTAAAGGGTCTTTACCCATATAAGTTCCAATTCAAGCATACAATTTGCATACAGCAGTTAAAACTAATTAATGGTTGTTCATAGCTTACGAACAAGCAAAATCCTGAGAAACACTCAAGGAAATATATTTCCTTGAATAATTTATTAAGACTTTATATACATATAGATCGTTTATAGTAAAAATGAAGTATCTTCTTGTAAACCGAATTTCGAAATAAGGATCTTTTTGCGCGTTTATTAAAGGAAAACAAACACAAGTATTCTGTGCTTATCTTCTACGGAATTTTAGTGCTATTATTGAAGTTGCTCTACTTTTACACTGAAATAAATAACTAAATGGTCTTTAAGCAAAAAAGGTTCCAAAAAGGTGTTCCGCGAAACTCTAGGGTTCCGTGAAAAGATTACAAGGGCTCTGAAATTTAGGAATATTTTTTAATCAGTAAGACTTGTATTTATACCCTATCAATCTACATATTTAATATTTCGGTTGTTTTAATTTGTTCAAAATGCCTAGGACTGAGGATTTATAGGACTAGGATTTATACAAAATGCCAATGAAAATGCAAAGGAATTTGAAATTTTTTTCCCATAGCAATATATCGAATAAATTAAAGATAAACAATTGTAAAAAATTCAAAATATATCTCGTTGAACTTTTAAATTCAAAATGAAAAAACTAAACTCAGTAGTAAATAATTACGTTGCTCTGCTGATTTTTCTCAACGTTTATAACAGTTTCTTTTTTTAAAAACAGAATAACTCAACGTTTTTTATTTATTTTCAGCATATGCATAAACCAAGAACAAATTCATAATATTAAACATTTCATTCTTCCCGTAAAATAATTTAAAAGCCTTTTTTCTTTTCTTTTTAATTTTATTAGAATAAGTAGTCTCTTTTTTGGTTAGTATATTTACAGCTGCTAATGAACTTTCTTTTTTTTATAATGCCGGGGTTCCACCAAAAGAAGATCAATCATTTAGAGCTCCATTACCGAACCTGGAAACCCCTGAACCCTCCGAAACCCCTGGTCTACATGAACATCTCTGGATTCAAAATTTTTTAATCGCTGAGAGATATATTAAAAAAATAATATAACACATATTTAAGCATGCTCATTAACTTTTTTGGCTCAAATTATTTCTTAAAAAAAATTGAGTTACTGAAAACTGAAAAAATAAAGTATTCTCCGAATAAAGTGGATGAAACTCAGGTGAGGCAAATAAATAAGTTGATTTTTTTTTAAAACATTCAGTTAGAAAATTTTGCATCAGTACTTTTCGTATACGTTATTACTTATGCGTGTTTAGGATTTCTACATAATATATAAGCAGATAAATAATTGAATATTACTTACAACAATACACATGAAAGCGCTCTTTTTCTCTCTCAAAAACATGAAATCATAAAACACATTTTCAGAATACGCTTGAATCATGAAAACGCAATACCTTTTAACTTTTTCGAAAAACTTCTGAAACAAATCGTTCCAGATTTTCTAATCAAACGAAACAAAATAAAATGTTTAATGTATTTTAAAAATAATAAAAATTTTTACTCATTGAAAAGTTAGAAATAAAATACTAAGTAGTTTTGAAACCTTTTAAGAGTTTTTTTTTTTGTCTAGAAAGGAGAAGTTTTTTGAAAGTAAAAGTGAAATTTGATTTTTAAGTTAAATAAACAGACATATTCAAAGGGTATAGTAGAAAAGATCTTAACATCTGAAAATTACTCAGCATGGTATCTCGAATCGCCATCTACTTATTTGGGTTATTCGTTTCTCACAGATTTCACCCAACAAAACTGAAGATATGAAACAATGCAAATTGTTTTAACACCATTTCTAAGATTTTTTTTTCCTTCCAAGTTGGAGCGTCTTTTATTTAACAAAGCAAAACATCCATAGAAATTGAAAATATAACTTTTTACGTTAATTTCGTTAAAAGTGAAAGTATGCCTAGCTTTATTTGAATTTATTTGGTCTATATAACACATATGGTCCTTACATTTTGCATTAATGAACTTTATACATGTACACTTTTTCTTACAAGCATTTAAGTGAAAAGATTGCGTGAACGAATGACAATACTAATCTAGAATTTTCTTTTTTCTAAAAACGGACAATGAAATATGGTGGCAAAAAAAAGTTTACAAAAATTAATAGGTATTTTTGATATTTTAACTATTCAATGTAAAGCAAGGATTATTAATATATAGTGCATATGTACAGCATTTCTTAAAATAAAATTAGCTTGTTCATCGAACACGCAGACAGCCTAGCGAGAATATTAAAATAATTCAAACAGGGCCTCACAAATACAAAGCTGACGGAAATTGAAATATGAATTCCTTTCATACAATCGACAGATTGATGTAAATCTTCTTATTAGAACATAATTATCGTTATTATACAACTAAAAGCATACATATATAACTGCTTACTTCTGCTCTAACGAAATGTTCAACCTCGTGTGAAGCAAAAACAAACTTTTTGCTTTTCGTGCGCGAATAGTAAACAATCTACTGTTGACTTCTGATGATTTCCAAATATGTGCCAAAAATGGCGAAAATTATTCATGAATGGAGCAAATGTATCTGATCATGGTGTGAGCTTTCTCATTTATTGGAGTTTATATTTAACTACACACTTTAAAGAGTGCATGAAAGCTCGATTACGTATTAACTTGAAATAATACGCAATTTTTATAAATATTCATCACCAAATTTCAAATCGATATTATGACATTGCCTTTACAGTGTATAGCTGAATATAACATATTCATAAATTCAAAATTTCTTGGCTTTTTCAGAATGCCAATAGAAACCTCAAACTAATATTTTTTGACATCCTTAATATCATAATTTTTCTTTCTTTTGTAAATGTATATAAACAAAATAAATAAGTAATAAAAATAATTTTTAACTTTTTCTTCCTATTTGTTAAAAATGTACAAAAGTATGAAAAAGATGACTAAAAAAAGATCAATTTATAAAGATATTTCCATTAAAAAATGTTTTCCTCAAATTAAGAATTTAGTTACGGAAATATATCGTAGCGATGGTAAACCTTCATACAATATATATCAAGATAACGAGTCCTCAATTTATTTGTATACTTTTGCCCACTTATTTGTAAATGCCTGTCATTTTCAATCTAACATATTGACCTCCTCTACGGCAAACAAGTGAATTCGCCTACTCATCTATTGAACTCCATTAAAAGAACAATTTGTTTTATTGCACCTACAGTTTTAAGTTGTGTAATAATCTAAACAATAAATAGTTGAATGACAAAATTATATAAATTAAAATAATTCCATCGCCTTAAAAACATTGATATTTTTAGTTAATTTCATTAAAATATGAAAACTTAAATTATGTTAGCATGTAGATTGTGTTATGTTAAAATGTTAGCAACAGGACCAGAAAGTAATAAAATTGTGAGTTTTACAATGTCAATTTTCTAAAGTGAAAATATTTGAAATTATATTTTTAGTGTGCAAAAATAAATTTTAAAAATTAGCAAATAAAAATTCAAAGTTTTAAATTTGGTACTTCTAGTTATAATAAGTCATTTCAAAGACGAAACAAACAAAAATATAAATCACTTTAGATCAGAGTTGCTACGGCTTATTTCTTCTCAATATTTTTTCTGATGAAATTCAGACCAGTTAAAAAGGAAATATTAAATGGATTTTACAGATATATTAACAAATATGCGTTTTTATTAACTGGAAATGCATTTTATTTTAAGTTTTAGTGACCATTTAAAAAAGAGGGCTTTTAAAAATGTTGGAATAAAGTAGCACTCGCTTGGGGCTACTTTGATTCTGTCACTTTACACTGCTAAAATTAAATTGTGCTTTATAACATAGCATTAATGTATTTCCTCATATGGGCAATTTTAACAAAAATGATCGATATAAAACTGTTGATTGAAAAGTTGGCATTAATTTCATAATAAATGATAGCGTATTAAAAAACTTAATTTTAAAAAAGATTTCTTGAAAGAGTTACATTTAAAATTGCGCATCAGAATACCGCCACATGATCATAAAAACCACTTCAGCAATAACATTAAAATATAGCATTTTTTATAGCGTCACGGGCAAAGTTCGTAGCTATTTCAGAAACTGCTTTGCCGCACTTTAAAGCTTGGACCAAATTATTCTCGAAAACATGAATTTTATGCTATGTTCAGTAAAAAATACCTTTTTGAAAGAAAAAAATAAAGGAAAAACTTATTCTGACATTTTTTGCAGCTACAAATAGGATTTTTACACTCGCTTTATATTTCGGTGTTGTAGTGCAAATTGTATAGTTGAAAGTTTGAAGAGTTAAAAATTATCTAATGTTTCCAGTATTTTGCAATATTACCTGTGCAACCACTGCAACAATATCTGAATTCAAAAAAAACAAGATCTCTTTCAATTGAAATCTCTTAAAATTTTTAAATCGAAAAAAAACCTCCCTCTTAATAGTTTTATTAACTACGGTAACATACATTATATATACATTTCTGAGGCAGAGATTTTACCCCTTAGTGATTCCGCGATATGCTGTAGGAAATTTTCACGCATGCACTGTGAAACTAAAATACCGTTAGCGTGGTAGCGGTAAAAGGTAAATTGCTATATGCAAAATCTACTAAAATGTAAGCTGATATATGAATATATTGTTAATAAGGGTAAGATCAGTCTGTCGTTCAAAAAAAAATTTGTTTCCACTGTTATGCAACAAGTTATGTAATTCTCTTTTTTTTTAATCAATTAAGGATAATTCCTGCGAACTCCTTAAATTTTTTTAATATACCTTTCAAGGAAAAATATAATTGACACATATTACTGCAACTTTTCATCAAAAGGCTTTCATTGATAAATTTTTTTTCTTCTGACTTACTTGTCTAAAAATTCCCTGAATCATACCAGATAGTTATGTTATAAATTATAGTAAGCATTTCGTTTTATGATGATCGTGACTGTCGTAAATAATGACAGGATTTAGGTTTTGAAATGTCCTTAAAAGATCAGTTGAGCACTAAACGTTTTCCTAATTGGTTACGGCACTTTTTTCTGGCACTCTTAACTCTTTAAATGATCGAATAAAACTTAACTACCAAGCAGGAATTTCAAATGTCTTTTTTAGAGGGATATATAAAAGATTTGTCTATTGTACTGAGTTTATAGCCTACTATAAAAAATTTAGAACCTTACTTTTTATCTAGATTAAGTGTGAAAATATAAGTCAGTTCTTGCAGGCGAATAAGAGTAACCATTAAAAGCGACTAATTCTCGAAAAATAATTATTCTAATATACAAAGTGAATGTTTCTGAAATAGGACTGAATTAAAGGACGATAAAAGTAACCATTAAAAGCCTCTCATTCTTTATAATGAAATATAATTTTGTTAAAATTATCTATTATTTTTTATTATTTCATTTAAAATAGGTCAAAAAATAGTTTTGAATTGTCAGGTGTGCAAATTTTTACTTAATTTTAACTTATGTAATTTAAAACTTGACCCTCAAGTTATGGGGGTTAGCCGCAATCTGGAAAATATGGTTGAAATAGTTAGTCAGGCGATGGGTCGAAAGTTGGCACCCCTAAAGGTTACTTTTACTTTTTGCTTATTTCGCCATATTTCGAGAACTTTTTATAAGAATCGAAAAATATTTTAACACAATTATAAAATTTGTTCATTCAAAGATAATTCGATGCAAAAAAATATTTTTTAATAATTATTTATAATTTTTTGAAATTTTATTTAACAACAATCTAAGCAATTTTGTATTGTAAGATGCACAATTTTTACATTATATTAAAGATTGTTCTTCTCTATGACAAAATACAAAATTTGAACTCAATCGGTCGTATAATTCGTGGGAAATCAAACTTTAAATGCACAATTTTTTTAAAATATTTCTAACTTTAAAACTATTCGACCGATTGTGCTTAAATTTTGCCTTTTGCCATACAAAATCCAGCATTAGATCAAAAGTTATTTAGGGTGCTCAAGTTTTTTATTGTTCGCACTGAAGTAAAAAATCAGATTATTAGATAAAAATTTACTATGTTGATTCATTTTTTATTTCGTGTATTGTACAAAAAATTATTTAAAAAATTTAAAGTTGTACGTTGAATTTCTGGAGGTTCATTCAAAAAGATAAATACTAGATGTAAAAACATGAAAATTCCAGTACAATGCGAAAAGAAAATTAATTCTAAAGGAATAAGAACGTGAGAATGACATTTTATATCAGTGGTTCTTATTTTTTTCGTCTATGAAACTCTAAGAAATCAATCTTACTTTGGTGGAGCCCTTAACCCTTTTGAAGGCCGTGGAAAGTATACTTACCACCACGTTTTACCACTTTTAATTTAGGTTTCCATTTTTCAATAACTTCAGCTTTCTTGAAGTGAGTTTGAATAAAATTGGTAACCATTTGTCACGTTTGAAAAACGTATAAAAGTTATAAAATACATAATTCCTTTTGAGGTTTGTAACATTTAAGGAATTTATTTTATAAATAAAGAAAAATAAAAGTCAGTAAGTTCCTAATAGGTCATGTTAAATATATTTACCACCAAAAAAATGGCATTTTTATAAACTAAATGAGTTTTTTTTTTTATATCAATTACTGTTCTTAATACAATTTCAATTCCAAAAATACTTTAATTTACCTTTACTAGAAATAAAGGGCCCTTTAAGGGGTTGAACTTTATGAATAAAACTCCTTAGAAATTATGAGTATATTAATCGACGAAAAATTTATTTAAAACATATTCTGGTCTTGGAGCGGAATCTAGTCTAGTTCTGAATATGATTTTCGTGTGTACATAAACTGAAAATACTTATGTTTTTCATGGAAATTAAAACGAAAATGAAAATAAATAAGTAATCATCGCAAATGTTTAGTTATCAGAGAAACATACTTCATTGCTGAATTTATTTTAATTTGAAACGTTCAACATGAGATACTAATGCAATATTTTAAGCACATATCCCTTCATTCATTCATTCAATGTGCATTGTTATTAGAAACATACACGCGTTTCGAAAATCATATTTTTAAAAATATTTTGTTCTCGGAACCTCTGATCCTTCTATGGAACCCTAGAGTTCCACGGAACACCTTTTGGGAACCGCTGCTTTATATAATGAATAAACGTGATCATTGAAAAGGCCTTTGAATGAAAAAAATAGTGTAAGGACTCCCCATTAAGAAGTTTCCTCAGTTCTTGTCACCAACCAGTATCGAAATTCGAGATCTTCTCTTCACAGCTGGTTGCCCTGTGACCCCAAAATAACGCTCTGTAATCGGGAGAAAATTGCGAAGGAGTTAATCTTTAAGAAAACAATTTCGTAAGATAAGATGGTCTTGTTCTGAAGCGAGGAAACTGAAAATTTCCATTAAATGACGATAGTATGGAACTTAATTGAACTAACTATGGAGTCTACTTCAAGAAAAAGAAAAATCATGGTCTTTGTTGTTGGAAAATTCGGTCCAATTAACCAACAATGCAGTAAGATATTTAGTGAAGATTAGAGCATCGGATCGAAGATTACTTTAGAGGTTTGCCATAAAACCTACATTTGTTAAGAGTCGTTAAAAAAAAGAAAGAAAAACTGCACATAATGTTATAACTTCATCGGATTAAATAAAGAAAAGGTCTATAGATTTGCCAATAAATTAACCCTTAATTTTATATATTAAAAGATAAAATTATTTAAATTACAAAGAAATTTAACAACGGTTGTAGCTTAAATTATGAAGATGTTTTATACTTTAAAAAAATATTTGAACTATGCAGTTGTTGGCATTTCTGGGGGTTTTATGAATTTTTTTTTCTTAAAACGAATTCATTTGTTTTACAATTTTAATTTTTGAAGAAAATTTTTTCTAGAAAATTTGTGACTAAACAAGTACAAAAACTGAATGTATTCGAGAAAAAATGTAGAATAGAAAATCTGTGGTGTAAAATCTCGTAACGAATAATTACAAGTGTTAAATTCATTATGGTAACAGACTTAGGTATAACAAATTACATCTATATAGGGTTACGTAAAAAATCATTTTTTCAAATGGTTTTGCCCAAAAAAGTTTAGCGTGTTTGGAAATACAAAACTGTTATTTTTTTAAAGAAGATAAGACACAACATAACTAAAAAAAGTAGATTAAAGTAACTACTCTTTTTAAATTAAAAAGTCATTATAGAAAAAAAAATCTGGAATATTTAATTATTGTTGTAACAATATACTTATACGCTAATAATCATTATTTTTAACCTAATGTTTTTAAAAGCATGTATTCAATTGTAATTTTATATTGAATACGAAACAATAATATAATTTTATACGGAAAACAATACAATAATTTTATACTTCTAAACTTAACATTAAACCAATGAACAACAAAATTAAAGTGTGAATCTTTTAAATTAAAACTGCTCATATTAATTTTCAAGAGATTAATATTTCAAGAAATTGATCATTTAATTTTTTTTGTTTTTCAAATAATTCCACATATTTTTAACTGTTTATTAATTTATCCTAGATGCGTGGCATTGGAATCTAACCCTATCATTCATTACGTATTAAAATGAAAAATTTATATCTCCTTATCATTATTAGCTTGGGTAAGATAGGATTTAATACTCATATCTTCATTTAAAAAAAATATTCAAAATACTTACATGCGTTTTCAAGCACTAAATCCAAGAAACATTTTTTTCTACTTTGATTAACAAAGCATCCTCTAAATTCGTGAGTATAAGAAAATTTTCCACATTTCAAATGATGAGTTCTTCCTTAACAATTCTTTTTTGACACCTTTCTGCTCAATTTCCAAGTAAATTATCTCCCATATGCCTATCAGAAATGACCAAAGGTCAATTCAACCATCACGGTAGAAAAATTTTATTTTCAAATTTTTCAGCATTGTGCTGAAGGCAGGTGATATTCATCTTCTAGAAGAACACTTCATTTGGTGACCCCTTAATGCCCCCGACTAATTACCTTGGAATAATCAAGAAGACAATGCAACGGGTGCGCAAAAAAAACTTCTCCACGATAAAGAAATTTCGGAAAGCGTCCGTTCATTCTATTGAGCAACGTATAATAGCTTGTTTTTTAATAGTGACCTGCATTCACAGTCGTCACGCACCAAAAAAGACCCTTAAAGAAGGTTCATTTTAAGTGTTGATTAGATAATAAAACAAAAAAAACTATACTTTTGTAACTACATATTATTTTATCATGATTACAAAAAAATTGTAAAATATCTGAATTTGGAAGAAGCAGTTTAAATTATACAATAAATGATTATAACTTAGAAAAACCATATTTTTTTATATTTGAACCAAAATAGTTATTTTTAAGGAAAAACACAGAAAAATTCACCCTGGAAGAAGACATTTTTATTTTTATTGATCATTTATTAACAGTAGTTATAAATGGAGACTATTTTTTTTTTTAATCGTTTCGGGCCTAATCGTTGAAATGAGTTTATATTAGGCAGTAATGGTGGATTATTTTGAAGCTCGTATGTTGAGTAAATTTTGTTGCGAGACTTTTACCTGCTTAACTAGTCTCATAAAAAATTTCTTGCCCTGAAATCAGCGTCTACAAAAGTGCTGCAACTAGTGCCTAAGAGACGGCTTGTGACAAGTTCGAACGAAGGCAAGGTAATGGGTAATATGAATTTTTAAAAAAAAATGCAATTTATGAGAAGAAAAACTATACGAGAGTATTTAATACAGATAACATAAAAAGAATTTTAAAATATTATTTACAACTGAATATATCTCCAAGGTTTGTCGACTTTATACTAAAAGTAGCACAATTTAAAATTAGAATGTGGTTATAAGAATCTGCGGTTAATAAGAATAAAAAAAACTACTTTAAATCAACAATTTATAATATAAATTTTATGAATTAATTCAACAATTTATAATATGAATTTTATGAATTAATTCAACAATTTATAATATGAATTTTTAAAAAAAAATGCAATTTATGAGAAGAAAATCTATACGAGAGTATTTAATGACATGAAAAAAAATTCTAAAAAATTATTTACAACTGAATATATCTGCAAGGTTGGTCGATTTTATACTAAAAACAGCACAATTTAAAATTCGAATGCGGTTATAAGAATCTGCGATTAATAAGAATAGAAAAAACTACTTTAAATTAACAATTTATAATATAATATGAATTTTTTAAAAAAATTGCAATTTACGAGACGAAAATCTATACGAGAGTATTTAATAACACAAAAAAATTTTAAAATATTATTTACAACTGAATATATCTCCAAGGTTTGTCGACTTTATACTAAAAATAGCACAATTTAAAATTAGAATACGGTTATAAGAATCTGCGGTTAATAAGAATAGAAAAAACTACTTTAAATTAACAATTTATAATATGATAATATGAATTTTTTTTAAAAATTGCAATTTGCGAGACGAAAATCTATACGAGAGTATTTAATAACACAAAAAAATTTTAAAATATTATTTACAACTGAATATATCTCCAAGGTTTGTCGACTTTATACTAAAAATAGCACAATTTAAAATTAGAATACGGTTATAAGAATCTGCGGTTAATAAGAATAGAAAAAACTACTTTAAATTAACAATTTATAATATGATAATATGAATTTTTTTTAAAAATTGCAATTTGCGAGACGAAAATCTATACGAGAGTATTTAATAACACAAAAAAATTTTAAAATATTATTTACAACTGAATATATCTCCAAGGTTTGTCGACTTTATACTAAAAATAGCACAATTTAAAATTAGAATACGGTTATAAGAATCTGCGGTTAATAAGAATAGAAAAAACTACTTTAAATTAACAATTTATAATATGATAATATGAATTTTTTTTAAAAATTGCAATTTGCGAGACGAAAATCTATACGAGAGTATTTAATAACACAAAAAAATTTTAAAATATTATTTACAACTGAATATATCTCCAAGGTTTGTCGACTTTATACTAAAAATAGCACAATTTAAAATTAGAATACGGTTATAAGAATCTGCGGTTAATAAGAATAGAAAAAACTACTTTAAATTAACAATTTATAATATAAATTTTATGAATTAATTCAACAATTTATAATATGAATTTTATGAATTAATTCAACAATTTATAATATGAATTTTTAAAAAAAAATGCAATTTATGAGAAGAAAATCTATACGAGAGTATTTAATGACATGAAAAAAAATTCTAAAAAATTATTTACAACTGAATATATCTGCAAGGTTGGTCGATTTTATACTAAAAACAGCACAATTTAAAATTCGAATGCGGTTATAAGAATCTGCGATTAATAAGAATAGAAAAAACTACTTTAAATTAACAATTTATAATATAATATGAATTTTTTAAAAAAATTGCAATTTACGAGACGAAAATCTATACGAGAGTATTTAATAACACAAAAAAATTTTAAAATATTATTTACAACTGAATATATCTCCAAGGTTTGTCGACTTTATACTAAAAATAGCACAATTTAAAATTAGAATACGGTTATAAGAATCTGCGGTTAATAAGAATAGAAAAAACTACTTTAAATTAACAATTTATAATATGATAATATGAATTTTTTTTAAAAATTGCAATTTGCGAGACGAAAATCTATACGAGAGTATTTAATAACACAAAAAAATTTTAAAATATTATTTACAACTGAATATATCTCCAAGGTTTGTCGACTTTATACTAAAAATAGCACAATTTAAAATTAGAATACGGTTATAAGAATCTGCGGTTAATAAGAATAGAAAAAACTACTTTAAATTAACAATTTATAATATGATAATATGAATTTTTTTTAAAAATTGCAATTTGCGAGACGAAAATCTATACGAGAGTATTTAATAACACAAAAAAATTTTAAAATATTATTTACAACTGAATATATCTCCAAGGTTTGTCGACTTTATACTAAAAATAGCACAATTTAAAATTAGAATACGGTTATAAGAATCTGCGGTTAATAAGAATAGAAAAAACTACTTTAAATTAACAATTTATAATATGATAATATGAATTTTTTTTAAAAATTGCAATTTGCGAGACGAAAATCTATACGAGAGTATTTAATAACACAAAAAAATTTTAAAATATTATTTACAACTGAATATATCTCCAAGGTTTGTCGACTTTATACTAAAAATAGCACAATTTAAAATTAGAATACGGTTATAAGAATCTGCGGTTAATAAGAATAGAAAAAACTACTTTAAATTAACAATTTATAATATGATAATATGAATTTTTTTTAAAAATTGCAATTTGCGAGACGAAAATCTATACGAGAGTATTTAATAACACAAAAAAATTTTAAAATATTATTTACAACTGAATATATCTCCAAGGTTTGTCGACTTTATACTAAAAATAGCACAATTTAAAATTAGAATACGGTTATAAGAATCTGCGGTTAATAAGAATAGAAAAAACTACTTTAAATTAACAATTTATAATATGATAATATGAATTTTTTTTAAAAATTGCAATTTGCGAGACGAAAATCTATACGAGAGTATTTAATAACACAAAAAAATTTTAAAATATTATTTACAACTGAATATATCTCCAAGGTTTGTCGACTTTATACTAAAAATAGCACAATTTAAAATTAGAATACGGTTATAAGAATCTGCGGTTAATAAGAATAGAAAAAACTACTTTAAATTAACAATTTATAATATGATAATATGAATTTTTTTTAAAAATTGCAATTTGCGAGACGAAAATCTATACGAGAGTATTTAATAACACAAAAAAATTTTAAAATATTATTTACAACTGAATATATCTCCAAGGTTTGTCGACTTTATACTAAAAATAGCACAATTTAAAATTAGAATACGGTTATAAGAATCTGCGGTTAATAAGAATAGAAAAAACTACTTTAAATTAACAATTTATAATATGATAATATGAATTTTTTTTAAAAATTGCAATTTGCGAGACGAAAATCTATACGAGAGTATTTAATAACACAAAAAAATTTTAAAATATTATTTACAACTGAATATATCTCCAAGGTTTGTCGACTTTATACTAAAAATAGCACAATTTAAAATTAGAATACGGTTATAAGAATCTGCGGTTAATAAGAATAGAAAAAACTACTTTAAATTAACAATTTATAATATGATAATATGAATTTTTTTTAAAAATTGCAATTTGCGAGACGAAAATCTATACGAGAGTATTTAATAACACAAAAAAATTTTAAAATATTATTTACAACTGAATATATCTCCAAGGTTTGTCGACTTTATACTAAAAATAGCACAATTTAAAATTAGAATACGGTTATAAGAATCTGCGGTTAATAAGAATAGAAAAAACTACTTTAAATTAACAATTTATAATATGATAATATGAATTTTTTTTAAAAATTGCAATTTGCGAGACGAAAATCTATACGAGAGTATTTAATAACACAAAAAAATTTTAAAATATTATTTACAACTGAATATATCTCCAAGGTTTGTCGACTTTATACTAAAAATAGCACAATTTAAAATTAGAATACGGTTATAAGAATCTGCGGTTAATAAGAATAGAAAAAACTACTTTAAATTAACAATTTATAATATGATAATATGAATTTTTTTTAAAAATTGCAATTTGCGAGACGAAAATCTATACGAGAGTATTTAATAACACAAAAAAATTTTAAAATATTATTTACAACTGAATATATCTCCAAGGTTTGTCGACTTTATACTAAAAATAGCACAATTTAAAATTAGAATACGGTTATAAGAATCTGCGGTTAATAAGAATAGAAAAAACTACTTTAAATTAACAATTTATAATATGATAATATGAATTTTTTTTAAAAATTGCAATTTGCGAGACGAAAATCTATACGAGAGTATTTAATAACACAAAAAAATTTTAAAATATTATTTACAACTGAATATATCTCCAAGGTTTGTCGACTTTATACTAAAAATAGCACAATTTAAAATTAGAATACGGTTATAAGAATCTGCGGTTAATAAGAATAGAAAAAACTACTTTAAATTAACAATTTATAATATGATAATATGAATTTTTTTTAAAAATTGCAATTTGCGAGACGAAAATCTATACGAGAGTATTTAATAACACAAAAAAATTTTAAAATATTATTTACAACTGAATATATCTCCAAGGTTTGTCGACTTTATACTAAAAATAGCACAATTTAAAATTAGAATACGGTTATAAGAATCTGCGGTTAATAAGAATAGAAAAAACTACTTTAAATTAACAATTTATAATATGATAATATGAATTTTTTTTAAAAATTGCAATTTGCGAGACGAAAATCTATACGAGAGTATTTAATAACACAAAAAAATTTTAAAATATTATTTACAACTGAATATATCTCCAAGGTTTGTCGACTTTATACTAAAAATAGCACAATTTAAAATTAGAATACGGTTATAAGAATCTGCGGTTAATAAGAATAGAAAAAACTACTTTAAATTAACAATTTATAATATGATAATATGAATTTTTTTTAAAAATTGCAATTTGCGAGACGAAAATCTATACGAGAGTATTTAATAACACAAAAAAATTTTAAAATATTATTTACAACTGAATATATCTCCAAGGTTTGTCGACTTTATACTAAAAATAGCACAATTTAAAATTAGAATACGGTTATAAGAATCTGCGGTTAATAAGAATAGAAAAAACTACTTTAAATTAACAATTTATAATATGATAATATGAATTTTTTTTAAAAATTGCAATTTGCGAGACGAAAATCTATACGAGAGTATTTAATAACACAAAAAAATTTTAAAATATTATTTACAACTGAATATATCTCCAAGGTTTGTCGACTTTATACTAAAAATAGCACAATTTAAAATTAGAATACGGTTATAAGAATCTGCGGTTAATAAGAATAGAAAAAACTACTTTAAATTAACAATTTATAATATGATAATATGAATTTTTTTTAAAAATTGCAATTTGCGAGACGAAAATCTATACGAGAGTATTTAATAACACAAAAAAATTTTAAAATATTATTTACAACTGAATATATCTCCAAGGTTTGTCGACTTTATACTAAAAATAGCACAATTTAAAATTAGAATACGGTTATAAGAATCTGCGGTTAATAAGAATAGAAAAAACTACTTTAAATTAACAATTTATAATATGATAATATGAATTTTTTTTAAAAATTGCAATTTGCGAGACGAAAATCTATACGAGAGTATTTAATAACACAAAAAAATTTTAAAATATTATTTACAACTGAATATATCTCCAAGGTTTGTCGACTTTATACTAAAAATAGCACAATTTAAAATTAGAATACGGTTATAAGAATCTGCGGTTAATAAGAATAGAAAAAACTACTTTAAATTAACAATTTATAATATGATAATATGAATTTTTTTTAAAAATTGCAATTTGCGAGACGAAAATCTATACGAGAGTATTTAATAACACAAAAAAATTTTAAAATATTATTTACAACTGAATATATCTCCAAGGTTTGTCGACTTTATACTAAAAATAGCACAATTTAAAATTAGAATACGGTTATAAGAATCTGCGGTTAATAAGAATAGAAAAAACTACTTTAAATTAACAATTTATAATATGATAATATGAATTTTTTTTAAAAATTGCAATTTGCGAGACGAAAATCTATACGAGAGTATTTAATAACACAAAAAAATTTTAAAATATTATTTACAACTGAATATATCTCCAAGGTTTGTCGACTTTATACTAAAAATAGCACAATTTAAAATTAGAATACGGTTATAAGAATCTGCGGTTAATAAGAATAGAAAAAACTACTTTAAATTAACAATTTATAATATGATAATATGAATTTTTTTTAAAAATTGCAATTTGCGAGACGAAAATCTATACGAGAGTATTTAATAACACAAAAAAATTTTAAAATATTATTTACAACTGAATATATCTCCAAGGTTTGTCGACTTTATACTAGAAACAGCACAATTTAAAATTGGAATGCGGTTATAAGAATCTGCGGTTAATAAGAATAGGAAAAACCACTTTAAATCAACAATTTAAATAAATGCAAAAATAAAAAAAACTGCAATCGAAAATTAAAATGAGTAATCCTAAATCATTAAACAAATCAAAAAAAAGTCAATATGTATATTTAAAAATAAAAATAAAAAACAGAAGATCACATTAAAGAAAATACTTGAATCGATATATAAAAATAATCTTTTGATTGTATAAACCCGTAATCCTTGAAATAAACATCGATTTCATTCTTGTTTATAATCAATCACGTGTCACAACAAAACAGAAAAAAAACCCAAATAGAACTGTAAATATTCGAGAAAACATCCAAACGGACAGACGTTACCTGAACGAACAGTACTTGGCGGGGAAGTCTGTTTTATTTTTCAAGGTTTAAGTAAACGTGATAGACAACATTTCCAACTCTAATCATTGAAATAATGAAAATAAACAAACGCTTGAAGACAACCACGCTGAATCTAGTTTAAAGATGCCCTAAGGAATTTTCTTTTTGAT
Organism: Parasteatoda tepidariorum; assembly: GCF_982258835.1. Lineage (NCBI taxonomy): Eukaryota > Metazoa > Arthropoda > Arachnida > Araneae > Theridiidae > Parasteatoda > Parasteatoda tepidariorum. The sequence continues at coordinate 44,459,988 of NC_141765.1, read as the reverse complement.
ATCTAGAAAAAATTACTCATGAAAAAAGCATTTCAAAAATCCTTGACTATATGATTTTCCACTAAATTGTACTGCATTCAAGGACATCAAAATTGTATTAATCTTCCAAGAAATTCTTGTTCATTAAGTTCAATTTATAAAGACAGCACTTTGTTATAGATTTTATGACGTATTTTTTCATCATAGTAATTCTTTTTATTTTCACGATTAATGATTATACCAATTTAAAGATGAAATTGCTTTTGTTCCAAAAGTTTTTAGCTCTTAAAAAAAAAAGAGAAATTCGAAATTGTAAATATTGGTGAAGGTTTTATTGTTCCAAAAAGAAAATAATTGCTGAATCTAATTCTTACTGAAAAAAATTGCTGTCATCGTATTTACACGAAATTGCAATTACGCCAAAACTCTGACTATAATTATGTTTCATGAATACTTCCGACAAAAACTATAGGCAAAATATTTTTAAGTAGCAAGTGCAATGTAGAAAAATAAGCTTTAATTATCAGAATGTTTATTATTAATACTGAAATAATTATTTGTTACACACACTAGTTCACCTCTTTTGTTTATAAACTAGCCATTGATATAGAATTAGCATGACTTTATTAGTTCTTTTAAATTAACTGTATATCTGGGTTACAAATATAAATCAACCGTGCTCATTCATAATTTACTATTTCAACCTTAAACTAATAACTTTGTATGAATAGCTATTTTTTTTAAGTGAATAATACAGCTATATCAAATGATTATTACTAAGAAGAGCATGCAAACACATTACAAAAGGACTCCAAAACTTTTTTAAAAGTTTGATAATTATACAGAATTTTGACTTATGTATAAAAGTGCTTTTTTGGAGAAATCTTTAAAATAGATATTTTTGTATTTCCGAATATATTTGTGATTAAAAATATTTCAGAATGGTTGGTATAATAGTCGGTTGGTCCATAATAGTTTTAAACAATGATAATTGATCCCACAAAAAAGTGCGAATTTTTTTTTTTATTGAATAATCTCTTACGGTGTGGCGTGTGATGTAAGCGGAGACCAAGTTTCGTATACTGGTGGATTTGCTAATATTCATTGGAGATTGGTTTTGATAAGCGAAACGTAATTTATTACTAAAATCAAATAAGTTTATTCAAACAGAACAGTTTACTCTCTAAAGAACCAAGTATCATCACAATCGTCACAGTTGCAATATTAATTAGCAAAGCTCGATAATTATGTAGCTCAATATCGACATGCCTGGGACGCGATTTTCCGATCAGCGGCCTTTAACAACCTGCTCTCCCATGTAGCTTTCTTTTAAATAAATAAAAAAGTGATTCTTTACTTTTTTTTTTAGTTCAGGTAACAAACTTTGAAAGAAATAAAAGCTTGCATAGATATTGCAACAAACTACTACCAGGAGAAGAAACTTCAAAGTCGTTAAAGGCTACTGGATAGTCAATTAGCGCCTGGGATTTGTAAATATTTCGATTTATCGTTACATGCCCGGCCTGGCATGTAGATACTTAATTAGAATTAATGTCAAGGCTGACAATACAAACAACATAAATGGTAAGATGCTTCTATTATGCATCATACCGTCAAGATGCCTAATAAAAAGTACCGTAAAAATCAATAATTGTATGGGAGCCCTGGTGGCTCAGGGGATAGAACATTCGCATTCCAATGAGGTGAACCGGGTTCAAATACCAGCGATGGTTGGTCGATACGAATTCCGCATCCTGCTCGCACTGACCACAGTGCTGACGTAAAATATCCTCAGTGGTAGACGAATCATGGGTTAGAGTCCCCTTGTCGTCATGGTAACTGTGAGAGGTTTTCGCTGTTTTCCTCTCCATGCGAATGCGGGTCCTCTACGAAGGCAAACTTTTCTCCCAATACTTGATCCAGGAGTTCCCTTGTCTTCTGGATTGGGTTCAAAATTACTAGGATACGGAGTTGAGCACCCAAAATTGGGTCGGCTGTTCAAGAAGGCAAATTTCTCCCAATACTTGATCCAAGAGTTCCCTTGCCTTCTGAATTGGGTACAAAATTACAGGCTGCGAGTAGAACATTAGCCTCAAACCCAAAAAATTGGGTCCGCTGTTTAACGACTGTTATAAAATAATCGTAATGGAATAAAAAAAATGGCAAAAATGGGATTAAAAACGAAAATCATTTATATGCATTTGTTAAGACCTGAATGTTATTGAATTTAATTACACAATAAAGAATTTATCTGATGGTCCTCTTTATAAAAGTGTTGATATAATGTTATTAATGTCAATTTTTCCAAAACACTAATAATCGTTAGATTAATATACTTTCATTAATGTGTAATCAAAAAATATATTCGTGCATGTATTTTGTAAATTAACATGCTTAGTAGGGCATGTAAAAATTGAGAGTTTTCAAACTCGGTTAATTAGATATTTCAGAAGTGCAATTAAGATATTTTAATAATGTTGCAGCAAACCAGATATCTATGGGAGGGATTGAGAGTTTGTGATTTTCGTTTTACTCAACTGCAATAAGGAGTAAATCATGTATTGAATTTCAAAAAATATAGCACAAAAAATGTACAAAAATACTTTTTCTTCAATCCTAGAAGAAAAAAAATCCGGCTATTGAAATTACGTTGAGTTATTTTTAACATACAAGCTTTTAATTCGTAATTAAAGCAGATCGTCGTTGAGCTTTTAATTCTGGACACAGTTAAAAACGCGTGTTTGAAGAAATTGACACAGCTCAAAATATGTGTTTAAGAAAATGAACCTGGACGAAAATACGAGATTAAGAAAAAATAGGAGCAGTATTTGATTCTGTTTTTCAAGCTTCTTTTATAAAAAAATTTATTTTTTAAAGAATAAACTAATAGTTCCAAATAAATTCGTCATGTAATAATCAATTGATTGCCTTAATCAGCTAGTACATTTTTTTTAAATAGCCTTTTTTGAAAAGATTTTTAAAGTCAACAGTTGTTTTTTACGAGATCCTATAAATTTATACTAGTCATATAAGACTTACGTTGTATGAATTTAGATTTTTTAAAAAAAAAATTCTTTTCGTTTAGTGATCTGAATACGAAGAAATCGCCTGAAAAATTACATCTCAAATAGACCAACGAAACCGACCCTAATGTCCTGACTTTAATTCGTAATGATTATGCTTAGTGTTTAAAAAAAATTAGAAAAAGTAAGTACAATATTCCTCATTGAGTTATTAAATATGGAATGACACATTTTTTGCTGTGGAAATTTTCTTAAACATGCAGTTTTAGCTAAATTCCTTTTCTTAAACACGCATTTTGAGCAGTACCAATTTTCTAAAACACGCATTTTAAGCTGTGTCCATCTTTTTAATTACGCATTGTGAGCTGTGTCCAGAGTAAAAGGCTCACCCACAGTATTTAAAATTTGTAATATCTCTTTGTAATATCTCTCTATGTAGGCAACGTTTTTTTGCACTTCAACACTAAGTGCACATGACAAGAGTTTTGAAAAAGAAACAAAAAGCAGTTTTTCAACTTTTATAAAGCAACTATAGGATTTAAAAGAATTCCGAATCTGTAAAAGTATTTCCTTGTTCCTTTTCATAGATGAAAGAGAAGAAGAAAAAAAACAGGTAGCTAGTTTAAACAATATTTTTTCTTCTTTTTTTAACTTCGATGGAACACCATTATAATGCGACAAAGATGTAGAATTTCCTAAAGGCCTCTAAATAATAAGGAATTTCAAACGTTTGAAAATTGTCGCACCTTTTGCACGATAATTAGCTAGATTTCAACATAATTTACAGATAAATTTAGCCAAGGGGTCGAAGTCTACTATTGGAAAAAAGTAGTCAAATGGTGTCAGTAATTTATTCGGACGTTTCGGAATCCCCCGTGGCGATTACGGAACAATAAAAATGTGAGGGGCCCTTGTCGAAAGACTCGACCTTTGGGGCCCACGGGGTGACGGAATGGGTCATTTCCGGGTGTAACGGACTGCATTTGAAAGGCGTTCTCCAATCTTTTTCGGATAACCAAAAGAACGACTAAGTCAATCCCCACGCAATAAAGCAAACACATTTCCTCCATTTAAATACAAGGAGGAAAATACAAATAATACTTTAAGAAATAAATCAGAAATTTCAATTAGAAACACATTTTAATAGCATGTTGGTTCGGGACGCATCAAGCCGTACGTCAACGGATTCACCAAAGTTTAAATATCCGGAATAAGACGTAATTAATTGGTTGCGGTAGATTAAGCCATTAATTACACTTAAGATTAAGTAAATAAAGGCCTCGTTTAATTTCCTTAAGTAAAAAAGATGAAGAAAAAGGTTTAAAAATAATAGAGATTAAGTGTCGGAAATAGTTTAATACAGTGAAGTAGAAAAAAACATCTAATCAAGAAAAATATTTTAATATACCAATGGGTAGGATGAAACGTTCAGTTTAAAAGGCACAAGAGTCGATGTGGAAATGTTGCGATAAACTCAAAATAAATAATGAATCATAAGATGTAACTAAGGTAATGATATCAGATAATGTAATAGGATGTAAGCGCGGGACAAAAAATAAAATAAAATAAATAAATAAATAAAATGAGGAAAAATCACAAGGACATATCGTGATCTTGCAGCCAAAATTTATATAAAAAAAAATATTAGATTAAAAAAAACTATATGAGATTGCTTGATTATTGATTTAATGGTAATGGAAAGACTACTACCAGTTTCGCATTTTATATATATATATATATATATATATATATTTATATTTTTTCGTATTTGTTTCGTATTTTGTTTCATAAACAAAAATGTATGTACATTTTTGTTTTCAAATTTTTTCTGAGAAAAATACGAAAAAATAAATTTCAAAATATTAAATTATAAACGTTGATTCTTATTGCATTATTATATTTTCCAAAAAAGAAAGTTAAAATTGTTATAATAAATTATGAAGTAATATTATCCAGAAATATTAAATTTTAATTTATTTTAATTAAAAAATTTTCATATCATATTATAATTACACTAAAATTCATTACAATTGCTGAAAAATCATTAAATTCTGAAAAAAAACCCTTTTTTTTTATTTGACATTAACTTTGTCAAAAAACATGTTTTTTTGGAATTTTTTTTTTAAATGAAAGCTAAAAGTCCAAATTTTTCAATGGTATAATAAAAATTAACAATATTTAACCCCTTTGTGCCCGTACATCGCGTCAAACTTCACAAAAAATTAATACAATTTTCCATGATTGTTTAGAGTGTAATTGTACATAGTTGCAAAATTAATTAACTAAAAACAATTAGAGTACATAAAAGTAGAGATTTTAAGCTTCAAAATGAGCTAAAGCAGAAGCATTTTTGATCATTTTTAAAGAAGTTATGACACTTTGAATTTTGCCATTTTTTTATAAGTTTCTAGGTGTACTGATACTTTTGAGCGGTACTGTATATATATATATATATATATATATATATATATATATATATATATATATATATATATATATATATATATATATATATATATATATATATATATTTAAGGCGTATATATATAAGGCGAATTTTTTACAATAGGAAATACTCAATCCTAAAAATACTTTAACATACTTTTACTAGAAAAAATTACCCTTTAAAAATTAATGAATGGATGAATTTTTTATTCTTTTATACATTTGAATTATTATATTTTTTTTTAAAAAAATTACTATACACCATATAGTACATGATTATTTGGATGACAAAAATGAAGCTCATTCTTGACTGTTACCCAACAGCTGAAATAAAGAATTTCATTTTAAGATCTTCAGACCACGATTTTTGAAGATGGACAAATTAAATGAGTTATGTAGCTTTTTATCTAAATATATAATCTTAATTGAATATTCACTTTATTTGTTGTATATTTATGACATGATGGAAATTTCAGTGAAGGAAAACGAGGCAATATCTATAAATATCGCGTTTTCTTTTCAATTTTTACGAAGGTATATAAGAGAGAAACAGGTAAAGGAAACATATAAGCTACCCTTTAAGACGTCTATCAGCTACGATAAAAATGAAATACCTTGGCATTATTCTCATGTCAAGCTTGACATTTATTTTGGTAAGTATTAGAATTTCTTTTCATGACAATCGAGAATTATTGCTTGATAACACTTAAAAAATTACATTTTTAGTTTAATTTTTGTCAAAATGTGTAAGTTTAAAAAAGTTGTATATCACAGGGGGTTGCATAAAAGTTGCGATAAACTTTCAGAGCAGTTAGAGCACATAATCGGGATTGAAATTGCATAAGAGCCTATGTCCGGACATGTTGTCTTTCGCCACTAAAAGCGCTTTCCTATTATGATATGTTCAGAAGTACATGAAGAAACAGTTCATAATAGGGAAATTCCCTTTGTGGCGTATGACGACTTTTCCGGACATGGGTTCCCATGCAATTTTAATCGATATCATGTGTTTCAACTGCAATAGAAATCTGTTACATCATTCATGCCTCCTCCCTTGTCATGCATAAATTTCTTTAAGCTTGTACATAACAAAAAATAGGCTAAAAATGTCATTTAATAAAACTGTAGCTTAAAGAACTAAACCGATTGGTTTGAAATTTGCTATACCAAAGTATCTGAGGTCTGATAAATCTCATGCAATGGGGAAAAAAATTGTTCCAAAGCGTAATCTATCATGGAAAAAAATCAGCGTCTGTCGCACTAAAAGGAAAATCACTCATACACTTTATCGACAATAATTTTACGATAATTCTTAACATAGAAACAAAAAAAACTGTAAAATTTCGATATTTTTGTACATGTTACATAAACTGCAAAACTGTGGCTTTATTATCTATCCGAATTTGGTGTCGAAAAACTCCAAAAATTGTGTGTTGTTTTTAGTTAATACCGAATAAAGCGCCTATACACACGTAAAAAGTTTAGTTAAATCTAAACAAATGAGAAATCTTACACTAAGATCTAATGAACTTACACTATTTATGAATTATTTTGATTCATTTTGGCGTACTTAAATCTTCCGTCTGTCGACAACGGAAGATTATGTTTACAATTCGAACACAAGAAATTATAGTTTGTCTAAAGCAAGAACTCCCTTAATTATTCAACTGGACCCGTGGCGGTGACCATGGTAACGAGGTGTAGCTATTTCAAGTAGGGGGGGGGGTCACTATTTAGGACAGGTTTTGGCTCTCGTCGGCGAGAAGGGGAATCTTTCTTCGGTCTATTGTGTTAGCCCTAAAGTGAAGAGAATCTACCTTCCCTGAATTGCGCTATTCTTGCTTCCATAGCAGCAGACGGCCTCAGACTTTGTGGCGGGGGGAGTTCTTACCATAGACAAACTATAAGTTAGTTTTCGCCTCCCACGTTACTGAATATTCCGCAAAAAACAGGTATAAACAGTTATAAAAGGCAAGTATTTTTTTAGTTGTTTAATAAAAATAATTATATTCTCGCATCAAACGACAACAACATATTTTTCTAACAATTACATCAAACAATTTTATAGCATTTAATTTCTATCCGGTTCGGTTTGAGTCTAGTTTGAATTTATAATAATATTCTCTTTGCGCTGTGTGTTCGTTTGATTTAAAAGTAATTTTATTTTATTAGAAACGATGTATATATATAAATCAGATATATCAGAAAAAGTGAGACATCCTTAATGAATAACACTTTGTATAATATATGTCATGTGATGACTACAATTTAAGGTGTTTACAAAACAAAAATGAAGCAAAAACATTACATTTGTGCTCTTGTGTATGACTTAGAGCCAAAGTATGTCATATAAAAAGTGTGCCGACAAAAAGGTATTGCAATTCCGTTTGAAAATTGACTACTTTGTTACAATGTTTAATTTATAATAAAGATACTATGTATCCAAGTGGTGCAGTTTTAATTTATACTGTTTTTTTTTTAAGTCACCATGTAGATGTAACATTTTAAGCGCAATTCTGCCCCAACTAAAGGCCACAGAACAGATAGTCACAACAGGCTCTCCACAACAGACAGGATTAACAGGTTCTCCACAACAGACAGGATTAACAGGATCTCCACAGCAGACAGGATTAACAGGATCTCCACAGCAGACAGGATTAACAGGATCTCCACAGCAGACAGGATTAACCACAGACTCTCTACACCAAACAGGATTAACAACTGACTCTTTACAGTCGTCAGGATTAACAACAGACTCTTTACAGTCGACAGGATTAACAACAGACTCTTCACAGTCGACAGGATTAACAACAGACTCTTCACAGTCGACAGGATTAACAACAGACTCTTCACAGTCGACAGGATTAACAACAGACTCTTCACAGTCGACAGGATTAACAACAGACTCTTCACAGTCGACAGGATTAACAACAGACTCTTCACAGTCGACAGGATTAACAACAGACTCTCCCCTACAGACAGGATTAGCAACAGACTCTCCACAACAGACAGGATTACCAACAGATCCTCCCCAACAGACAGGATTACCAACAGACTCTCCATAACAGATAGAATTTACAACTGTCAACCTACTAATAACTGGAATTCCAGGAAAAGGCCTTAAATAACAAGCAGGATTCATAACAGGCTCTTCACGACAAACTGAATAATCAAAGAAAAATCAATGGAAAATAAGATTTTATTAATGACGAATTTGATAACGGTTTCTTTCAGTATTATTCTAAAAAAATTTGAAAATACAAAATTTTGAGCATTTAAAGAATTAAAAAAACATTTATTTTACATAATTTATGATGCATAAACTTGTCTCATTTATCGCCTAAGAATTTATTGTTTTGGACTAAAATATTATTGAGCAGATTGCATTTCAAATCACTAAATTCAAATCAAATTTTAGTTTTTCTTTCCTACATTTTTTCAAATAACATACCAAATGCTTTTTTTAAATCTTGTTTACATCAATATTTAAAGCTTAGAAATATAATTGGCAATTTTAAAATATTCAGTTGTTTCATTTGCAATTAGAATAGATCCTACAATCATTAATAAAAAATTTATTTGTTCATTTTTATCAGACAATTTATGAAATGTAAATAAATAAATGAAAATAGTATAAGGAAAACAGAGTAGTTTAATTTATCATCGATTCAAGCAAAAATAATTTTAAAAACAAGTATTCTAATCTAAACGTGAACATGAACTTTCCTTTTTTTTCTTGGAATTTTAAAATTATTTTTCATATTTATATTTAGCTATTAAGAAATTTTATTTCTAGTGATTTTTCTATTAGAGCTGAAATATAATTATGAAGTTGTAAAAGTACTATCAGAATTTTTTTTCACTCCATTACATGAAATTAATAATTATTATTAAATATATTTTCTTGATTTGGTTTGTCTTTTTTATAGTTAAGTGTCACTTTTATATTGAATAACAATTATGGGTATGGAGGGTTGAAAAGTTCCGTATTTGCAAACCACGAAAATAAATAAACAAAAATACAGAAATCTGTAGTTGTCATTAATATGAAATTAATAAATTTCAGTCATTATATGTTTGTTTTCTCTTCAGATTATTCAAATATTTAATTCAATTACAAAAATTTATTCAGTTTATTATAAAAATTTAACATTCAAGTTCGTGTTTTATTAATTATCAGTTATTTGCAATTTTTTCGTACATCGTATTTACAAAATAGGTATTAGTCATTTGAAAGCAATTTCAATGGCTGACTCATAAAATAGTTATTATAGCATTATTCAGAAATCAGCTCAGTCTTTAGACTTAGGTCTTCAATTTCGAGATTCATCCAAAAGGGAGTTTTTTTACCATAATTGGTGGGCAAATTTAGGTAAGGCATGCCTACATTTTCCGAATACAGTTGCAGCGTATAGAAATTATTTTTGATCTCGGAATTTGGAAATCGAAATATAAACATTTCTTTCTTATTAACAAAATGCAATTTAAAGAATTTCGACTGTTAGGGGCTTGTCCCTTTCAGTAATATATTTTATGTTATTATTCATTCTCTTATTTTAAGTTAAGATAAAAGAAAGAGAGAGATTTAAATTTTTTCTTTAGAATGTGGTTATGAATTTTATACCTAGCATAGAATAGGAAAATACCAGTGCAGGGAATGATTGAAGATAGTTCATAACCTTAAAAAAAACAGTGTAAGGAATCCAGAGTAATGGCTATTTTAGTCAAAACTACAGAGCGGGGAATATCAGGCTAGTATATACCGGACAGAGACTTTCATTATAATAATAAAAAAAATTTTAAAAAAGCAGTGTAGGGAACAGTAGGTAAGTTTACAATGAACAATAACCTGCACTTTCTCTCTAGGTTATTATCAGTCTTAATTTAGTAATTTTTTTAAAAATAAACTGGTAAATACGATTTTAAAAAAATAGATATTAATCGCATCGTCCGGCATATTCCGATATTAAGAGCAATATCTCGATATGTGCTTTCCCGGTATTCTCTACGCTGTTTTTCAAGAAAAAGGGCCCCTTGTCCGGTATTTCCGACACGGATGTTTTTTAAGATTAAGGACCATTGTCCGGTCTTCATACACTAATGTTATTTAAGATCAAGGACTATAGTCCGATAATACCTATACTGATATTTTTTTTTAAATCTTGTCTTAGTGCGAAATTCGTAGCCAACAAAATAGACAAAATAAAAATTATTCCTTTTCTATAGCTTAGAATTAAAAGGCGAGATTAAAAACAGTGCAGTTTTCTGAATAATGCCTTAATGTTATAAATTTTAACAATTATTATAATACTTCAGTCGATTTATGTAACTTTTACTTATGAATGTTTAATAGTTTTAATAATTCAAGGCAACATCGGTGATAAACTTATTAGAAAGTAACATTTGAAAATAAGATATAACACTGAGAGGATTTAAAGATCTTTATCATTAAATACAAGGATTAAAATTTTATTCAATATTAACGATTCATTTTTCATGGTTATATACAGCCGCATTTTAAAATCCATTTTCAATCTTCTTTTCTTTAAATTTATTTTATTTTAGTTATTGGGTTGCTTTAATTTTAACGAGCTTTTTTATGTTTACTTTTTATACCAAATCATTGACATTCGAAATAGTGGGGTTGGCTCAATGGGCTTGACATTAAGCAGTGTTAATTTTCAGTTCCTTCAAAAATGAATATCTCCCTTTGTTTCAAAACGTGGGCTAAAAGTAAGATTAGCTGAAGACAGAGAGGAGGAAAGTGTGGAGAGTGGAGAAATCACTAAACTTTGAGACACCTACTCAACTTACAAGGAGCATATATGTCTTCAATCCCTATTATTCGAGGTTATTGATAATCTTTATTAAAAAAATGGGAGAAGTTCTGTCTTACAACAGGTTGTGATATTGCACACACTGATAGGTGATCTGGATAAAATCAGTTCCGCCTCTCCATAAAAAATCTTGGTAAATTTTGTACGATAAAATTATTTGCCCTGTACCGACATTTAATTAAAAAATATATGAAACATTAATTAAAATAAATATTTAATTGCTCATGTTCCTTAACAAATGTATAAGTTAACTTCCAAATATCATAAAGATGTGTATAAATGTTTTTTCCTTATTCTATAATAATAAATATAATTCTTATTTTCCCTAAAACAAGCATTAAATTACTGTTATTCAGAAATATACCCAAATATTAAGCTTCTTACCCTTGACTATAACCACCAATTATTTTGCATTGAATACAAATCGATCAATTTCTGAAAGCTTTGCTCATGCTCTTAAAAAATAAATAAGATATATATTTTTGTAAATAATTTGTTTCAAGGTTACTGCAACGAAAGGAAAATATGTTTGTCTCTTAAGTTAACACAGCAGTGTTTAAGATGATCGGGCTAAAGTCTTGAAATGTAATCAGGTTTGTTCGTGATTTTAAGTTTAAGATGGCAAGAGTTTGAGTCCTTGAAGTGGTAAATATAATTGGCATAAAATATAATTGATCTTGTAATTGAAAATGTTTTATATGAATCACAGTAATATGTAATTAAAATTATTTGAAGACCACCTTTTCTTATAATATTACAAACAAGACTTAATTTTTTTTATGTGTAAAACATTGCTGAATTTTATTACTTCATAAAACGGTGAGAAACGTGAGAAAAAATTATGATGCATAATTTCATCTTAAAGAACAAATTATATTTCATGCGTCCAATTCAATAGTGTATCAATTCATGTGCCTAATTTAATAACTTAGAAATATTTAAACAAAGTTGAAAACGGAAAAAATTATTTTTTCTTAACTTGACGATTCATCGAAAGTATTTTCCTGCGATTTCACGCGTCGTCAGAAAAACTAAGTCAAATTTTCTTTTAACCCTTTAACGATCGGTTAATTTTCAAGAAAACGGTCATAAAAGTTCCTATTTTTTTTTATCCCTGAAAATTATATAAAAACATGTGTACGAACAATATATTTACTCATTTTTAATTTTTAATTTGTTTTTATCTCGAAATTTTAAAAAATTAAATTTTTAGGAAAAGCCAACATTCAAAAGCCAACAACTTAATGTTCGTTTTACAGCAAGCAAGAAAATTTTTTTTTTAAAAAAAGTGTTTTAAAAATTTGAAAAATTTTTTATTAAACTTACGTATAATATAAATAAAGATTAGCAATTTTTTCCCGTGTGATAAATTTCAAAGCATGAGATACAGAGGCCAGCGTCACAATCTGGACATTAGTACCGAGTTTCCTTCCTACATTTCTTATTGTTTTCATCTCTTCTGGAGGAACAAATAAAATGTTTTCCAGGCAAAAGAAATGAATCAGTTTTATTCTTACTGGCGCGTTACTACTGAACACTCCGACCCGGAAATATCACGGGAGCGAGAAATAGAGGGCAAAACCTCACCCCGTCATTTTCACGGGAGCGAGAAGGAAAGAGTTAAGGTTTAAATGCTTCTTCTCTAATCAGAAGAAAAAATTTAGTGATGAATTTCGTCGGAATAATATACACATAGATACATATTCCTTCTCACTCCGAATTGGAGCTTAGAGCTTCTACCATAGCTTTCTATATCACTCCATTTGTGGCGAGATATTTTGCCTCTTTACATGCATTTCCTATTTTTTTTCAATTCGTTTACAATCGTTATGCGCCAAGTATTTTCAAGTTTTCCCTTTTTCTATTGCCCAGAAAGTTCCAATCAAAAACTCATTTTACTTTAAATTTTTCAGGTTTACGTAGAACATGACCAATTTCTTTCCATTTATGTTTTTTAATTTCCAGATCAAATCGGCTTCTGTTATGCTTTTCTAAGAATTTCTGCATCACAAATTTTATGAAACCACTTGATTCGCGCGATTCTGTTTAAACAAGATTCTTTTTATGAAACCACTTGATAAGCAAGATCCTTCTTGTTAATAAATAGTTGAAATTTATTTAATGTTTTTTTTTATTGCAGTGCCATGTCTCAGACCCATGTAGTAGGGTAGATTTAACATTAGTATTTTAGTATTAAAAATCCTAATTTTGTTTGAATTTGTTATGGTTTTGTTTTTCCAGAATTTATTAAGAATAGCATAAAATTCCTGATTTTATTGAGAATAGCATCTGACTTTATTTAATCTATTTAATTAGTTCCTCCTTTGAGAGTAATATAACACACAGAAAATTTGTCAAGAATGTTTGGCTTGTGGCTTCATTCTGAAGCCATTAGTCATGGAGATTTTTTATCACCTGACCAGTTGTGTTAATTAGGGATTATTTTTGGAATGCTTCACATCAGAAAAGTCGGTTCAAGATTGAAATAATATTAGTACATTGAGTGATAATACGGTACACATTTGCTGCAACCTTAATTAGGTGTTAAATTGAATTCTGTTTCCATTCAAGTTGAATTATTAGTACCTTATAATTAAATTAAAAAGTACAAGTAGGGGAGAGGGGGGCACATGTGAACAAATTTTTTTATTTCTTCATTTTTCAAAAAATATCATCAATTACTCACAGTAAAGAAGTCCATATGTTTAAATAGTCGTTTCTTTGTCTTATGGAATTTTTTGAGATTTATCAATAAAATATTTCTTTACTTTAGGATATTTTAGAAAAATGACTTCAATTGTTCACATGTGCCCCTATTGGGGGCACATGTGAACGTGCCTGGGGCACATATGAACAAGATTAAAAACTCAAAGCAAGCATCATATTTTAAAGAAAAAAATCTTAAATATATCAGATATAGATACTTATTATACTGAAGGGGTTGTAGCTTACTATGTGAATTTAAACTGTACAACAGTACTGTCAATAAGAAAATAATTTTTCAGCTGTACAATAATTTTTCCACTGTTGGGTTTTTCGCAACTTCATGTTCCTCAGGAGTTGTAATGGGCCTTTTTCTTTCCTCTCTGATACTCTTTTATGCTTTTTTTTTCATTTTTTCTATCTTTTCAATTGTAGTTTAGCAATTCTATCTTTCTCAGGTGTATCAGTTAATATGCGTGATGCGCGATCAACCATTTAATAAAATAAAAAAAAAATTAAAGAAAAAATTGATAAATTAATTATGGAAAATTCAATTATAATAATTTTAAACTCATACATATTTTTTAAGCTTATAATATCATGAGGATAATAATCTTAATACTATGTAGGGGCACATGTGAACTGTTCACATCTGCCCCAGATGATTTGTTCACAAGTGCCCCATCATCCTTCTTACACCTTACTTGAAAAATAAAGAATTTTTAATTGAGTAAAAAAAAATAGTAATTGTCATAAACTTACCTGAATGTTCATATGATGATCTGCAATAGTTAATTTTAGTTTATTAGTTCATTTATACTATGCTTTCACTTGAAGAAGCGAGTGATTATAATATATACAACACCAGCTGATGCAAAGAAATTGTCAGAATAGAACAACAAAATGCCTCATTGTTCTGAAAGTTTTGCAGAGGGGTAGGACTAGTACGGCCATCAATTGAAAATTTTTCAAGATTTTTTATTTCAAATCTTATTGGTAAAACATACCATGTTCACATGTGCCCCCTGTTCACAAGTGCCCCCCTCTCCCCTATATGTTTCGACTTAATATACCATATCATATTTGCAACAAATATGAACGATATAACGGTTCAATAAATCATTAATTTATCAATGGCATATTTATAATTTGAGATTAATTAAGTAAAATATAAAGTGGTTAGATTAAGTATTGCGTTCAAAAATTCTAAATTTCCAAAGAAAAAAAAATCGGTGTCTAAAGCCGCTAATAAAGTACCTAAAGTAAGACTTAGCATTGAAGAACGGCAAACACATAAATTTACAAATGCATCAATATAACAAACTGTATGGAGTAAACACAACGAAATTTGCAGGGCATATTTGTCGTTTAGATACGGCAAATACGGAATATTTGCTGTTTTACAAACATATAAGTTTTTCAAACAAACTAATTGGTAGTAGAGAACTATAGGGTGCCCACAACTTCAATGGCTTGACTCCATTAATACAGATATCAAACCCCTTAGGGTATAGAACTGGTAAGATCAGACATCAAAGAGGACATTATGGAGAAAAGTCTTGGAGAAGCTCAAGGCTTACCACGGGCTGTTGCACCAATGACAATGAAGGCTTTACATTAATGTTCTATTTCTTAAGACTCAAGCTGAATTCATTCTTATTAATCAGCAAAGAGATTCTTCTTGGACTCACATTCTTATATGAAAAAAAAAATGTGTGATGGAGACTTCAATATAACTTCAGCAATTCTGATCAAAAAAATAGCTGCAGTAATCAAAAAAAAAAGACTATACAGCTCGGAAGATTTATGCATACGACGGAGATCTTTATTGGTTTTTAATATAAAAAGGTAGCAATTTAAGCGATTCTTTAACAATAAAGAGGCAAATAGGTCTCTCCGAACTTTCTTGCCCGTAAAGGATGTCTCCTTAAGAGAAGTTTGTCGATTAACTGAATCCATTATTAAAGATGGGACACACCCAAGGTAAAGTCTGCCGTGATTTACTCGTCCCTCCTTCCATCGCAGAAGACCGTTGTTGGAGTCATTTAGTAATTGCTTTCTGGAAACATTTATCTGCAGATTGGATCGTGCAAATACTTGTTTTTCACACAAAAGAAACTGTTTAGCTGTTAGTAAATCCTATCTCTAGATACTTTCTATTTCATAGAGGGTTCTTTCTTTAGTCTATGTATACTTTTTCAAAAATACATGAAATAACGGACAATTATGTAGAAAAAACGTAAATATTTCTAAATACCAAATAGTGCGGTTGGGGTTAAATGTCATAAAGAGCACAATTTTTGCCCTCGACCTGAACTTGTTTAGCTAAAATCGGACTTGATAGTTTTTTTTAAATCGAAGTTTTTCATCTAAGTGTGATTGCTTTTGTATTAAACAAATTTTATCAACGTTTTTAATCAATTTTTTTATAAAAATTCGTGCAACATTTCATAAGATTCCACTAGTGGAATCTTATGAAATGTAGCATTAGTTTATTTTTATTTGACAATTTAAATAAAAAAAGTTATTCAATGCTTTACAGATTTTGAAAGGGGAAAAACTACAGAAAAAACGTTATTTATTAAAAATAATGTATATGTAAGAAATTTATTTGACATATAGGTCTCAGAAAAATTTAAGCACACGCATAAATTCCGGTTATATAAGAACATAATAAATAAAAAAAAATAAGCATACTCTCATTTTTATGTGATTATATAATATAACTAAAGAGGTGGTGGGAATAGGGTCTCAGATATTTTAGTGAATTTGAAAAAAATCAGCTATAGGCTGCATTAAGAAGCTTTTAACCATTAAAAATATTTTTAAAAAAATGATTAAAAAAATGATTGAAAACTGGTCTACTTGGTAAATGAAATTAATATTTCATTCTTTTAAACAGAGATAGCATATTCTACAACCCCGAATTGACTTCTTTTTCTGAAATGTCATTTAAAACGCTTTTCTAATAAACCTTTCATTTGATAACAGCTCTTCATTTGATAAATGCAATGCTTAATGACACATTGGCTGGCAGAAGCTTTATCAGGAGCCAGACACAAAAAGTCCTTACGTTTACTATGCGCACAGAATTACAAACTATGTCCGACAAAGAAATAAAGAAAGAAATAATCACTAGTGTTCGTCGAAATTGTTAAACTCAAATTACTTAGAAAAAGTTATAAATTTTTCGCTAAACCATTACTCATAGAATGCATAATTAAATTTATGTACGCAGTAAAATTAATTTATATACGTAAGTAAAATATTATAATGAGTTATTAAAGTGCACACAGAAAGTTATTCGCGCTCAAAATAAACATTAACAGTTCATGAAAAACATTTATATCAAAAGTGTTACAGCTCAGAAAGTGGAAACGGTTAAACTCAAACTAACACTTAATGTAACGAAATCGAACTGCATAGTCCGACCCAAATATAAATAGGAAAGAAAAAAGAGAAATGCCCCTATTTACTCTAGAAAAAAACAGAATCCCCCCCCCGCCCGAAAAATCAATTATTTAAAGATAAAATGGGCTTTTTAAGTGCTGGGTTCATTTAAACTATATAAGGAGGAAAAAACAAGGACCTTAAAATCCAATGAAAGAAATAAAAAAAAAAACAATCATTAACCGATTTGTCTAAATTAAGTTTAAATTCATTATAGATTATACTTTATAGATTACATTCAACAAAGAATTAAACAATTAAATAAATAATGTAGCAATTAAAATGGTCAAGTGGGTGTGCATATTGCCTGGTGGTCGTAACTATATATTTACATAAAAACACTGATGAAATAAGTAGAATTATTCTATTTATAAGAAGTTGAAATTTATTTACAATACCCGGTAGCTAAAACCGGGGTAATACCGGGTAATTAAGATTCGAAGGCGTGTTGGAGCTAAACTATTCGACCTAGAAACTGTCAGATTTAATCAAGAAACTTAGTTATGCACAACATATCATTTCTAAAAAGTCACTAAAGTACTAGTTTTTTAAGTGAAAAGTAGCAGACATTTCCATTTTATAGGACAATTTAAGAAATTTATACACGTAATTTACGTGGCATATAGTCAAGGCCGTACTCCAGGAAGGGAGAGAGAGAGAGACAATTGTCCTGTGATCAGGGACTGCTGAAAGCTGGACCACAATTCCTTATAAAAAAGACAGTGCTTATTAATCAGTGTTTGTTTCTAAGAAAATTGTAAAAAAAAATTTTTATACCTATATATTCTACAAAACAGGAAAATAAGGTCTTTGGTGCTCTGCAGAAAGAGCCCGCAATAAATTTTGCCCTGGTGCTCGCTGAACCTTTGTTTAGCCTTGGATGTCTTCATCCTCTACAGCACTATAAATTTCATGGGTCCAAGTGGGTACCCCAGTCCGGGTACCCTATGGACAGACACACACCCATGGGGTACCCGGACTTACTCCGAGAGCTGAGGTTATCGAGACGAAGCAGAACTGTGCTGCTATTGGAAGAAATCCTTATTGTTTGTCAGGTTATGAATCTTCAGTAAACTTATAATTAGGTGCACTAAAAATAATTTTTGTATCAGTAATTGCCAATAAATAAGAATAGGTTAAAAACAAGAAAACATTTGAGAGATTATTTAGTAAAACTTATCTACACTTATGTCGTGAATAAAGCAGCAATAGCACGCCAATATGGTAAGCTCCTTCTTGACTTCTTAAGTGTAATTCAGAGTTTGTCAACTAGAAAACTGAACTAATTTCCACACACAAACTGGGTGTACCCGGTGTTATCAGATTCTCTCCTATATACTAAAGATTAAAAGTGACATTTTTGGTATTTTCTTGCGAGATAACAAAAGCATCAATTTTCTCAAATTTAACCTACACTATCCAAAATGAATTACTAGAAAAATATGCAGTAGTGGAGAAAATTACAAATACTCCTTAAATGTCATTGAACTTCGAAAAAACGACAAACCACATTCTAGAAAATTTTCAATTTTATAAAAAAAATTCACGATTACGGAAGTTCTAAAATTCAATTAGCAATCTGTCAAACGAACTAGCATGAAACATGCGTTCTAATCACAAAATGCCAGAAAAAACATATAAAAAATAATAAATCAATTTTATAAACACGTGTTCTTGTATAACTTATTTTAAAAGTAAATTTAAAATAATGGGTTAAAAAGAGAATGTTTCATTCCCAGTTTAGGTTTTTGCAAACAATCCATCAGTACAGGCGTCACTTCGGGCAACGAATAGTTTGAAATATCAATCACGATCATGTCACACAGAGCACAAAACTTATGAAATCACTTCATGCAGTAAAACAGCAGAGTATTTTTTTATTTCTTACATCTATGCAAACAACTTAAAAGATAATTTTATTTAAAAATGGTAGGGGTTGTCATGAATGATTAAAATATTATGATGAACAATGTTTCCTAATTTCTTTTTTCAAACAATGCTTTGATACTGTTAAGGAAAGACATGTTGAAAGTGAAACCTGCGGGTCATAGTTAGCCCGCCAGCTACGCAAAACTGCACATACATTTTTTTTTTAAGTTTAATAAGCTATTTTTCTAATTAATTTGGAATATACACTTTTCTTAGTGCTATATAAGTTAGTAAAAATCATGCATTTTGAAATTTAAAATGAATATTTTGAGGTGAAACAGAATTTGCGATGAAAAGGAGTCCTCTTAAGTGGATGCTATATCGTAGGAGACACATATGGTAAATTCTGTTTCACCTCCATTGGTAATTTCAAAATTAAAGTTTAGTGAAAAATGAGTACAGATGAATCTAGAGTAAACCTAGAGGTTTCAAATACTGAAAAAAATGTATTCAAAATATAAAAATGTGAACAAATTATTGCAAGGTAACTTCTCTGCAGCATAATTTGTTTGGATTTTGATGCAATTTTGAATGGTCTGGCTTGTACAACTAGATTTCTTTCAAGGGCCAAACTTACTATCTCTGATCAAACTTCGAACGAAATTGTAAAGTAATAATAGTTGCAATAACGAAAAAAATATCTATACTTTTAAAAAATTTAAAAAATTTATTTTTTGTACATTAAAACTTAACTTTGTTTTTACTGACACTTATCAAATTGATTATTGACGAATGAAGGGAATAGTGGAAGAACCAGGTAAGTGACATATTCAGAGTGGCTATAACTAGATTAAGAAAAAAATTGGCATCTGAACTGTATTATAGATTTATTAAAAGGTTGGGCTGATAATTCTCTACCTTATTTAATTTACTACAGCCTAAATTGAAATAAAAATCACGCAAGCATACTCAAAACTAATGTGAATTAATTATGTTAAAATTAAAGGGGAAGCAAATACAATTCTGTTACATTAACATACTTATACTGATATGATAACTTATGCAATTTTCTATGCTTAATTACTTCTGAAAATGTCAATTATCTACTTCGACTAAACTCTTCAAATAAAAAAATTTTATTCAGTTTCAATTAAAATTTTTCAGAAATTCAGGAAAAAATATTTATTTCAAATTTTTGTGCTGTATTTTTCTATTCTACTTTATGCCAAATCCATACAATTTACACTTTTAAAAATATTTCAGCTTTCTGTATATTTTCAATTGTAATATTTAAATTAATCTTGAATCAAATCTTGATTCAAATATTTAATAGTATTGCTAAAGTATGTGTGTATGAATAAATATGTATCAATAAAAGAGACAACGAAGAAGAAAGGAGAGAATTTCAAGGAGAAATTAAAAATTAAGATTTATTAAGTTTTATTAACTTCGAATAAGCTGCAAGTGCATAGAACCCATAATATAAAAAACTATAGAGAAAAAAAGGAAATAAATAAAAAAAAGGAAAAAAATGATCTTAAAGCAACAAAAATTAAATTATAAAAATTCCTTTTTTTAAAAATTAAAAATTTAATTAAAATTAATAAGTATAACGGAAAGATTTTATCTCGTCATCATCTCACACGTTTACATCCTTAAGAATAGTGCTTCCTAATATTGTATCAATATAGCCAAACAAAATATATCAACTCAATAATGTGAGGAGCACCAAAACCTATCCGTTAGCAAAATTTTATCAAGTAAAAATCCTAGAAATTCAAGAAAAATAGAAAATAAAACTCAAATTGGAACATATGGAATGAGAAGGGAGAACGGATGTTACAAAACTTACTTACGAACGGTACTTACAAAAAATTTGCAAAAATCATATAAAAATATTAATGTCACTAAGTTTGCTAGATTTCAAAAATGAAATTAAAGCTCAAATAGAGGATAGTGGATCAGATTCTTAGGCTTCATTAAAGTAATAATAATATATAAAGTAATGATAATATATTATACTGGATAATTCAAAGTATATAATTAATAAGAGATCAAACTTCAATTCGATTATTTTTAAAGAAATTGATGGTTTGCTATAAAATTTTTAGCCACGGATTTGCCCGAATTAGATTTGCTCATGGAAAAATATTAATCTAGATAACTAAACATTTTCTAGATATATTCTTTTATTAATTTTAATGCTCAATTAACTCAATGATTTTTTATATAATTACATCTGTTGGATATCCGTTACTTTTAAACAAATTTTGGAAAAGTATGTAGATTTGGTTTTGGGAAAAATAAGTATTGCTACAAATTCTCTTAATTCTATTTATTTGATTAAAGATGGTATTTAAATAAATAATTTTAGAAACATTAGAATTCCATGTAATTAATTTATTTATATTAAACCTAAAAGCATTCTTTTTATCGTATATACCAACAATGTATCGTATATTCGTATGTATCGTAATGTATCAACCAACGATGTATCAATTTATCGTATATGTCAACAATTCAGATATTTTCCTCTTTTTTAATATTTAAATTCAAATCCTTGTCACGATTATGAAGCAATATTTATTCCTCAGGTTAAATATTGTTTAAATAAATTAGTCAATTTTGATAAATAAATCGTCAATAAATCTAAAAACAAATTTAATGGTGAGAGTATAATTTCCTTCAAAATAGTGTAAAAATAAGTTAGCCAGAAGTAACATTAAATTAAATTCCTGTGGTTTTCCATCTATTTAAACTAAAAAAATAATTTCCATTATAAAGATAATTATTAAAAAAGACTAATTTAATTGGAATTTCCCAGTAATCAAATTCGCAGTTAAAAATACTTTTATAATCATAATACCTCAAAAGACCATTTTCTAGCTTAGAAAGTGGAATTCTATTCAAAAGATCTTGGAAATTGAAGGTCGCAATAGATTTAATTTTGTTGTGTTTAATAAAATCTAAAATATGTTTATTATTGGTAATAATCTATGAAAAACCTTCTTTAATAATATTACTAATAATTTTATTTAAGTGGTTAGAGAAAATGACAAAGATTTAGTTAAGTAAATATTAGACCAACGAGTGTTCTAAATTTGATATATATTTTATGGAATTTTGGACTCATAATTAAATATGAAAATTGAACATTATTAATTTTAATTTTTAACCTCTTATAGATAGCTAAAAAAAATTTATGATAAATATCGTTAATTAAATTGCTAAGCATGAAATTTTACGATTTATTAATTTCGTATTTAAAAAGTTCGACAGAAGTTTGTATAGATCTTGTTAGCTTTGTCTATGGGGTTACTACGAAATTATTTTGAACTAGCTGAATTGTTACTGAATATATATACGAAATAAATTTTTAAGAAAGTTACTCTTTTCGATTTCCCCGGGACTGTTGGCCAATATACAGTTCATGGCATGTGGACCAAATCAATAACAGTTTCATTTTTAGAAAAAAATTCTTGCAATCAAGAACTTATGACTTGATAAATTTATACTATATTTTAAGTCACAAACCATGTTTGTACGTTGGTAAAGAACAGTAAATTGTATAAATAGTAGAAGGGTAAAACCGCGTACCTAGATTTTGTCGAAATTAGTTTTTTTTCCCTAGAGGACTGACTCTGAATTACACTTTAATAGTCAAGAATGACCTACTATATTGGCATGTGGTTGTTTATTAATTAACGGTGTCTGTGTAGGTAAGTTTGTTTTAGAATGTCAATTCTTTAGTGTCCTCTCGTTTTTAAGTTATCCTTATTTTAGATTTAGCCCAGTAAGTGGAACTATTCTGTTTCGTCTAGATAACATCTGCTTGCGAGGTATAACCGGGTACTACTCCGATCCGATGCCCCCCCCTCCTTGATACGTGCCAATGCTGGGCCCACGAAAGCTGCAGTGCAGTGGAGGAAGAAGCTAACTACATCCGAGGCTAAACAAAGCTGTTACAAGTTTTAGTTTTAAAAAAATTATAGCGGGCCTCATCTTCTCAGAATAAAAATTCTTATTCTCTTATTTTTTGGAATTTTTTAAGTCCCTTTATACAAAATTGTAGTTATTATATCGATAAAGAAATATTTTGCATTTTCTTCAGAAAAAGCTTTAATAAACAGAATATTTTTTGTAAAGAATTTTGATTGAGTACATAACCATCCCGGATCTCAGGACAATTATTCCTATGTTTACCCTCCCCTTGAGTACGGCCTTGACTACATCACATGTAAATTATATGTAAATTATTCCCACAGAGACGAAACGTATACCCGGTTTTCCCTTCTGGTGTGGTAAATTAATTAAATAAATTCAATCAATCAATTAACTATTCTTTTTTTTAAATGCAAATGCTACTATCACAATTATATCTGCTAAATTCCAAGAACAAAAAAAAGTATGAATATGTAACAAAGACCTTGCGTGAACTTTGAATTCGTAAGACCTTTCACCGAGTTGGTAATCAAATATTTATTTTAAAAAATATATTCTCTGTTTGTTTTAGTACATTACACCATGACAATTGAAGTTATAGTCAAAGTTATAGTCGAAGTATATTCTAATGTTATAGTCAAAGAAAGATCTAAGTGGTATTTTAATGAATGCTTGAGTACAATAGAACCCCAATTATCTGACACCTGAATGTATGATACTTCAGTTTTCCAAAATTATGTACACCACACGTTTCAATTTCATGGATCAAGTGGTAACTCAATACGTTAAAATAATACATTGAAAAGATTTTATCCTCAAGATGTTATTAGAAAATAAATCTAGTATTATCAAATTTTTGAAGTCAGATGAAAAAAAAAAATTTTTCAAAATTTACCAGGATTCTAAAACAGTTTAGAAAAATTAATCTATCGTTATTTGTGATTGAAAAAATATTCAAGTGTTTTTTAACTTTATTGTAATCTCTACTTTTTTTTAGTAATTTTACTCATAGTCTAATGTTTATACACTTAAAAAACGACTTGAAATGATTCCCAAATTATTCGAAAAATCGATTTTCCAATATACTCCGTGGTATTGAAAAATTAGGTTGAACTTTATCAATTTCCGAAAATATAACAACGACAAGCAATAGTTTACGAGAAGCATTTGCCTATTGAAAAATCGCTTTAATTAATGACCAGGGAGAAAAAAATGTATTCCGTGCATGCAGTTGAACAAAACATATTTTAATCCAAAACTTCGCTCTTTTATAAAATGTTCCTAGATATCTTTTTTAAGACATATTTGCCAGTTTTCACGGTTTTTGGTAAAATTTTACATAGTGCGCACGATAAAGCTAAACAATTCAAGTATTTTGCAACTCCTATCATTTCAACAGCTTCCGACATCACCGTGACATTTTTTTCTGGTTTTCTATATTTATTCCTATTCTTAATGCCCTGGTGAATAAAACAATTTTAAACTAAATCATAGTCCCAAAATTAAATATTAAAATACAAAATGCACAACAACTAGAATTTTTTTCGTAAAAATCGTCAAATTTTGCTGCGAAAAATTTCGTAAAAAAACGTGCTAGGATCTTCATTTTTGATAACATTCACAAAGAAGTTACTTAAAAATTCGTTTCTTTTCAATAATTGATCATAACTCTGAAAACCTTAGACCGTAAAAGGTATATAGATTTTAATTATATTCATAACTTTTGCATACAAAGTTGCAATTTCTAATTTAAATTCGAGTAATAAAAATATTTATCAGATTTGCGCTTACCTTTCTTTCAGCTTTCCACCGCTAGTCGATTTCAATCCGCGGATGAAGTCCCTTGCAGCCGGGTCCTAGGACGCAGAGAGAAAGTCGGAGGTGAGGGCTAGTTGCTATGGTAACGAAGCAAAAGAGCATGAGGACCACACCCCCACCTCCAGAAGCGCCCGGCAAATGATTCTTCAGAAAAAGGCGCACGAAATCATGCTCTATGTGTTCCGATAATGCGGAATTAAAAATCCCTTTTCAGCAATTTTATTTCTTTAGATTTAGTTTTTTTCTTCTTCTTTTTTTAATCTTTATTTCGATTTTAAAGAGGGGTGATTTATTTTTCTCCTTAGCTTTATGAATTGCTATATTTCTACTGTATAAAGTGAAGAAAAATATCAATTTAAAATGCATAGCTATGCTATAAAGAGTAATTTTAAAGAAAGAATTTTCGAAATTTATTATCAATTTAAAAATGTCTTAGACGTTATAATTAAATATAAAGCTAACTAATTATCATGTAAAAAGTGTCTGATAAGACTTCTAAAAAAGTTCGTTTAAGATTTATAAGTTTTTATAAAATGTCGTAATAAAATAAAAAATATATTGTTTACCCTTTGCCACAAATGGGACACCAGTGTCTCTTTTATATATTTTTTCTGGCCTTCTATTTAAAAACAAAAATACATTTTGGTATTAAAATATATTTTGGTACACAAATATATTTGGTAACAAAAATATTTTTTTAATTATAAAAAAAACAGTTAAATACTAAAAAGAATCTGTTAAATTATGGGAATTATATTTGCACGAAAATATAAAATCCAAAAAATAGCAGCTAGAATTTTTTCATTCATATTAAAAAATTTATAAATAACTGATTTTGTAAATTAAATAAATTTCAATGATGAATAACTGTTTCTCTTAGATCTAAGTAACTGCAAATTTGAAAAATTATGGTTTGGAAGTGAACCGCGTTTGGAAGATTTTAACTTTAATGCAGGAAAAGATACCAGTGTTTCACGATGTATTTTATGTTGTTTTTCCCTTTTTTTTTTATCTAAATTAATACAAAATAATGAAAAATAAGTCTAATAAAAATTTTAAAGCAAAAGGTTAAGTTAAAAGCAACAAAAAAAATGCTAAATGATTTGAAAAGGTCTTAGAAATTATTAAAAATATAATTTATAGTATCAATTAAAAGCTGTTACTAAGTTACAACCGAGATTTTTAAAATAGTGAGCTTAAAAATCCATGTTTTAGAATCTAAAGTAAATTATTAAAATTGTGTTTTCTTGCTAATTTAAGAGTACTTAAAGTGCAGTCTCGACACGGAAGTATAAGTTAAAAGTTAACTTTTAATACATTCTATTTTATTTATGAAACCGTTTTAATAAACAATAAACTTCATGGACTACTTACATTTAAATTCAAAACGGTTTAAAATTGAATCTAAACCAATCGAAGGAAAAACAAAGCCAATATAATAAATAAAACGATAAATATCAATTCCTCTTTTTTGGAGACAAATAATTTTGCATCATTAAATCAGAAAAAATAATTAAGTGTATTAGCCGTATTAAAAAAATATTTAAAAATATTTAACTATAAATTTGATTTATTTCTTTTAGATCGACAAAATCACGCCTAATAATGTTAAACTGAATAAATTGATTTTAAGTTAAAAAGGAATTAAATGGAATATACAGTTTAATGGGACTGGAGCAGAATTGAGTCACAGTGTACCGTATTCAAGGAACCAAAAATTTAAATACGTAATCAAGACAGCACAATTAAACGGTTCTAAAAATTGTGACTGACACAAAAATAAGAAACGAAGAACTAGGAAAAAAAAAGGAAAAGAGCTCTCTGATTAGAGCACTTCGGGGTCGTAGATTCTGTAATTAACTAAACAATGTAAGCCCTCCATTAAAAGTCATAAGTTTGAATAAGAGGTGATATCGCAACTAAGTTTTAGTTCATAAGGAGTAACACTGGAATTTTCAAAAATTTATAATTCTATTTTCATGCAAAGTGTTCCGGATAACCGCCATTCCGGATAATCATATTAGAAGAAGAATTTCCAAAAAGTATCATAATTAATTATTGCTTTTAAAATTAATCCATCTAAACGAAAGCTTTTTTATTCTATCAACGAATTTAAATTTACGAAATCTGCTTCAGAAAAAAGAAACAGTTTTAATATAAAATATAAATGTAGAATAAAAAGAAATTTAATAAAATACGAAATTTCTCATCAAAATAATTTTCAGTTACTGACAAAATGGCATTTATATTTAAATTCTCAACAAAATACTTTTCAAGTAAGTTGCATTTAAATTTAAACAATTTAAACAAATATTTCAATCAGAATATTTTCTTTTAAATAACGTTTGAAATGAAATTGATTTTACTTTATTTTAAACAATTAATTGGGAAATTTAAAGTCAACAATTTATCGTCAGAGAGCTTTTAAATTTACGAAAATGGACAAAGCTATT
The DNA here is from genome assembly GCF_982258835.1 of Parasteatoda tepidariorum. NCBI lineage: Eukaryota > Metazoa > Arthropoda > Arachnida > Araneae > Theridiidae > Parasteatoda > Parasteatoda tepidariorum. The sequence goes on along the minus strand of NC_141765.1, from coordinate 44,432,469 downwards.
TACGAAATTATTTGTTCCGTTTTTCAAACTTCTTTTAAGAGTATTTTTTTCATCTTTTTTTAACGAAGAAACTAATGAATTCAAATAAATTTGAAATGTGATATCGTTCATATGCATAAAGAGCATAGTACATTTCACTAAACTAGTCCTTTTTTTAAAAAAAAATATTTTAAAGTCAACAGTTGTTTTTACAAGATTGCCACGAGTACTATAAATTTATAATAGTGGTTGTAAATTTACGTTGTAGGATTTTAGATTTGCAAAATTCCATTTATCATTTAAAATTCTGAACACAAAAAGTTTTTCTATCAGCGAGCTCTAAATAATATTTTTAGGTGTTATTTAGGTATAAATATAAATCAATTTTAAAAATAAATTCCAGGAAAATTCACATTAAATCTCTCAAATTAATAATTTAATTATTAAATCAAAAAGTTTAACATTATCAAAATCTGCCGAGTCGCGTTTAAGGTCTATCACAGTTAATGCTGCATTTAAAATACTGTCTGATAGAAGCAAAGGTAGTAAAAAGAGGTCGAATAATTTCATCCTTTTTCAGTTGACTCACAAACTTTTCATGATATTTTAAATCTAGTTTGATAACAAAAATGTTTTTCCTTTTGTAATTATTCGTCATATTGTGATAAGATTTCAGTTTTTTTTCTCCCTTCAATACTGATTTGCAATCTCTAATGTGAATATTTTGTTATTTCGTTTTGTATAGATTCTGAAAACGCATCTTGAATACATTAAGGGTAATGATTGTAAAACACTGTTCGTGAAAAGCGGATTTTATTGTACACAAATGCTGATTATAAAACAACACACCAGGTTTTTGGAACCTTATTATGGGATAACTAATGAACCAAACTGTACCAAATATCAGATATTTCTTCTACTCCATAAAAATAAAAACTGCTAAACAAAATTTAAAATTGTAAGCAAAATTTTAATATAAATTTGCCAGATAGCTTCAAACTAATTTAATGAATCCATGGGGTAAGAATTATTCACAAAATTAAGGAATATTTCACATTAAAGCTGAATTCATCCGCTGGAAAAAAATTCCTCTTCCATTTTAATTTTTTCTTGAAGTTTATTAAGTTCGACTAAGTTACGATTGTGTCGTTAAGTTTAGCCACTAAACTTGGTTGTATTTGTTTGTTTTTGTAACAAGAGGTTTCGAACAACTTATTTTATTTTATAATCACCTTACTATGCATAGGCGGGAGAGAGGGTTGAAACCGTGTAGTGGGTTAAAACCAGATACCTCGATTTTTTCACAAATTATTTTTGTCTTCTACCGGACAATTTATGAACTACAACTTACTAGTCAAGAAAGACCTACCATATTGGCGTGTTGTTGTTGATTTATTCATGGTGTCTGCATAGATAAGTTTGTTTTATTGTATCAACTCTCGAATATTCTCTTTTTTTTTTAACCTAAACTCTTTGTTGGTCACTAGAAAAAATATTTTTTGTCTAGCTTATTATGTCTTTACTTAAAATTCATACCCTAATAAACAATTAGGATTCAGCCCGATAAGTAACACTGTTCTGTTAGGTTTCGATAATATTTGCTCGCGGGGTAGAACCGGGTAATAGTAGTCGGTCCATAAAACTGGGAAGATTGACCTTTTCTAGAAAAAAATCATTTATAAAAAATTTAGTACTGCTATGACTTCAAAAGAATGATAAATTATATAAAAATAACCAATGAATATCTAAATTACGGCTCTTCGAATCTTAGCTACTCGGTATTGCCCCCCCCCTATACGTATTGATTCAATTTAGAGTACACAAGAGTTTGATAAAAAAAGTTTCCAGAGTTTGAAAAAAAAATGGATATTCATTTCCTTAAAGGGTTGAAATTACACGAAGTAATTTAATTTCTGAAAAAATATTATCAACATATCCATCGCTGAAAAAGGTTCCAAACACCAATCGAAGCAAAATTATATCACGCTCTTCGATTGTTCTAAAAGAAAATTACAATATTGCTCAGTAATTTTGAAAAATGTACAAAAAATCCTATTAAATCTATTTAAATCCCATAGCTTCCTAAATAGTAATTTCACAAAATATGAACCTATTACCATTCGCGTTCGCAATTTATTCGTGACAAAATGCCAAAACCATTGTTTTCATCCAATGAATGAAAATAATGAGAAAAATTTAAGATTCATGCATCTTGACGATAGAATCGCACAGGATAAGTTCATACAGATGGCAATCGTAGATAAGATTTTGCACCCTTTTCTTTGAAACAAGGGGAAATAAGGTAGGGCGGGGGTTCCTCCATTTTGTAGGCCAACCACACCCAAAAAGCATTAGAATTAAATTTTGAATGCGGTAAAATACTTGGGTCCTTCGTGATTTACCTTCGGAATTTTTTTTTTCTTTTTTTTTTTTTTTTATATTTTACTATTTTTGCACATATCTGGAAGACGGAGATAGGGGCTAAAAATAGGCGATCGAACTCCTTTGACATTTTGGAAGAGCGAGCGCAAGTTAGATTGAATCCTTAAGGAATTTTTACGTTTCTTGCGATCGATGACATATCTTCATCATAGCTCTTTTTTTTTTCTTATGATTTGTAGCATCGTAAGAATAGTCATCAAAATAACTGCCAAAATATCTCTCTAACCTAGTTTGAAAAATGACATTCTGTCACCCAAGTTGTGAGGTATCTGATTGGATATTTACTGAGGGATGTTAAAGTGATTTAGGAAAAAGGGCATTTGCAAGTTTGCACAAGAAGTTCTAACTAAATTGAATAATACTAGTTTGTTTTAAAGTAGATTATTAGTTAATATTTAAAATTAAGTAAAATCCGTATATCATAAATAATTTGCGTAGATTCCGCAACTTACAGAATCAATTTTCTACACAGAGAACCCACCAGAGATTCATCGGATTGAATTGAATGAAGAGTTTAATTTGCACCAGAGCCAGAAACGGCTATACTGTTCCAAGCTTAAGCAATAGTGCGTAATCAAGTGAATGAAACACAGGAGAATTATAACCAAGTTTGCTCTTAGAAAAGGAAGATCAATAAAGAAAATTTTAATGGCACAAGTCGAAATTCCTCAAAAAATCAAACAAACGATATTACACACTTTTATAAAACTGGTGAAACGATGCTATAAACTGAGTCTGATGCAGAAGCAACTAAAAAAAATTTAACATCTCTGAGTGATCTCGTGGAACTGGAATCGATAGTTAACTAAAGAACTTAAACATCATAAGGATTTTTTAAATTATGTGAAGAAGGTAAGCAAAGTCATTTTAGTATCCCTGATTGGTTAGAAGACCAAAATAAAAGGAAATATCAAGAAGTGCTGAGACATCAATAATACAATTCCTATGTAGGTAATTTCCTAGTTTACTACTTTAGAGACAATTCCTAATTTATGTTTCCAATTTACATTTTAATATGCGGCTGGGAGCCACGTGGTTTCCGGTTTTCACTTTTTGTATATTCCTATCTTTTATAACCTTTTAAGGTTGTGATTATATTTCCTTTACGTGACGGAATTAAAACAAAAATATATTTAAAAATATTTATATTTAGGTGAATTTTTAAAATTAAATTGTATTAGGTTGATGAAAACGTCTCTCCGGATTGCTGTTATGTTAAAAAAATATCTACCATAAATCACGTTAAATTAAAAACGTAATTTTTATCTTAAAATGTTGCTGATACTCTTTTTTTTCTCAAGAAAATATATCTAACATGGTTCAAAAAATAATTTGATAAGGAACTATAAAATGCAAGTTATATTTTCTATACGAATAAATAAATTGTACAACAAAGATATTAGCTCATTAGTATAAACATTGATTAAAATCGTTATTTAAAGTTTGTATTAAACTTTAAATTATAATTTTGAAAACATAAAACTTGCTTATTTTATTTAAATTTCTGCTAAAATTGAAATGATCTTTTAACTTAATCAGGTTGTGAATTTAGATCGGAATAATTTAATATGCTTAGATCAAAATTAGATACATTAGTGTACCAAAAATAATTTTTACCAGTCTATCGCAGATTTGATACTTTTATTTAATCTAAAATTATCTTGTGTTTATACTTTTATTGCATTTTGTTAAAAGACAAATATTTTTAAGCTTTCAACGCACCTTGGAAAAGCAAAATAATCAAACTGACACAAGTAATTTTAATGTAATGAATAAAAATATAAATAAGGCGCAAGTGGCAAAGTGGTTACTCTAAGGTTAAGTAAATTTTTATGATAGATTATTAAACTGCCAACTTATTAAAATGTATACTTAGAGTTCTTGAGATGGATTACGTTTCAATTTCTGTTGTTTTTCTCTTAAAAAAACATTTTAAATTGTACGTATGTTTATGCTTAGTTATAAAAAAAGATAGTGGTCTCTTTGATAGAACAGGTCAAACAAAGTAGCCACTCACTGATCAATTTAAATAGATTTGTCTTTTCTTAAATTAAATATTTTCTTTTTGGCTTATAATACAGAACAAGAAATCTATGAGAAAACTGTCCCTAACTGTACAATGAGATGTCCGTTTAAACACCATAAAATTTAAATGCGTGAATTATTTAAGAATGCTACTTTCTTGAAAAGTAAATGATACTTTTTCAAATATTTTTAACAGAGAACAATAAAAGAATATTTGCAACTTTTGACATTTAGATGGCAGGTTTGATCGATTACTTTCAGATTCCCTCAATCTTTACGCCCAGGATTATGAATCGTGATTTTCTTTTAGGCATTTTAACCCATTCTTTTTAACAAGGTTTGCATTTTTTCCTTCTTTTTATATTACAGATTAAATCGTCAATTATCCCTTTTAAAAGGGAAATATTTTCCTAAAAAGTTTACAATCCAATTTTATCATCGATTACGCTTTTTTGGATGAATTTAAGCAATGCATTTAAATCAAAAAATTAAATTCAAAAAACTACTTTTAGATCAGAACCAGGAGCATAAAACCCTCTCTTCTTTTTCTTTCATGAATAAAATTGCTTTATTTTTTTAAAACCTTCAGCCTAAATTTAAAAAAATTTTACATAAGATTTTTTTCCGCGTTGAAGGCAGTCGAAATACAGTCGAGCGCCGATTATCCGGATCAATCGGGTCTCAACCCGATCCGGATGGGTGGTCAACTTTAAAAAATGGCTGAGAGAATGTTTTTAAATAATTTCCTTTCACACTTTTCCCAGGCTTAGGATTGGCAGCAATAATAATTATTGTAATTATAGCATATTACAAATGGCACGTTTAAAAGTTTCAATTTTATGAAATTTTATTAGAAACCTGTTCTCTTATAAAAACTACTTGTCATCCACCTTGAAACTGAACGGAAAGAAAGCTAGATTCATTTCAAGATCACAAAGGAACAAAAAATAAGTGAAAAAAAAAGAAATTTTTTGTTTTATTTCAAATACTCTGGAAATAAAAAAGCATTTCCGCAATTTTGTTTTCCGGATAATCGGCTCTCTATTGTACAATACGCAAAATAAAAAACGGGCATCCTGAATAACTTTTAATCTAATTCTCTTCACTTTATAGGGCTCAATCTTAATGGTTCGAGAAGGCGACTTCAAATAAATTGGTGCAGGCAATATTTTAAGTTACGAAATCAAACAAAAAACACACTTTCTCTGAATAAACATACCTTTTTTTCTGACAGATTCGGATTTTTGACCCCCAAAATAAAGGGGATTGCCGCAATCTGGGAAATATGATCTGCATAGTTTGGCCCCCTTGAGCAATCCGAAGTTTGAACACTCTAATGTTAATTTTATTTTTTGCGTATTTCGCCATAGCTCTGATCTTTTTAAGCGAGTTGAAAAAGCTCTGAACACAATCATAAAATTCGTTTATCCAAAGAAAAATCCCGTTCAAAAACTAAATTTCAGTAAATATTTACTATTTTTCATTATTTTATTTAGCAATTGTCGAAAACATTTTGAGTCGTAAGATATACAATTTTCTACGTCATTTCAAAGTATCTAATTTTACATGGCAAAATTCAAAATTTGAGCGAAATTGGTTGAATAGTTCCTGAGAAATCGAACTTTCAAAGAGTCTTATATTTAAAATTTGATTTCTCAGGAACTATTCAACTGATTTTGCTCAAATTTTGTATTTCTCCATGTAAAAATTAGATACTTTAAAATTATGTAAAAATTTATGTACCTAAAAATTCAAAAGTTTCACGACTGTTATTTAATAAAATAAAGAAATAGTAAATATTTACTAAAATTTACTTTTTGCATGAATTTATCTTTACGTAAGGGAATTTTATAAATGCGTTCAAGATTTTTCAACTTGCTTTAAAAGTTCTCGAGATATGGCGAAATACGCAAAAAATAAAACTAGCATTAGGGGGTTTAAATTTTGCATCGCTCTCCTGATCAAACTATGGAGACCATATTTCCCAGATGCCGGCTATATTTTGAGGATGAGAAATCCGAATCAGTCGAAAAAAGCTTTGTTCAGAGAAAGTAAGTTTATTCAGAGAAAGTATGTTTTTGCATCTGATTTCGTAACTTAAAATATCGTCTGCTAATTAATTAGAATATTTTAGGGCATCCTCTCGAGCCATTAAAAAGGAGTCCTAGAACGGGAAAATCAGATCATTAGATTAAAAGTTATTCAGGATGTTCCTTTCCTTTCTCTCTTTTTTTGTAGGTTTGTCATGGGTAAGAAAGAACCAAGAAGGTTCTCAAGAAAATTTTGAAAATTTCGTGGGAACACTTATTTAAAATATATATATATATACAACATATATACCGAAAGACATGGCACAAATAATGAAATAAACGTATATAAAAGAGTTGAAAAATTATTCCTTTTAATTCCATGCAATATTCATATTTTTATTCAATTTAATAGAATTTCCGCGTAAAATCTTGTACAATGTTAAGTTATTGTCTTTTATATTTCGTCCTCTATCGCTTAATACATTTCTATGCCTCGAAAATGATCTTACGGCACTCACGCTATTTGCAGATACTTTCAAATATCGAATAAACACTTTGGCGAGTTTCTAATAAAGTTCTTAGATTTCCAGAACTAGATCAATTTCCCTCTCTATAAGCGAGTAATTCATTGGCCGGATTAGTTCGCTTTTACACATCGGGACAATCAAAATTTTGCTAATGATTTAAGTGCGTTATAAGCCTGGAGTTTCGGAAAAGCACTTTTTGTCGTTAAAATGTACGTATGATAAATAAAATAAATACTTAACAATTTTCACGCAAATCATAACAATTCAAAAAACGCCCGAATTATAAAAAAAAAAAAAAAAAAATTTAATTCATGGAATTCATCACAAAAATTTGCGCCGAGACAAACTTGTCATTATAAAATGACATTAACAACATTAAGTTTATATCAACACTTCGATTTTGAGTATAAATCAGAAGTACTATTTAAAAAGAAGCATAAGGTTTTGTTAGCATAAAAGTGTTAGGTATTATCAACATAGAAGTATTATTATCAAAATTATTAAGTATTATCGGCAAGTGTAGTATCTTCTACATTCGACTTTTAAATGATATGGCTCTTTCTTACACACAGCAATTGTGACTTTTGCGTCAATTTTTTAAATTTTTTTATTCGCAGCGATATTAATCCCCTTCTTCTCTTTTTGGTGGCGTTTATTCACCTTATCCGGATTCTTGGTGATTATTGTCAACATTTATGGGACATTTAATTGATATTTTACGGTTTTTCCGAGCAGATAAGAGTAAATAATACATGCCCGATTAGAATTTTAAATTGTTTCGGACAAGTCGGCAATACAATTTTTGTGTTATGCTTCGTAGTATCCTAACATTCATTGTGAATGCCATTTATGTAAATTTTTAATTTTCTAGAATAGTTTCTTTTTATGGTTATGGAACTTTCGAATTAAAACTGATGAATTCTGGAAAACATTCCTAAATCCGAAAATATTTTATGGTTTATTAAAGTCTGACCCACTTTAAAACAGTTGGTCTAAATAGTTTTGTTTTTACTTTGCGCTAACCTAATACTACATCATTTTCAAAAACGAGAGACTTTTTTTATATATATAAAAATTGGTAATTAAAATAGTTCAACTTCGGACTTTTATCTATCAGAGAATTAAAAAACTATATTTGAAAAGTCAACACGAAGGTTCAAGATTATTGAAGAAAAAGACAAATATCGCGATTTTAATGATTATTGATTAAGTTATATATCTTTAAAGTTTATTCCCGAGTATATCAAACCCTACGCTTGATGGGGGTTTCATTAAAAAATTGAGAGCAATCTTTGGATAAAAAATTACTTTAAGTTGAAATTTTAAACTTAACTAAATAACTTGATTACCAGGCATAGCTATTTGATTTTCCTAATGTCTCCAGATAAAAGACATTCAAGAGATAGATGTTGCTTCCATAAAAATCTATTTTTACTCGTTTTACTGCACATCGTTTATTCGTCAGCAGCTATTAATTAACCGTTAAACTAAGTTTCGAATCACCCGATTTATACGGACAAATTGAGATTCTCCAAATTAGGCGAAAGGATTATTTAAGGAAATTCATTTTAAATACTATTTTTTTCTAATTTTGAAAATATTTAATGATGTAAGCGGATTTTATTTTTGATAGTATTGCTATATTTTTCTTAACTCGTAATCAATGAAAAAAATACAAAGGATTTTGCTATCTTGGGAGTTAAATTTAACTATTTCGCTTAAATTTTTGTCCAGAGAATGTCCAACTATTATACCTAAACTATTTGGATTATATTTCCCATATTACGGCTAGCCCCATGCCAGTATCTCTAGAATAAAAGAAACTCAAACCCACAAGGCAAAAAAGGTATGTTTATTCAGAGAAAGTACGTTTTTGTTTCTGACTTAGTACTTAAATATATCGTCTGCTTAAGTAGTATATTTTTGGTTAGATCCTCGATCTCTTATGATTGTATCTTAGATAGTAATAATTCGGTCATTAAATCTAAAGGTGTTTTGCTATATTATACTCCATAGTTTGATAAAAAAAAACAAAGAACGTTGATAAGAAAGTTTAATACTAGTATTAAATTTAAATATAGAATTTAAATCCGTTAAATTATCGTTGAAAATTTAATCATGGCATTAAATTTTAGTTTAGCACGTGAAATTAAACAAGAAAAGATCAAATAGTTATATTAATAGCTTTGAATACAATATATCACCGAAAATTTTTATAAACGTTTGAAACATTTTATAAATATTCTTAGTAAATATTACAAGTTAAAAGTATATTCGAAAAAAATAGTGTCTGATCACAGTTATGAAAAATTATATTAACTGCTTGTGTTATTTACTTATTTTTTTTTAAACTTATAAATATACCCTTTCGCATTGATAGTTGAAGCTATAACATAACAATCCTTTTAGTGAATATTTGATATGCCAAACTTTAGCATATTAAAATGAGCAACCGCAAAGAAATTAATTCAAATCAGAGAAAACCTATGTGGATTAAAATATCAAATTTAAACGGAAATAAAATATTCTTAAAAAAAATAGGAATGTGAGGATGACTAATATTACTTCCGCAATCAATAAATCGTACATCATATTACAAAGTAGCCCTTCAGGCGATATCGAATAGCAAGGTAATAAATACAGGTGTAAAATATTTAAATAAACTATCGAACAGGAAGCATATGTGACATAAGGAAGATGGAAATAAAGCATTTAAGCAAATGAAAAAATAGCGGACCTTGATCAAGTATTTCCAAGGCCGTCACTACCACAATTCACCTTCTAACATTTCGTCTTCCAGACGAAGCTTATAAAAAATGTAATGAAATGAACGATTAGACCTTCTAAATGCTGGACATAGTTTTCATTGGAAACTCCCAATGAACAATACAGAATAGTTCATTTCAAAGTTTGCGTGTTGGTGTTACACTTCAACATTGTAATATACAAAATATATGAAGGATAAACTAAGAAACTCTTTTTTTAAAAAAGCTATCTTCCTTTACAACTTATTAATTGCTGAATTTTATATTATTCTTATGTAAAATCAAATTTTATATTTAAGCAATTCAAATTTATTTTCTTCGTAATATTTAATCCTTTAAGAGCAAATTTGTAGATGACTGTGCGTTATTGATAGGCTTTCCTCTTAGTTTTTAAAAATGACTTAGTTAAATTTTAATATAGATATATATAAATATAAAAACACAAAAAGTAAAGAGAATTTAAATAAAAGAATAGAAATAGTGTATGACATCCATAGTATATGATAGAAATAGTATACGAATAATATATTTCTTATATGCAGCTACAAGTCGGAAATTTTTTCCTTCCTTCAGAAGAAAAATTTAAGAATTAGAATTTTTTTTCTTATTTTTATTAAAATTATTATTATTTTTTTATCGTTTTCATTGTAATTTTATGAGTTTTATGTACTTAAAGCCTACATGCAGTTAGTAAAACCTAATAAATTATATATTTTCTTTCATTAATTATTGCGCACAGATATATATTCCTTCCTTCCTCAATGGCACGACAGCCCCGGGTGGGCCTTGGCCTTCTCAATCAACTTCCTCCAGGCCTGCCTCCGCCTGGCAGTTGTCTTCCAGTTTGAGACTTTTAAGACTGAAAAGTCTCTTTCCACGCAGTCGGCCCATCTCAGCTTTGATCGACCTCTGGGCCTTGATCCGATTGGCTGAGCCGAAAAAATTATGTTAGTCGAACGCTCTCTGTTCATTCGAATGATGTGACCAGCCCATTTAATTCTTTGGATTTTTACATACTTAACAACATCAGGCTCTCGAAAGGCCCGATAGAGTTCTGAGTTTGAACGTCTGTACCAAGTACCATCAACTACAGATATATATAGCAATTTTAAAATTCACGAATTTTAAAAGTCTATTTAAATAATACTTAAATTAACTTATCACTTTATTATCCTAAGCTATAAGAAGATTTGAAGTGCTTTGAACCATTACATCCTTCAAATTTTCTGCAGCCTGAATATGGTGCTTGTTAAATCGTACTCCTTAAACTTAGACGATTCTATAATTGAATTTTCATGGAAACCTGCTTTAATTTAATACCTTAATAAAGTTGCACGAAATTTACATTGCATTTTGGTCCAAGGTATAGATATTATGGTTCAAATTTGAGTCAACTTTTCCGAGAGTGTAGGAATGAGATGCAAGTTTATAAATTCAAATTGTGAGAGGATCATCTGGCGTATTATTTGATTGATTTTTTAAAGACAAACATAAAAATAAAGGTTAGTTGTCCGGCGATGCCTTTAAATGAACTTGTGACAAAAATATTTAAGCCCCTCATAAATTTTCAAGAAAAACATTTTCATCAAATTTACGAAAAATTAAATGTATTTATATTTTTATGGAAGTCTCAATAATCTGAAATAATCATATAAGTAGTAAAAATCCTATTTCTGAAATAGATCTTGCATGCAAAGTATTATGAATGACTTAGATTTTACAGGCCTATTCCTTGAAAAATGTCAGAGATAAGTTGGGTTCGAATGTCGTATCAAACAGAATTTGTGCTAAGCATTTTAGATGTACAAAATCATTCTAAAGCAATTAATCACTGAAATTTCTTCTCAATTCATAGTATTAAAAGAATAGGTCTGGTAGTCCTTATATTTTCATAAGCATTAATTTGTGAAAATTTTGAGTTTAAGACTTTAACAGAATGAATCATAGGGTAATATACAAAATGTTTAGAGAATTCCATAAAATACAATTTAATTAAGGCTTAGGTTTTAAACTTTTAGTAATCATAAAGTCCTTGGGAAAGGGAAACTGATTTTAAAAAAGATTTTAAAAAAATGACACCACTGATTTTAAAAAAATACTTATATTGTTTATTAACAAACTTATTCTATGATATAGTTGAAAATAATTTTCTAATCGAAATTTCAAAATTAAGCATTAAAGTAGAAGGATCCAGAGAGAATTTTTAAATCATGGAATACATTTTTGTCCCATTTTACACGCATTTTTACTTTACTATTTAATTGGTTTTGGAATGTTTGGGGACAAAATTTCATGGCTGAAACATTGTGTGGACAAATAATCGCCTGGACGAAAGATCAAGGCTAAATTTCACAATACGAGTGTAAACAACTTTTAAGCTTTAAAGAATGAGACAAACGTAACAAGAATAAAAAATAATTCAAGCTTAATTTAAAATTATTTTTATATTTACGTGCCGACCGCATATTAAAGGTCAGAAGTTAAATACTCTTTAAAATCCTATTTTGAATAATAAAACTAACAGAATATTACAAAATATCATTTACAAGACAAGATATCATCAGTAAGTTTTTAAATCTGACAAAACTCGAAATGCGTGTTTACAAAAATGGACATAGTATTTGATTCCATTTTGCAATCTTATTTTATTAGTACTAGTCTTTTTTTCTAGTCTTTAATCCATATAAAATCGAAGCGTGATATCGTCCATTTGCATTAGTACTAGCCCTTTAATCCAAATAAAATCGTAACGTGATATCGTCCATTTGCATTAGTACTAGTATTTTAATCCAAATAAAATAGTAACGTGATATCGTCCATTTGCATTAGTACTAGTCTTTTAATCCAAATAAAATCGTAACGTGATATCTTCCATTTGCATTAGTACTAGTATTTCAATCCAAATAAAATCGTAGCGTGATATCGTCCATTTGCATGCATCACTTGGTACATTTTATCAAATTAGTCTTTTATTAAAAAGATTTTAAAAGTCAACAGTTGTTTCTACAAGATTGCCACGGGGGCTAAAAATTTATAATGGTGGTCAGAATTTTAAAACTCAATTAATCGTTTCAAGTTCTAAATACGAAGGCATCGCCTGAATGTATAGCTACTTCTGTAATATACCCTCAGCCACCCCGACCCCGAAGATCCATGACTCTAACCCGTAATGATTATGCTTACAAGTAAAAGGCACGACTTTACTATATCCTGCCACTTTAATGCATTTAAAGGCACTTCTAAGACGACACAGTTGTCTAATGACATGGTATCCGGCTTAATGAGACACAAATCATCAAAAAGACTTTTTTTCGCATTTTTTTATTAATGATTTTTTTCTATTTACTAACAGATTTAATTTTCTTCACTGATTTTTTTTTTAATTTTTAAATATTGCTCAAGATATAAATTAGTTTTTTTCTGCTTTCTACTTTTTTAATAAAGATTTTTCTGATTACAAATATCATTAATTATTTTATTTATTGTATTATTTAGTTATGAAATATTACTTGACACGTAAATTACAGGAATAAATTTTTCAATTAAAGGATATTGGTCAAAACTCCAATATTAATAAACAGTGATTATAATAAATGAAATGTGTATAACATAATTATTCAAGTGATTCCTCAAAAATGTACTAATCTGATACAATCTGTGGCGTTTATTTTTATGGACAGGAAAAAATCTAAAACCCTATACAAAATCTGCATAGTTAATTGAACAAAATTGAGAAATGAATTCTCGTAAAGACTATATTAAAATAAAAACAGTTCATCGTCAATTTCTTTCACCAATTTTCAATAAAAGGATATACAATTGGTGCGCTTTTATATTTTCAAACGATAGAGAAATATTTTTTAATGTTACAAAGTATGTTTTTCAGCACATAAATTTCAAATATGTTGTTCATGATTACAATCGTGCAAATCACCAAATCATTTTTGCATTCATTTTTTTTCTCGTTAATTTTCTATCCAGATTATGGTTTACTAAACAAGATATGATAAAACTAAAACCTTTCAACTTTTTTCCTTTTTGTAAGCGCTATTTATAAAGATTATTATTTTAGCCATTTTTATTTCATGGAAAGATTAAATTACTGTAATTTAAATATCAAGAAATATCTAATAAAAAAATACAATAAATAAAATTTCCCTTAAACTATTTGTTAACTAAAAAGAAAACAGTTTATTATGAAAAAAGAATATTAGAAATAAAACATAATAGGCGTCTCGTTGCTACGCAGGTTCAATGCCACTAAGCTACTACGCCGCAAAAATTTAACTACATAGTATGCAAAGTATTCTTGAATTTTCAAATACATTTTTCTTGAAATTGGCTGACTTCTGCGCTCTGTTTTTTAAGTGGTGAATTCCCTGAAAGTATAATACTGATATGCCAAGTCTCATTACAAATTGAGGTTTCCAAGATGAAACCCTGTCCTTGCTAGTGTTTAAACATGTAAGAAAGTTTAGTTGTTAAAATTGTGTTGAAAACTGAAAAGGGGCATTTTTTCCGTGTCCGTTTTCGTAAACACGCATTTTAAGTAGCGTTCATTTTCTTAAACACGCATTTTATGCTGTATCCATTTTCTTAAACACGCATTTTATGCTGTATCCATTTTCTCAAACATGCATTTTATGCTGTATCCATTTTTGTAAACATGCATTTCGAGCTGTCCAGATTTAAAAACTCTCCGACAATATGTTTTCGGAATGAATTGTAGATAAAAAAGAGTAGATTTTCACTTAATTTCTTACCTATGAGATCGAGATTAAAGAGCCTCTACAAACATGTCTTCAGATTTCTCAAGAATAAATTATCTTGTTAGAGAATGTAATTTCTGAAAAGAATAAGGAAAGAATTATATTTTCACTTCTAAATTTAACAGCATAAAACTAAAATTTCACAATAATATGCAAAAACTAAACTTATTATGAGAAAGAATTAAACTTATTAACTGTTATAACCATTGAAATATTTTTATAAAGAAAACTACACATTTTTACAGTTTGAAATTTAAGACGATTAAGAAAAAAAAAGGTTTCTTATGGAAGCGTTTATTATTGTATAATAATATTCTCATTGTATTATTAAAAACATTTTTCCCGTTTATTAGTTTAGAAAACAATTTGTTCATAAATAATTTATGCTTCTTTATTTATTTAATTTCTTCGAATAACTAAATTATTATAAATGCAAAAGAGGATTTCAGTATTTAGAATTCTTAAGACATAATTCAATGCTATAATGCAATCAACGTTGACCAGTTGAGATTCAACATAGACAACACAGGCTAACTTATAAAAGTGCGAAATAAATTTCAAACATCAATTCGTCTACTCTAATCGAAAAATTTAGTTTATTACTTTAATAAATAAATTGATGAAAAAAAACAGCGAATTAATGTTTTTTTACACCAAGTTGAATGTAGTGCAACTTGGCACAAGAAACAAAATGCTTGAAATGTAAGTCGTATTACATAACTGGATTAAACGACACCATGAGCTTTAAAATATTTCAACGCCAAAACTAATTTAAATTCTTTTAGAATTCTTGAATCACATTAACCATTAAATGCAAAACCATATAAACAGAAAATAATGTGTTACACTTTAACATATCACCGGAATTTAGAAACGAACCTATTTTAATTTTTAAGCATTTTATCACCTAACAAATGTACTGTTACAATTCAGAATAAAGTCAAAGGTTTTCACGGATAAGTTTGACCCCTATTGAAGAGCTTAAAGGTTGAACCAGGTAATTCAGGGGTATTTATTAATCAGAAAAAGGTTAATACTTGACATAAAATGGTCAATATGGGTATGTTTAGAGTAACAATTGTTTTTGCACTCACTTTAGTTTTGAGATAACTAATCCACATGAGTTTTGAGTATCCTTGCATGATTTTCATCTCAAATTAAGTGGTGATAAACCAAATAAGCAAAGAATTATTAGCCCAATTTTCTAATAAATCTATAATAAAGTAGTTCAGATACCTCTTTTTTACTTCTTCCCTGAATATAACCACTCTTAAAATGTCACTTACCTGGTTCATCAACTCAGCTCTTAAATTCTGATAATCTTTGATATGGATAATTACACTACATGGGGAACTCTATAGTTGAACGTTTCAGAGTAAAAAAAAAAAAATCAGTTCAAGATTACATTTTTTGCATCCAATTGAAACTATGCACGGAACAAGAGTTTTGAATAATCGCTCTAAAAGATATCGTGATAGCCGAACGGAAGATTCTTTCTTGATTCATAGTCCTAAGTGTCAATTAAGTCCTTATTATAGCACCATAAAGAATTCTCAGACCAGTCTTTCAACGCTTTTCGGAAGTAGCAAACATGCTTAAAGAGGAATACACGAAAAATAAGATCAAAGTTACAATTATTCCCCCCTCCTCGACTGACAGTAGAAAAGTGGTAATTTTCTTATAGTTGCTAATTTCGTATTCAATCCACAAATTTTGAAGTTTAGTTCCAGCATCAACTTTTGTACAAATATTTGAAGAAAAAAAAATTTTTTTTTATGATTTATCTGCATGCTTTCATTTTTATGAAGCTTTGTTTCAACAAAGTAGTTACGATTATAGACCACGTCTGAGAGTAGAAAAAACAACTATAAATTAGAGTTGTTTAAATCAGTATTCAGTCCACTGATTCTGAGACTTAGTTTCAGTTTGTAATAAAATATTTCAATATATATATATATATATATATACGCAGTCGAAAAAAAACAGACTCTCAAAAAATCGGTTTTACAGTGAGCCATAACTATAGTACCTTAAACCATTAAATCGTAATTTGACGCAATGATAATAAGGTATAAAATTTAATCAAGTTCACATTCAAATTGAAACATTATACCGTTTAATTAAGATCAAGGTTTAATTTGCTCGATTATATGGTTCAACTTGGCAACCATAGTAATGTTGTAAAAATTTAAACGACACTACGTTGTAATAGATATTTTACAAATACGTTTTATATTTAACAAAGACCTGCGTGCCACAGTGAGTTATTCTCGATTCATTTGCTTTTATTTTGAAAATTTTTTATGGCGGCACATGGGTACAGAACCAATTTTGTCGATACTCACATAAAGGCCCATTTTTTTTTCTTTTAAACCTGAAACACCTTTTTTCTGATTCTTCACCATCAACACCACCAAGCGGTGCTGGCGAGCAATGCCAAAAGACGACTAACGGGGATAAAGGCACAGAGGACACAGAAAACAAATTTTAACCAATTTAAAGTTTTTACAGAGCAGTGGTAAACGAAATTTTTAGATTTGAAATTTTTTTTAAGAAAATTTTGATCTGGTGAGCACTTTCAGACTCAATTCCTTAGTATTTTTCTGATTGAGTCAAACGTCGGTAAAAATTGAGACTTACTTCAAGTTATTTATTTTGCTAGTTGTTTACCACTACTATACCACGTTGCAAGTTGAGAAAAGACCATTGCTATATATGATTTAAGTAATGATCAGCGATTGCATATAGTTTCGTTTTATTTCGCTATCAAATTATGTAACTATGCTTTCAAAACAATTTAAAAGCTTTTAAAATTTAAACCCGACACACAGAAATTTAATTGGTGCTATCTTTTACGATAAATATCACAGAATCATTAAAAAAAATTATAGTTTCGAAGTCTTACTGGACTCCTGGACTTCGGGATATTCGATAAATGAGAACATTCGTTCTTGAAAATGAAGCTACATGACGTTGCAAGAGGACTTGGATTTCATCGGACCACTAAAAATGGCTCATCTTATGCTGACATGCCCCTAACAAACCAAATGCGAAGTAAGGAATACTTTTGCTTCACTGTAGGAGAAAATTGCCTACAAGAAACAATATTTATCTTTCTTTCATCAGATTTTTTTTAAATGCAAATAGAAAGACATATTTGCTATGATGTTTTGATATCATGTTTATTAATTCTTTTAACTTGTTAATTGATTATTCAATAAGTTTTGTTTTCCTCATTTCACACGATTAAAGAAAGAAAGCAAAAAGAAGGCTGCGAAACGTCATTTCAAGGGTTGATATGCGTTCGCGCGGGGAGCTTGGCATCCATTTGGCGTACACATAGACACAGGCATTCCATAAGGATAATGACTTTTTCTTAACTTGCAATAGAGTATAGTACGGCGATCTCAGTGGATTCATCCTCCTCTGCGGGAGAAATGAAAGTCTCAATTAATACGGAACTGTTGGAAGAAATGAGAGAAGTAGATGACTTTTAAGGAGAACAGCGGTGCTGCAGAAAATTAGTGAACAAGTGATCGACAGTAAAAAGTTAACTATAGCTTCGACAGCAGTGATAAATAATAGCGTCAGTGCCATAGTAAGAATAGTTATAGAAGAAAAGGTGAAAAGAAAGATATGGAAGAAAATACAAAGATTAAAGCACTCCAAGCTAGGTTAGACGAAAGAAACTGTTATTGGACTAATGAAAGAAATCAAACCAACTTCTAATGAGATAACAAAAGGCCCATAAAGTGATGCAGAGGCAAGTGGTAGATCTAGATCAATGGCAACTCAAAGAAAATTTACAGGACAAAAAGAGAACGTGGTGCTAGTCTACCCGAGGAATCAGACGGAGACCTCAGAACAGACGAAAAAGGGGATAGTAAAGAAGATCAATCCCACAAAACTGAAAATTGGATTGAAAGAGTCATAAACATTAGCAAGGGAGGTATTCTTATTCAAACTTCAAAGGAGGATGATTCTAGACAGTCAATAGAAGAATTCAAACAAACTCATCTGAATACTAACTACGAATTTATAAAACCAAAAATTAGAAGTTCTCAGCTGATCAAAAATATCAAAACAACGTAGATAACTTTCAGACCCACGTAACTGCAAAAGCATTAATGGACCAGATAAAGGACCTACCCAAGTGATAGATTTACAATGCAACTTGCTCTTCATGGAAGAGAAGACAACCACTAGGTTATTGCCGAACCATTTGAACACTTTAAAATTATAGTAACAAAAACCAGACTAAATATGGATTGAAACATATGCCGCATAAAAAAGTTTTTAAGAATCAAGTATTGCTATACATGCCCAACCCTACAGCACATCGCAAAAGAATGCAAGAATCACCAAACCTGCCATCACTGCGTAGAACACGACGATTCAAATGACTTAAAGTGCATATAAATATGTAGATTGTTCTATTAGCAATTCAAAGTATAATACGAACTACAATACAAATCACAGCTCTTTAAATAAGGACTTCCCAATCAATATACAAGAAGCAATTGAATTTTTTCTCCAAAAGAATCGATTAAGGGAATTAAGTACCAAAGTAACTCATCTAAATCTTAACAGTTTAATAGTTACTAGCGGCAGAAATCCTGACTAATAGTTATAATCTGATTTCTCTGAAATAACCATATTTTAATGAAAATATAATTGCAAAGATCCCAGTAAGCATGAAAGTACACTACTTGGAGCCCTCGCCAAGAGCGGCAATAATCACATTTGCACTGGTTCAAATAATTTTCTTATCTGCAAAAGCAGCGTTATAATAAATCGCAGAACTAGCAGTCTCAACTTAATCTTCGCATCCTGCAGAAACAAAAACAAGAATAAGTTATTACGTATCAAGATGGTTCAAGTTCCCAGGAGAAAGTAATTTTGGAGATTTTTTTTATTAAAAGTTAATTTCTATAGATCAAAATGATAATTTTCTATAAGCCATTAGCTACAGTACATAATGCTTTCTTAAAACATTTTTTAATTTTGAACTTAGTATTGTTCGAAATGCTTACTAAATTAAAGTTTTTACCTCATAAACTTTAAAGTTTGACTGTTTTTCTTTTAACGTACATAAAAACATTAAATTTTAAACTATACTCTTTGATCTAAAGGAATATTTTGGTACGAAACCTCCAAAAATATAGAATGAAATAGAAATATGAAAAATTATATTGTATCATTTAATTAATTAAATTGCAGGGGGGTCTAAAAGACTTCCGAATTATTTCTTGATATAAATATATATATATATGACCATATTTGGATCTTTGTATAAATACTAATTCGATAATTAGCAATAATATACACGTTTTAAAATTAACAAGAAATTGCTTACTTAGAAAGAATGAGAAAAATTAAATAAAATGGGTTATATTGAATTTTATTATTCAAAAATGCATTGTTTTTCCATAAGTGGAATATTTTTGGTTTTTAGAAGTTTGTCTCTTTGCATAATGAATGTTCAAATAAATAATCGAGTTAAATTAATAAATATTAATTTTATTTCGATCTTGATCTTTTACTTATTTTATAAACAGTCGTCTTATGAATAAATAATTAGTTATCGTGCAATCAATGACCACTTTTTTTCAATCGGAGCTCTATTGTAAACAACTTTTTTTTTTCATTTCAGGGTTAGTATAGGTTCTAATTGAAATATTTCTAATGTTATGAATTAAGTAATAAAATATTTTTGTAATTTGTTTTATGAATAAAGTCTATGTTTTTAATTGACTTTCAATTTCATGAATAGAGGAGAACCCTTTGATAAAGAGTAATTTACTATCCAACCCCATCATAAACATTTTCAAATGTAAGTTCCATTTAATTATAATTTGATCTACTTTCAAAATTATATGTTCAATTTCAAATTAAAAGAGGGCAAAAAACATTAAAACTGTTATTTATTGCTCGATTTATTAATTTTTCTGAATCATTTTGTCTTTTCAATGAAAAAAGTAATTCAATTATAAGTGTTTTATGTAATAGTAATGAATGTCACAACAAACAAATGTAACAATGGAAACAAATCGGAAAAAAAAGAACATTGAGCAAAGGTTAAAACGTAACAGTGACTAGTAGTACTATGAATTATGAGATTGTTTTCTAGAGTTTAAAAATATTTGAACAAAGAATGCAGTGAAAAAGGATTACAGAAGAAAAGAGTTTTCTGTTACAGTTGAAATTTGCCTTGGTTTCCATTTTTTATGATAGTCTTATTTTGTATTTACTTATTTATTTTACTTCAGTAACACAATGGGTTCATTTTATAACTTTTAAAATTTCCAGTATATTTTGTTGGATTTTTTTCAATTTATTAAAAGTTAAAATCCTTCAGATTATTTTTCTGGATCGTGATCTACGTATAACGTTAACTATTGTTAAACATTCCATTTGATTGATGTCACAAACTGCTCCAATTTTAATTTTTTGCTCTAAAATAAGAATATCTAGAGTGGATTCAAACATATACAGTGTTTCTGTTCAGAATTGCAAACACCTTCTGTAACATATTGGCAAATGTGAAACATGTCATTAAAATGTCTTATCTTACACTTCTGAGGAGATGGCGAACCTATGGCACGCTTACCACTAGGTGCAAGTGACATATTTTGATGGCACGCAATTGCTAATTTTAAATTATTTTTGTTCAGTTGCATTCACTGAAGACAGTTAAAAAAAAATACTCTAACACCATCGGCTGTCAAAGGCGGATTCAGAAACAAGCACAATTTCGGGCAAGCCATTCAGACATTTTCCATAACGCGAGAGACAAGTACTCCTGCACTATAGAAGTTCATGTTAAAGGAAAAACTGACCTTTTCTTGGGAAATAGTAAAAATGATGATTAGTTGAGTGAGGACTCATACTAAATTACAAATTATGAGAAATTGGCTGAATGTTATGAGCAGGTATTTTTAGCAATGAATTCTATAAATTGAATTTTTATTTTATTTTATGACCGCCGTTGAACAGTCGACCCAATTTTTGGGTTTACGACTACAAATGTTCAACGCCGTAGCCTTGTAATTTTGAACCAATCCAGAAGACAAGGAAACTTCTGTATCGGTACCCCCAGAGGTATTGATTTGTTATGGGAACATGGAGGACTTTGAGACTCGACAAATTTAACGTGCATCAGTCACCATTTACTACACGGGGAGTCTTCGACCAGCAGGGACCGTACCCACGAACTCTTGGACATGGGCCCGGCACCCCACTGACCAGGCTATCCCGGCCTAGTAGAGACAATTTAATTTTACATAGATAACTAGCAGCGTTACATTACAGCCACAAAGAATGGACATCGACAATAACAGTACAATATAAAATAGCTAGCCACGTCACAGGTATTTTTTTTTTTTTTTTTAATTTTTTTTTTTTTTTTTTTTTTTTTTTTTTAACATTTAACATAAACGGCCATCACGGGTAGCTGAAAAGCTCCGGACTCACTGTCTGTCTCCAGGGACTGGGAGCAGGGTCAGTGGTGAGGCTTGTGTGGTATGTATGTTTTGATTATGTTGTGTTGCGTGTTTTACCTATTTTCTTATGAGTAGTAGTTGAGGCAGTGTTTTAGCGGATCATGATATAGATTACTGTTTTTTATTGTGTGTGCGTTTATAGACAGTTAAGCCATCTCTTGTTTGTGTGGATCGAGCTTAAGTTTTTTTTTTTTTTTTTTTTTTTTTTAAATTTTTTATTTGCCTCACGGACAACAGCTTGTGTTGACTGACTGCCTGCCAAATGCTTGCTGGTCAGGGGTGGGGCCAGAGTGTGTTTTTATGCTGCAGCTGGAGCCCTGACACCTCAACATTGTATTTGCTGCCAGTATTTTTACAAAGTTATTATAAGGTTTATGACATATTGTCTGTGATGTTTCTGGTTATGGCTAGAATATTTATTAGTTTTTGCATAATATGCTTGTTTTTGAAACTGTCTGCAAATATCGTTCTGCCTTGTTCATTGGGTTTTTTGAGGTGGTATGATTCAGTTAGTGGGCAGTCATGTAGGTAGTGACTTGGGGTACCTGTGTCATCGCATGGGCATGTGTCTGTGTTTATTCGCTGCATCCTGTGTAAGAATGAGGGGAAGAAGCCATGTCCTGTAAGGAATTGTATTGCTGCTGGATGGCCTATGAGTCGGTCTGTGTCTACTTTAGGATAATATGATTTTGTTGTATAGCCTTTTTCATTTTCGTCCCAGTATGCTTGCCAAAGTTTTTGTGTGATGTTTTTAAGTTTATTTCTCAGGCTCGATGGTGGAAGCAGAACACCGCTGGGAATCCCGTGACCTGCTGCGGCGTCTTTAGCCGCTAAATCCGCTGCTTCATTGCCTATGTTACCTGTGTGCGCTGCCACCCAGTGTATTTGTGTGTTGCATTTTCTGACTAGGTGTTCTATAAATTGAATTGTAAAAAACCGCTTTGTCCCAGATTTAAACTAAAAAGCAATTATAGTTACACAACGTAATTCCAAAATTTGAAATCAAAGCAGTGGCTCAGATTTTCTTCTTTTTTTATTATATAAAGGATGGATGCCTGAAAATAATAAACCGCAATTTAACTGGTACACTAATCGGAAAAAGGTTCGAAACTTCTGCACTAATGTGTTAAAATTTCTGTTCTTTTTCTTTGCTTCTTTTAACTACACCTCTCACAAAGCTTCAAACCTTACAATGGTATTTGACTTCGATATGCCTTTGCGATCTTTCATCTTCAGCAGGTTTATCACTTTGGTATTAAACATCCTGAGAAATATTTTAGTTTTAATTTTATTTCACCTTCCAGATAAATCCATTGAACCCGGGAGCGATTTTAAATTTTTCTATGAAAGTGTATTCTTGAAAGACTTGTGATTAATAATAATTCCTATAGGGAGAATCTTACTTTAACTCTCGTAGCTATTAAATTTCTTATAATTTTTTCTTAAGATATTAAAAAATATTTTTTCACAACTTTCTTCTTGAAAAGAACTTTCAGAAATAACAGAACAACGTGAATAATTATGTATCATTTGTTGTAATAATACATAAAAAGAAAACGCCATACAAGCAGAGTTCTGATCGAGGGTTATTCAATAGCATAAAATAAAGCAAAACATCCATAAGGAAATAACATAAGCACAATAAAAAGAAACGTGAGTAAGTTGCCTCACACTGTGTAAGTGGTAAGAAAATAAATCTTTGAAATTGTACACCCAAAGAAACGATTATATTCTATTTTTAAAGCAACATAGTTAATTTTATATTTACCTGATCGTAACTTTTTTTTCCAAAATAAATATAAAAATTTTATTCAATCATTAAAATAAGTAAACTACGTGTAATGAATAATTCAAAAGATTCTCGACGGGATACTTTAAAAGATGATCTAGCCTAAGGGACTTGCTATAGATCGTGTAAAAATTCCGCAGTTAACGACAAATGAGAACATTAGTTTGCGAAAGCGACACTTGAAATGTTTATTTTGTTTTTAACCATTTCGTTATATGCCAGCCACCTTCGTGTATCCATATTATCCATATTATTTACAACTATAATTTTCAAAAAATAATTGAGAAACATCAATGTTATTTTGCAATAAATTTTTTTAAGCAGAGAAATTAATTATCTATATTACTGTTTTTCTGAACAAGAAGCTGTAGCATCAGCAAATAGTGCAACATAAATAATATTTAAACTATCTCTATTCTTGTTCTACATAAACATGCCTTCTAAAAGTTAAAATTTGAAAGAAATTTATGGATATTTATGTAAAGAAATTATTTTGCTTTCTTGATATCTGTACAGATCTACAAAGGTTAACTTTCTTAGATATATTTTCGACAGAATTTGTAAAATTTAAAATTTTTAATTGCTTGTAACAGATGTTCTTATTTTCTTGAGTAAATAAATGGCATCACCATTTTAATTTATAAGATAATCAAATACTTTAAGACAATTCTCAAGTTAGACAAGAATGCCGCGCAGTTCAGAAAATATTTGTTTCATATTTCAGTACGAAACTGGTATTCAGGAGGGGGGAGGGAATTTTACAGCTAAATTACTAAACCTACTCAATTTCTAATGCATTGTTTTTCATTCTATTCATCATTCTTTTATTTTTATTTTTCATTCTAACTTTTTTCTTTTTCGTAAATTATTTTAATTTTCTGTTAAGACAAATTGTACTAGAGGTTTAAAAAACTTGAACAAGCGGCAAAATGAAAATTTTAAAAAATTAACAAAAATAAAAAAAAAAATTTTGAATTTCTAAGTAGCAGTTTTCCAAACAATCTGTAATTGTTATACTAGACAGGAAATCAGAGTTATTGCATTACTGAAGAGCAAAAAAATAATCTTAAAATTAAAAAGGGAATTCAGAAAATCCCTTTTGAGAGTCAGAGAATCCCTAAGAGTTGTGTAAGTCATCATGTGTGTAAATTTTAAATTGAAACTAATTTATTTTTATTGCTATTATTTTTTAGTTTCTTTTAGGAAATAAGCTAAAATTACAACGCTGATAAAAATAAAAGTAATCTTAAGAACTTTACTTTATTTAGGGTCATCTGGACTGATATTTTTTTTTAAACTAACAAAACTAAGCGGATTTTCTCTAAACTGTCTTTTGCTTAATTGCAAATCAAAAATTGTTCGATGTTTTGTAAAATACTCTAACAAAAGCAGAAAGTTTGTACCTTCCCTATTTAATGGCCTTGCAATAAAAAAAAATCCAAATTAAAAATCTTGTTTTATTTGTGAGAAAATGGAATGAAAATGTTATTTCTGACTCGAACAAAATTAAATTTAAAAAAACTTCCATCAAAATAATTTAGGCGAGAAAGGGTAAAAGGATTCTTAAAGAACTTTTCGAGCTCAAAGGGTTTCTTATAAGAACAAGTGACAACGTCTACATAAATCACATGTAAGAAAAAAAAGTTCGGCAGACATCACTTTCACCATATACTGCAATCTAACATAACAATACCTTCATTTGACTATTACATAGTACAATATTTTGATAGGCAAAGCTAAAGTTTAAATAGTTGATCTTATGATGACGTAATTTATTCCTTTCTTTAAAACGAAAAAAAAAATGACACTTGAACCTTTTCGAAAAACTGTCTTTCAATAAAATAACTGAAATGCTTGTCAAAATAATTTTTCTTGAAAAAAAATATTTATTTTCCTTTCAAGAAGTAACATTTCTTTATGTGCAACCTCAAGAGAAAAGGAAATAAATGAGCCAAAATGTCAAATCAGTATGGTATTTTAAGGCGTAGGTGGTGGACCGCAATTGGCGGTCAAATAACTTGTGGTGCAGGGTCAGTTGTTCGAAGGCCAAAGGTGGCTGCCATAAACAGGATCTAAAAAACAAAAATTGACTTCGCACAAATCACCAAATGATGGTGTTTCCATCGCTTTACAAAACGAAACCAAAAGCTGATACTGTGACCCTGGTGTCAAAAGAAAAAATTCTAGAGCTAATATCCTTATGGAAATCGGAACCACTGGTTGAAAGGAAAATGATTAACCTTTGAAAAGAACAATAGATTTTCAGATAAGCACGCTTAGCATTCGTGATAAAAAGCGAAAAAAATGATTAAGATGCACAGAACATCTGCTCTTGGAAATTTTTATCATTTCCTTTATATAGTTCCGCTTATTTTACTTTGAAGTTAGTCAGTATCAATTTGAAGGTGTCAATTTACAAAGAGTATTCTGATAGATATCATCAAAAAAATGGCTATGTTAAAGCTATTGTTCATTTTTATAAAATGTATTTAATGTTTCTGAATTTCGTAAATAATTTTTATATTATACAAGTGTAATGTTAATTTTTTTATTTAGAATTTTTTGCATTTTTAGTTCCCTGTAGCTATTTTTATTATCTTCTAGTGAATCGGATTACTTAAAACTCATAGCAGCCAACTTTGTAAAAGGTCGCAATTTTTTTTTCATTTTGTGATAACATTTATGTTTTAATGTAGAAATTTTGGTTACTAAAGTTTTAAAAAAATATTGTTCTACCTACCATGGCAAATCGATAATTGAAATCTATGCTTCAAAGATAGCGAAGAAGCTTATTGTTTAGAAAATTCTTTTTGCTTTAAAATTATTTTTATACTAAAATTATGTAGAGTTTCTTCCAAAGAACGAACCAATTGGTAAGTTCGCTCAGACTGATGTTTATCAGTTTAAAGCTGTTTGAACTGTGATTGAACACATTGAAAAAAAAAAAATTTCTCTCGATTATTTTTCACTTTGTTGGTTAACTTTTTATTCTGGACATAGATCAAAATGCGTGATTAAGAAGATGGACATAACATTTGATTCGATTTTTCAAACTTATCTTATTTAAGAAAAAATAGATTAACGGATCCAAACGAATTCGTAATATGATGTCATCCATATGCTTAACTTTTTAGTATATTTTTTTAATTAATCTTCTTTAAAAACATTTTTAAAGCCAACAGTTGTTTTTACAAAGTTGTCACAGATTCGATGAATTTAATATTGTGGTATTAAATTTACGTTGCAAGAATATAGATTTCCAAAAACCACTATAATGTTTAGTATTCTGAATAAGAAAAGATCACCCGAAAATTTGCATCTGTAAGACACACTGCCCGAGCCACCCTAATTTTGAACCCAATCCAGAAGACAAGGTAACTCCTGGATCAAGTATTGGGAGAAATTTGTCTTCGTAGAGGACTTTTTGATGGAACTAACCCGAATTTGCGTTGCATTAAGAGGAAAACCACGAAAACCTTACACGGTTAGCCTGGTGGCAAGGGGACTCTAACCCATGATCCGTTTACCACTGAGGATATTTTACGTCAAGACTGTTGTCAGTGCAAGCCGGATGCGGAATTGGTATCGACAAGACATCGCTGGGATTCGAACCCGGTTCACCTTAAATGCCTATCTCCTGAGCCATCACGACTCATGGATTTTCTATATTTTATTTTATTTTATAACCGTCGTTGAACCACCGATCCAATTTTTTGGGTTTACGACTACTAATGTTGAGCTCCGTAGCCTTGTAGTTTTGAATCCAATCGAGAAGCCAAGGTGATTCCTGGATCAAGTATCGAGAGAAATTTGCTTTAGTTGAGGATTTTTTAACGGAACTAACCCGTATTTGCCTTACACAGAGGGAAAAGCTGCGGCTAGCCTGACGGTAAGGGGACTCTAACTTATGATCCGTCTATCACTGAGAATAATTTGCGCCAGCAGTGTGGTCGGTGCGAGCCGTTTGTGGAATTCGTATCAATCAGCCATCGCTGGGATTCGAACCCTGCACACCTCAATGGGAGACGAACTCTCTATTCCCTGCTCCGTAATGATTATGTTTAGTGGTTTTAAGAAAGTAAGGCAAAGTTAATACGTATTCCCTCATTTAGTTGTTAAATTTAGGTCAGGGATTAAAAAGGCACTTGTTTTGCAGAGTCCATTTTCTCAAACACGCTTTTTGTGCTATATCCATGTCCTTGAAGACGAATTTCGAGCTGTGTTCATTTTCTTAAACTTACGTTTTGTATTCTGTCCATTTTGTTAACACACGTTTTATGTTATGTACAATTTCTTACACGCGCATTTTTAGCTGTGTCCAAAATAAAATACTCACCGATCACTTGCTCTATTAGTATTTCGTTTTTATATCCCGATTTATTTATTTTTTTGTCCTTTTCTCTTTGAATTATAAAAATTTGGTATTTACTGATATTTAAAAAGAAAGTGATTTATTTATCATGCTTTGAAAGAATTTTAAGATCAAACCGAAAGCAGAAATTTTCAAGTTAGCGGATGAAAATTAAAAGAGGAAAAAAAAGTTACAACCACTGGCTTCACTTTTAACATATTTAATTATCAAATTTGATATATTTGCTTTCTAGCAATTAAATGAATTTGCATAATTTAATTCAGTTTGAAATTTTGAAACGGTGTCAAACAAACGTTGAATGCATTCTATTAACTTTTAATTAAAAGTTTAAACTACTTTCATTCTTGTCGCATTAATTATATTTCTATTATTGTAATTTAAAATTTTATTTATTGCTAAATTATTTCAATATTGAATAATAAAAACCCATTCTCTAATATTCAATTATAATTTAGTAATTGACACGCTCATCAACAAAAGGACAGAATAAAACATTATTAAAAAATACCCATTTATTTATTTGTACTAGTGATTTATGCAGTAACGCAATATTTATGAAGACAGATGAGTTTTACTGGAATGTAACCACGCCCTTTTTACACACTATCTTCGGATGAAGGTTCATCTGGATTTACTTAAAATCTATTTTTGTGTGCCAAAGATACTTTGGGACAATGAAAGAGAGAGGACAGTTTATATTATAAATTGCTCTAGAATACAATAAATGAATGGTCAACTTTCATACACACAAAGAAAAGTATTTTTCTCTAAGAAATGTTTCATAATCATGGGTGCAATTTAATAAATCTGATTCAGTTTATCGAAACAAATTAAGCCACTCACAGGGAAAATATATGTACTATACTAAGTTAATGCGAAAAGTATCAATTTATTATTATTAATTTGCAAATACTACATAATTATTTCTTAATCTTATGTAAGATCAGCTATCAGGGCTGTTACTTATTCGAAATATTTTGGGTGAATTAG
The DNA here is from genome assembly GCF_982258835.1 of Parasteatoda tepidariorum. Classification (NCBI taxonomy): domain Eukaryota; kingdom Metazoa; phylum Arthropoda; class Arachnida; order Araneae; family Theridiidae; genus Parasteatoda; species Parasteatoda tepidariorum. The sequence goes on along the minus strand of NC_141765.1, from coordinate 44,403,279 downwards.
AAAAACAATTACTTCCTTCATTATTAACCCTCTTGTAGTGTATCTCGCAATTACCACGGGCAACGTAGAAGTAGCAAATTTTTGCAATTTGGAGGCATTTTTTCCCATTGATTTAACTGTGCAAACCGCTCTTCTCCCATTCATGGATTATTTCTGCTTTTCTGTAATGTTTCTTTACTTGGATTGGTGTTAATCGATGACGTTAATTGTCCAGATTTCTGCGAAATATAAAAGCATGTTTTACAGCATTTCAAAGCATCATTCAAAGTTCAAAGATGCCTGGCAAGAAGCAAAGATGCAAAGGGTGAGGGATTTGGGGAATCATTGCACCAAAGTGATTTCTGGCTACGATTTGCGAGGCAGATGGAACTTTGCCTCGATCCTTGTTCTGAAGTTTATCATAATAAACTTCATTCCTTATAAATAATTTGCAAATATTTTACCTATTTTCATTAGTGTATATAAATTTTACCCTTGTATTTCATAAAATAAATAATAGTTTAAGTAAGATTCATTTTCGAAGTTTTTTGCTTTTATGTAATTATTCTTCAATTTTTTTGTTTTTTTTATGATTTAACTCTATTTTTAAAAAAGAATTCTTTTATAAAGTACTTTTTTGTGTACTCTAAAATATATGCAGATTTGAGCTATGATTGAGCAGATTGAGCTACCCAATTTTTTAACCTATTTTGATTTTTAGAAAAAATATGCAGAGAGAGGATTGGTAGTTGAATGTGAGATTTAGTGGAGCAAGGTCCTAGTTTACAAAGCAAGAGTTTGATGATTTTTACCAGAGGCCGAGGACTGGCATTAAGAATGTATTTTTAAAAAAATCTTTCTATGTTTGCGCATTGTTAGCAAAAAAGTTGACGTTTCTGCTATTTAACTCTTTACTGCGCAATGTTTAGGGCAAATACATTATTCTCTGTCACTTTAATCAAACAAAAAATGAAATATAAAATTTAGTATCTCATAGTATATTACATTCATACATATACACATATATATACATATACACATACGCAACATACATAATATATACATATACACACGAGCACACAAAATATATATAAATATATTTACGTCTGTGGTTAGCTTTGTTCGATTCTGATAAATTCGAATTTGATGAACATAATAACAAAAATGCAGATCTGAGTTTGCTTTCAATGCTTCATTGTCTATCGTTAAATTGTCTATCGTTTAATTGTCGAGCTTCAAATGTGTCAATTTATGCAGATGTTATTTGAAGCTATGAAATCAGACACACAAACGTACTTTTTAAAAAAAAAAAAATTTTCCTTAGACGAATAGGAATTCTTGCTCTTCAAAAGTATAGACTTAGAGTTTATCCGTAATCTGGAAAATATGGTCCGAATAGTAGTTAAGTTTGGAGAACGGTCAAAAGAGTTTAAGATTCTAAATAATTTCACTCCATATGTATTTCAAATTATTTCTGAAACTAAGTGAATCAAAATATATATATATAATGCACAATTATGAGACTCGAAACATTATTCAAAACTAATTTTTCTAATTATTCATTATGATTAAATAATAGTCGAAAATTTTTTTATTTGAGATATAATTTATTAGTTAGGAATATAATTTAAAGTAGTTAAATTAGTTTAAATAGAACGTTCTTATTTATCTCCTAGAAATCGGAAGTTCGATTGCAGATTAAATTTGCCCGGATGCGGCAAATATATATTATAAACGGGAAAATAATTCATTAATTGTAATGAAAAAAATTTAAGAAGTAAACTTTCTAATGAGAACATAATAAATTTTGAATAATCAGTTTAGCTATTGGATAAAAAAAAAAGTACTCAGAAAAAAAAAATTAAATTCCCTTTCAATTGCCATTTTAATTTTTAATTATTGATTACCTTTTTAATTTTTTTAAATCCCTTTTAATTAAAAAACAAGAGGTTACTGTGACCATTCTATTAAAGAATTTTGGATGGTAAAAATTTGTTACTCATTGACCTTTGAGAGTTCAACAAAAAATCAAGGCATTTGGTTGTCATGTTAACAAGATTGAGGCAGAAAGCATTATGAAAATAATTAAGTGACTGCTGTGCAAGAAATTTGAAAATCTTAGCAATTTTGGCTCGAGAAACCCATAGGAACAGCTGATAAGTTTTTCATACGTGTTTAATAAAAACACAATTGGAGGTACATAACTGCGGAATTTTTATACTTTAATTTTCACGTTATTGGGAAAATTGGGGTTACTTTACCTACCTCTCACTAACCTCACTGAATGTCAAAACGATTAACGTTACTAAGGAAATGACATATGAGGTTACATATTGAGGAAAATGCTGAAATTTCTACTCCTGACTTTTGGATTCTTGATCATTTTGGATAGTAACGGAATTAATAAAAAATTTTTAAAATTTTGAAATTAATAAAAAAAATCCCTGAACTTACATGAAAGACTTTTCGGCTGTGCAATTGTTATGGAAAAAACCAATGCAGCATTGTCATGCACGCATTTGTATTGTGAGTACCAAACACAAAGAGAAGTTGTTCACGTCAGTAAAAGTAGTTAAATCCAGTTTTTCTCTGACCGACGCTTTTTTTGAAACTCCATCTCCAAAGAAACGATTAGGCAAATCTCTTTTTGAAGAACATTCTTAAAGATTTTTGACATTATAAACATATTAGCTTTCTTCTTTCTAAGATTATTTTTGCGAATAGTTGTCTACTAAAATTTTATAACGTATACAATATTAATTTTATAACTAAAATTTTATTGTCTACTAAAATTTTATAGACATAATTTATAAAAATAAATAATTTATTGATTAAGATACCCTCCTCCGACCTCTGACGAAACATTTCAAAGTTCAAGAACAGTTTACACTAGATAATATTTGCTGGTCTAAGTTATCCCTGGTTTTAGGTAGGAGTATCTTTGGCAACCATGTTTTTAAAGCCATATATCAATTCTTCACTCCCAGAACACTAGATAACATTTGGTGGTATAAGTTACCGCTGGTTGTAGGAGTATCTTTAGCAACCATGTTTTTAAAACCATATATCAATTCTTCACGCTCAGAACGAAGTCCGGAAATTATTTCATCTCATTAACTAATAAATAAATACATAAAATTGCTACTAGAAAGCTGGCCAAAGGAGTACCAACCAACAGCAACGTTTAATCATAGCTTTTTTTAGCCCCTTTTAGGTTAACCTTCCAGTAATATTAAATTGTGAGTCTAAATTAGATTTACAACTAAATTGAAATAAAAATATATAAATATTTTTATTTCAATTTAGTTGATATTGTTACTTTATTTTTTATTATACATTTTATTCATTCATATTATTATTTTGGCCAGCACTGTGACCAAATTAGTCTCATTTTTAGACGACTTCACAAGTCAACAGTTGTTTTTACAAGATTGTTTTAAATTTGTAATAGTGATAGAAAGTTTATGTTGCTGGAATACAGATTTTTAAAACTCACTTTATCGCTTAGAGTTCTGAATAAGAAGAATTGCTTGAAAAGATGCATGGATAATATACCTAGCCACCTCGATCTCGAATTCCGGGACTTGCCCCGTAATAATTATACTTATTGTTTAAATAAGTACAGAATAGTAAGCATCTAATTCCCCGTTTAGCTCTCAAATTTGGGTTGAATATTGAAAAGGCACATTTTTTGCAGTGTCCATATTTTTAAACATGCATTCGAGCTGTGTCAATTTTGTTAAGGCTGTTTTATTAAGGTAAGTCATATGAAATTATGCCTTTTTGCGAATAATATTCTATTTTCATAACTGCTGCTGCTCATGTCTGTTAAGACAAGTTTAGACTATCTAAAGCAAGTACTGTCTATTCTTATTCTAAAATTGGTGCAAAACGTCAATATGGAGAAAAGCCACAATTTGTGAAAATGAACGTGGGGTAAAAACTGAGTAAATTGCTGAAACTGAGAACTGAGTAAATTGTAAAAACTGAGAATAAGACAGTGAGTGTGATAATTTTCATCTAGGTGGGAAAATGTCGCCAAGTTGGCGATTGTTAAAAAAAAGTATAATAATTTTTAAAATATTTAAGTTATTTATCCGTTTTAAATCCCAGATGATTCTCCACGGAAAGATAACATATATATAGCTTAAAGTATATAAGTGTAAGGCACTTAAACTGTGGCTTTTTTACTTTCCTTGGTGACAGAGCTTCGAAAAACCTTGTTAAACACACATTTCGAGTAGTATCAATTTTCTTAACACTAGATTGCCCAAGGAAGTCATTTTGACTGCGTCAATTAGAAAAACAATTATGTATATAATGACACAATTTCTAAGAATTTAGTGACCTTTTGTACAACATATAGTTTTTTTATTGTTAATATTTACTAATAACTTGTTATAAAACTGTAAATAATAAAAAAATATTAAAAATTAATTTTAAACAAATTTTTTCACACATAAGTTATTCTTTCAAAATCCAGTCATTTTGACTGCTTTTGGGCAATATAGGTATATACTAAGTTTCAATCTTTCTAGTGCTAAACACGCATTTCAAGTTGTGTCCAGAATAAAAAGCTCACCTACGATCTGCTGCTACCACTGGCAAAAGTATTTCACCAAAAGTGTATATATTAGAGGATATGAATCCTTAGGGAATGAATTTAAAATACCTGATTTTGAATAATGTAAACAAATGTATATTTTATTTTCATCCATTATGTGAACAATAAACTTACTTAAACAAGCTATATGAGGCAATCATACTGATGTTCCTCCTTAATGTGAACATAAGTAAACAAAGCATGTTTAGCTATGTGAAACCAATAATAAATTTTTATGCTTTGTTTGAGTATAGAATTAACCTTTGGCACGGAATTAAACTTTTATTCGGTTTTTACTTAAAGCGTATTAAATAAATTCCCTTTCATGGGAATTGTCTGACAACAATCTCAATGCAAAATCTAACCAAAATAAAAAAATAATTTCACAAGACGAAATAAAAATGTAGAACTAGATTCATTTTATTGCCTTGATTTCTTTAAAGTAAATGGGGTCATACTTGATAAATACTCCCGGGGAGATTTTAAAAGCTTTAATACTACTTTCATAATGACGTAATAAATCCAAGGGTTTCACTTTTTATTATGTTTTTCACATAACATCAGTTATTGCTCATAAATACCATAGAGATTTCTAACAAATACTCAATATTACCATCTGAGAACAGTTTTTAACTTCAAATTAAACCTAAGTAAATTACACTCTTATAAAAAAAAAACTTTAATTTTATTTATTAATTAAGACACAAATACCTATGCGAAAATCCTGGCACCCTAATGTTTTAAGTAATAACGAAATAACTTAAAGTAATACAAGCATTAAAAATTCTCTGACCGATTCACAGATCTGAAGTATTTAAATTGGTTGAATATACTGGTAGTCAAAACCATTATAAATCAAATTTACTATTTTAACAATTAAATTATGAATTGTGAAATTTTCATCCACTTTAAATATCTTTAAAAACAATCTTTCGTTTAAACGGGAGAAGTTGGCAAGTATGTTATACTTGTTTTTTCAATTAACAAAAATAGGGAGAAGTTCTGAAAAAGTACAAGCAATATGTATGACAAGATTCAATATTATTTGGCAAATTTTACAGAAGGATTTTTAAATTCTCTTTTTCAAAAAGATCTGTTTTTATAGACCAAATAATAAATTACAACAAATGGACAACCATTATGCTTAGTATATATTTCAGAATATTTGTCAAAGAACTATGTACATTAAAAATTTCAAATTAATGTTTAAGAGAACAAAAATATTTCATAATCTGATAATTTAAATATCTTTATTACCATCAAAAATTGCGTATCTGCGATTTTTTTTTTTTTTTGATTTTTTTAAGCAACCAAAATAAAAGCTAACACTAGAAAATATTCACTGAGTTTTAGAGAAAACGTCCTACCTCATTTCGTTTAAATTGTCACTCACATTTATTTTCGAATTCATACAAAAACAAATCTAAGCATTTCAAAATTTTCAGCAAGAAATTTAAAAATCCAATTTGTGCACTTAAAAACTTCAAAAACTTTTTATCAGCAATTTCCTATTTTTAAAAATTTTTAATCTGTTTGTTGTTTTTGAAGTTTTGTTTTTAATTTAGCAATCTAAATTTCAGAAATGTATTCCAAAAATCATTTAAAGTTTTGAAATCCCCTTCCCTTGAATTAATTTTGTTATCTTAATCAAAGCGAAGATGCTTTTCAGAATTTTATTTGGAGTATATTTCATGAAGAATTCCCATGTAGCATTTGTATCCTTAAAAAAATCAACATTAGTTATACAATTATTTGAATTGGCGAAATATTTTCTAAAAATTACCCTTTATGAGTTTTGTAATTAAAAAAAAAAATTTGAGATAAAAAAAAAGCAGTGATATTCGAAATACTTCCTTAATCTGAAGTAGCAACAGCGCCACCTCTATTTCGAATAAAAAAACTTTTTCCGAAATAAAGTTATTCCGCGTCTAATATCCGTAAAAAGAAAGAACTAATTTGTCAGGATAAATTGTAAGATATTTTTTAGTAAAAAGAAAAATCGAGTAAACTAACGTAAATAGTAGTAAGAATTTTACGAATGAGAGAAAATGCGTTTTAATACAATCGATGAAGCTAAATATTTTATCAACATAGAAAAAATAAATTCTATCATTGATAGGTTGTTGCAATCAAAACGATTGATGCGTATCAAAATATCTTAACTCAGCAGTTCAATTTTTTTTTTCTGCTATGGAACCCTAATTGATCGACCTTCTTTTAGCGAGACCCCGGAAGTTCACTAGTGATTGTAAACGTATTAACCTAAGAAAAACTACTAATTAATTTGAAAACATTTAATGGAAATATTAAAAAAAAAATTTCCCATTTTATCAATAATAGTCTAAAATTTGATTTAATGTTAGGCAGTTTAACACATTTGGTATTTTAGTCTAGTTTTATTGTATTTATTTTTGTGTATGTATAAATTCAAAATGAAGAAAATTTTAATTATGATTTCCGTTGAAAGAAAACGAAAAAAACTATTACAACGTTGTCAATGATTGTCAAGGAAACATATTGCTCTATTTTTGGTAATGTAAACACTTCATAAATTATAAAATTAGATTGAAAAGTCATTATTTAATAAGTTAAGAAGCAAATGAAGTGTTTACATTATCAATTATATATCTCCGCTTCTTGGAATTATTTATTTCATATTTCTGTAGCTTGAATTATATTAATTTATTCTAAATTAAAAGTTTTGATAGAAAATATCAATACATTTTTTTATGCATGCATATTCTTTTCATAATTTATTAAATATATAGTTATTAGAAAAAATATTTATTTTAAACGTTTTACTTCTTTTTTGGCATATAACTGAAATATTTTTTTAAAGGACTATTGATTAAATAAAAATATAATTACATATTTCAAAATTTATCACTGTCCTAAAAAAAAGTCTGAATTTCCCTACCAACCTTCTTGGGAACCGTCGTCATAATTTATAATTTTGGCTTATTTGGTGTAGTTTTTAAGAACTGTAACTGGTTCTGAACTCGCCTTCAGTCAACTAAAAGTATATTTAAAAAATTATATTTATAAGTTTCAAAACAACTTGCTTATGAGTGCAAAAACCTATTGGGCATCATTTAATAAGTTTACTGATAGAAAATCTAGCTTTTTGTATTATCACTCTTCACAAATAATAAATTCATTTTGATATGCATCACAATCTCTTCCAATTATATAAATGCAATTTACACAATTAAAACGTACAATAAAAAAAAATTTGAATTATGCTATCCCAATAATCGGACACTAGACGCACGTTTTTGGACAAAATTATAACTGACAAAATGCTTAGTGTTTGCTCAGTGTTATGCTTAGGGTTCATGAGATTATACCTTGACAAAATTTATTGCGAACCCCTTCCTCATAATACAAAATCTTTATTTTCACATTTTGCAAGTTTTTAGGAAAGCTATTTTTAAAATTGTAGTTTATACTTCGATTCTCGGAAACTCTACTGCTAAAATATTAAATTGCACTTGATTTATTGGTACATATTTTTGCTTAAAACTATACGTTTACAATATATTTAATATTGCAGACAAAAGTATTCTGAAAAATTGTATTTTTAGTTATAAAACAATACACTTTTGCAAGGAACTTCAACTGGGCCCTCGGCAGTTCTGGGCCTTGATGTAATTGTCCTGCGATCTCGTGTCCTATGAGTATGGCCTTGATAATACAAAAATTCGTGAAACAAAATATATTTCGTGGGTGAGCTTTTTATTCTGGACACAGCTCAAAATACTTTTATAACAAAATGGACACCCGAAAAATGCGCATTTTAAATTTTTAATACAAATTAACAACTAAACGAGGAATTTCGTACTTATTTTTTTAAACACAAAGCATAATCATTAAGAGGCAAAATACCAAACTCCTGTGTTAAAGTGACTTGGTATAATACAGATTTATCTTCTCAGGAGTTATCTTTAAAGTGGCTTTTAAAAATCTAAATTTGCATAACCTAAATTTAATACCACTATAATAAATTCATAGGTTCCGTGACAACCTTGTAAAAGCAACTGTTGACTTTAAAATGCTTTTCCAAAAAAAAATACTAATTTTAAATTTTTTTTAAGTGATTTAGGAAAATGGATGACATTACATTCTTTAATTTTATCACCGGCGTTGAACAGCTGACTTAATTCTGAAAATACGACTATCAATATTCAATTCCGCGGCTTTGTAACTTAGAACCTTTAAATCCCAGGCTTTAACCCTTGTAACTTTGTGCCCCAGAAGACTAGAGAACTTCTGGATCCAGCATTGGGTCAAACTAGCCTACGCGGAGGACTTTTCTGGGAGCTTACCCGCATTTGCGTTACAAGGACAGGGAAACCTCAAACACCTCCCACGATTTTCCCCGACAAGAAGGGGATTCTAACCCATGATCCGTCTACCACTCAGGATATTTTGCGCAGCACTGTGGTCTCTGTATGTGAGGCAGGAGCAGAATTCGTATCAATCTGTCATTGCTGGAATTTGAACCTGGATCATCTCATTCGGAGGCGAAAGCTCTATCCCCACATTATTAATTTGTTTTGACTCATTAGTGGTATTATTTAGAAAAAGAACAATTTTCATGAAAGAAATTAGAAAAATTGAATCAAATTCTATGCTTATTTTTTAAATAGCTTTTTCTTAAACACGTACTTCGAGCTATGCTCATTTTTTAAACACGCATTTTGAGCTGTGTTCTTTTTCTTAAACTCACAGTTTGAGCTCTGTCTGAAATAAAAAGCTCACTAAAAAATTGCTCTATATCAAATTCAAAAAATAGAATTAAAGACAATTAACTGTTTCTGAAACATTAGTTAAGAAAATTTGATGTATACGCAATTTTGTATTTCACTTTATAAGCTCATAATATTTTAATATCAACAATAAAAACCAAAATGGGGATTTACAGTTTTTTTTTTTCGATCTTTCCGTGTTTATTAGATATCGATTCTATAAACGATTTCTTCAAAAAATAAAAATTTCTCATAAATAGGACATTTTATCTTTACATATTAAAAAAAGGCAAAAATTAAAAAAAAAATATTATGCAATTTTATTAGATTCTAAATCATTATATTAAATTACCAACTACTATAAATGATGTACAAAAACATGAAAAGAGGAGCTGATAAGATCATTTTTCTGACGGGCGTTCCCGTTCGACATAACTTCGATTAAATCATAAAAGTAGACAACATAAATGAAAACTTTTGCGTGACTATTAGAATAACGAGAATGTTCCTAAAAAAATAATTTCCCTGTTTTATGTTTTATTGCGTGGCGAAGACTAATTATATGAATTATAGTCATTTGCAACGATCCTTTCTACAAAGACACAAATTACTGATAATTAAAACTTAAGCTCTTTATCTAAAAAGACAGTTATCTATTCAGGTAACAAAAAGCCGTAAAAAAGTAGTTATTTTAAAAAATGCAAAAGACGGTAATATTTTAATATCAAAATTGTGTGTTCGAGCATTTTTCATCTTAAAACCTTCATAATAAACCTTAGATAAATAATAATTTGCATAAAAAGTATTATTTAAACTTTTTTTTTTACTTTCTACTTTACTTTCAAGTTAAATTTAGGAAATGTAAATCATTTTAACTTTTTTTTTGTGCGTGCGTACGTGTGTGTGTTTTGAAAGTCTTGGTACAATATAATTAGAATACAAGAGAGCATTGTTAAAGATTGTTCAATGCGATATAAAAAATGTGATATTCACGTAAGCGATTAGATGCTTTCATATATTCAGCTTAGTTAAAATAATTGATACTTGTTAAGCTCCTATCTAAAAACAATACTAAATAATAGCTTGATATAAACATTTGGAAAAAGTTCAGCTTTCAGTTCAGATATAGTACTTGATAGCCAATCTTCTGTTGATCTGCAACTTTGATCAATGTGCGTTGAGGGTAAAAAAAACGAAGTTTAATTACCGTTTTAATAGTTTGCATAACAGGTGCAAGTCAGAACTAATTTAAAATGGTCGGCAATTTTTTCGATGATGCGTCCCAAATAAAACAATTAAAATTTTTGTGTTTCAATTGAATGCCCTTTATACGGATTTAAAATACACCGTCGTAGGTTTACAAGGGTAATTTTTTAAAAAACTTTATTTGATAAACAACGTATCGGTCAACAGATGATAGTTTTAAATATCATATATATATATATATACAATCTTTTTTGCAGCTTACAGATATATTGCATGCAAAATATAAAAAAAATTCGAAAATGACACGAGTTCACATTGTTTACACTCTAACTTTTATTACTGATTTTCAAAAAACATAATTTTTTTGCTGGAAAATTTAACACGAAGAAATAAAAATCAGAAAATTAAAATGCTTTAAAAAATTTATAGTTTCATAATGTAAAAACCGAAATTGGCTATACCACGCCAAATGAAAACGCCAGGTAATTTAGGAGCTCATGAAACAATGTTGTCATGTAAGTCTGAAGCAGGGGGAAAAGAAAAAGAGAAAAAAAAATGAATATTTCGGGGTGGAGAGTTTTACAAGAGCCAGGATTGGCTGTACTGTGAGAAACGAACGGTATTACGTAATCGAGGCATGCTGATCTAACGGTGCTATAAACTAAGTCTAACGGAAAAGAAAAAGAAAGTATGAAAAAGATCGAATTAAACCATGTTTGGAAAAAAAAGGTACCTTAAGGTCGAAAGATCTTATAAGAAAAAATAAATATTTATTTATAAACTATATTTGTGATAATGACAAGATATTGTTTAATTATCTAGTTATAGCTTGCTAATTAATCATCTGGAAAGATTTCCGTGTTGGTACTTGCTCCGAAAATGTCGCAATGACACGGCAATGAATTGGCAATGACACGTGAGAAATAAAAATAAAAAAAATCACGGAAATAGAGTAATTTGGAGGAAATAACTCGTAGACAGCGTCAGGCAAGCCACAACAGATGTTTTTTTTTTCTCTCATAATTTTTTTTTTTCATGAAAACTCTTTGACGCCTAAGTGATTGTAGTTAGCGCTAAGGTATGAAACTATTCCCAATAACCTCAAGAATTCACCCTTAATTTTTTAATAATCGTAAGCAAGCAAAGCTTCAAAAATATTTCATATATTGCAGTATGCTAAGTGTTGCGCATGCCGAAAGTGTTACGAAGGGAGAGCACGACTTGGAAAATTCAGTTTGGGATAAAATTTGTTAAATTAGTATAGTATACCTTAAGGATGTTCATTCCTTTAGATAATAAAGTGCACTAGAAAGAAAATTCCTAGAAAAACGCATTTGAAAATTTAAGCACATTTGATATACTAGTTCTTAACTTCGTAAACGGCACAGTGGTCTTGTTGTAGCGTACATGCCTGATTACAAAGTGATGGAGTTCGATTCCTACAGTTCCTTTCCTCTGTCTTTTCTCTGTTTACAAATGATATTAATTACAATATAAATTATTCTATTGTATTTATTGCATTTTTTTTAAATATTAATTGACATCCAATTACATTACCGTAACAATATGAATTTTAATGAATTCATAATATTTATTATTTTAACCATTGTGTTAGCAGTTTAAAAGTTAGATTTTTAGTAACTAATATCTTTATATATTTTGTTTTATGAACAATAGTCTGGATTATAATTATCATAAAAATTTAAAACAATTATTTGGCCTATAGCGCAGTTAATAAAAAGATGACTGTTATCATGAAATTGATTTGCTGAAAGGTAAATATTATTAAAACTCAAAAAATTCCTCAATATTATGAATGGTCCGCCTTCCAATGAGGTGACCCGGGTTCAAATACCAGCGATGGCTGATCGATACGAATTCCGCATCAACCTTGCACCGACCACAGAGCTGCCGTAAAATATCCTCAGTGGTAGACGAATCACTGGTTAGAGTCCCCTTACCGTCAGGCGAACCGTGGAAGGTTTTCGTTGTTTTCCTCCCCATGTAACGCAAATGCGGGTTAGTACCATCAAAAAGTTCTCCACGAAGGCATATTTCTCCAAATACTTGATCCAGGTGTTCCCTTGTTTTCTGGATGGGGTTCAAAATTACGAGGCTGCAGAGTTGAACATTAGTAATCGCAAACCCAAAAATCAGGATCGGCTGTTCAACGACGGTTATAAAATAAAATACTTGATACAGGAGTTCCCTAGTCTTCTGGATTGGGTTCAAAATTACAAGGCTACGGAGTTGAACATTAGTCGTCGTAAACCCGAAATTGGGTCAGCTGTTCAACTACGGTTAAAAGATAAAATATTCAGAAACTGTACAAAACGTACCAATCATATCTTATACATTAAATTAAAACTGGTGATGGAAATTCATGACGATTGTTGGTATTTTAATATACAGTTTACATGAGAACTTTATTCGCGATTTTGCTTTATTAATTAGGCAAATATCCGTAAATGCTTCATTGGCACGCAAAATTGAGTGGTGCCAATACGATTTCTAGAAATCCTTTTAAAATTAACTTTTTAATTATTCCAATTACTGTTTATAAACATTATTATTTAAACCATGATCATTTAATTGAAAGATTAAATCATTATATTCAAACTTTAAATAGAATGATCATGGTCAAATTATTGAAATGCCAAGTAACATCTAATAACTAAAAAAATAAATATATATTAGATTTCCATTTATAAGTAGAAAATAAAATATTAAAAAAGAAATGAAAAAATTGTTCCACAGCTCTAATCGAAACAAACGGCAGGCGTCTTCCAGACAGACACGTACCACTAAGCCACTGTGCTGTTCAACTAGTATGTAAGATATGCTTTATTTTGAAATTCGTTTTATTTTTGACATTATCTGACTTTATTATTTTAAGAGTTGGACAGCTGAATATCTCTAATGTATATCTGTGATGGTTCAGGGGAAAGAGCATTCGCCTCCCAATGAGGTGGCCCGGGTTCAAATTCCAACTATAGCTGATCGATACGAAATCCGCAGCTGGATCGAGGTCGAATACAGTGCTGACGTAAAATATCCTCAGTGATAGACGGATCATGTGTTAGAATTCCCTTACCATCAGGCAAACCGTGGGAGGTTATCGTGGTTTTCCTCTCCATGTAACGCAAATGCGTGTGAATTCCATCAAAAAGTTTTCCACAAAAGCAAATTTTTCTCAATACTCAATCCAGAAGTTCCCTTGTCTTCTGGTTTGGGTTCAAAATTGCTACAGGGTTAAACATAGGCTGTCGTAAACTCAAAAAAACTCAAAATTAGTTGTTCAACGACGGTTATTTTTAAAATAAAAGCTAAAGTTTCATCCAAAGTGAATTTTTCAAGTAGCGTCCTCCCCTGGACCCTCCTCTTAAAATTCATGTATGATACAGAAAAATTTGTTTTTCAGAGTGTTTTCCACCATTTAACAATCTAATATGGTAATATCATAAGAATTAGCTGTTTCCGAAATTTTCTCAAAAATGGCAAAACTTATCCATGATTTTTGACAAAAATTATTTTTCGATGTGCATTTTTTATTAAAAAAAAAACTTTTTTGCCAATTATTAACTCAATTATTTCAGAAAAATAGTATATAATCACAACAAATTAGATGTAAATAGATTTTAAATCATGTTCATGAACTTAATCTTAAGTCAAAGGAAAAAATAAATTCATATAATTCTCAGTTTTTCCTTTCAACATATTTCGCGATGAGAGGCCGGCTGAAAAATGTATTATCTTATTACAAATAGGATTAAACGTTTCTCCAGAGAAGATCACATATTCCATTGTTTTCACGCATCGAAAACAAGCGATTGTTACAGCAACAACATTTCGCTCATTGTTTTCTGATCTCTTACAATCTTTCGATGTTAATCTGGAAAACTTTTCGTAATTTGGGCAACAAGTGATAGTGTTTTGACAACAAGCCAAAGCGGCGCATAATCATAAAAAGAGGTCAACTAAAAGAGGTGCATTAAATGCTCGCTTCTTCAATCCTAAAATCAATGAAATGCTATTGTTTATAAACATAATACTGTTGGAACGCTTGAAAAGTATTAGTACATCCATGTACGTGACTAAATTTCTTAACTCGAGGTGTTTCATAAATCTAATAAATGAGACTGAAAGAAAATATATATTGTCGGTGAACTTTTTATTCTGATCGCAGCACAAAATAAGTGTTTAAGAAAAAGGAAACAGCTTAAAATGAGAGTTTAAGAAATTTGACAAAGCCCAAAATGCGTGTTTAAAAAATATTAAAAGTGTTTCCTTGTTCTACAATGCATATTCGAGAATTTAGACATTTATGAGTTTCAACTTACACTTTTATTTTATCATGTATAAATGTCTAAGAATGAAACAAACCTTAGTAAATTTTAAATAGCATTTTTCCATTGAATTCTTAGTTTTTTTTTTTTTTTTTTTTTTTTTTTGCTTAGAAACTTAATTTTATACTGATTTAACGGTACGTGTACTAATGTAGTTGCTTAGCCCTCGTGTTTTTACGTAAGTAGTTTTGATTATTTATAAGATTAATGTTTCAATGCCGTTTTCGCTTAATTGCAGCCACATGTCACTACATCAATAACAAATACAAGCTAACTAATTTGTAAATTCAGAAGAAAATTGATAAAAATCCTATCTTATTACAAATGTGTCCAATTAAATAGTCATGTATTTGACAAGCTTATAATTATTATTAAATATCGGTATGTAGCTCTTTTGGCTCCCCACAACCTTGTAATTTTGAAACTTAATCAGAAGACCGGGGAATTCCCGAATAACGTTTTGGAACAAACATGTTTTTGCTTCAGCCACCTCTGCGTCGCGTAGAGGGGACCTTGGAAATCTCCCATGGTTAGCTATACCGCAATAAGGAATAATCTAAATCATTCTAATATTTAATTCATTTTACGTTAGCATTGGGATCAATCAGAGCCAAAAGTAATAAACGAATCATCTATTGCGAGGATCTGAATCGTGGGCAGATGAAAAGGCCATTTCTACGCGTAGTTACCTTATCTTTGTTTCACCTCATAGACAAAGAATTATTACTTATTCATATCAGGGATTCCCAAGTCATGAAATAACATTTTCCGTTCTGGCTGTTTACTTAGAATTAAAAAATAATTTATTTTATAAATACATTGAATGAAAAACTGTCATGCAATAAATTTAAAAAAATCAATGTAAGTGACAAAATTAAGATTTTTATATATTTAGAGTTTTTGTATAATAAGCTACATATCGCAATTTTTTTTTCAGAAATCAAATTTTTTAATAAGTTTTTTGGAATTCTATTTAGCATTCATAGCATTGGTAATAGAAAGAAAA